>NW_006159559.1:245553-308591 GCF_000334495.1 Tupaia belangeri chinensis | reverse complement strand
GCGCTCGCCAGACAGACAGAGAGAGACATAGAGACAGAAAGCGAGAAATCACCCCCCAGAGGGGATGGTCACGCCGCAATCCCTTCTCCTCCATTCTCCTCTCCGGATCTTGGGCACGCACACACATGTGCCCGGTGTGAGTTTTAAGCCACCGGGTCCGGGACGCGAACTGCGGTCAACTACGTGGGAGTCCAGCGACATAGCCATTACGCTAACTGCTGGTTCCCGATGGCTTTTGCTTGTTAGAGATATATTGAGGGAGACATTTCCATTACATAAGGTGCGAAGTAAACCACTTTCTACTGTGTTATTTCTGTTCTTGTCTTCTTCAGCAGTTCAAATCTTGAAAGCCTCTAAGACATTCTGACTTTTATCAGAAAAAAACGCCTGAAATTTTCCTTCATAGTGTAAGGAGTGGCTACAACCCCATAAACCGTGGCTCTCTAAATCAACGCATCTTGTAGGAGCAATTTCAGTAAATAAAGCTTACCCTCCTGGATATGTGTGCCACACCTTAGGTGGGAACACTCAAAGCCACAGTTTCATGTGTCCTCACACTAAAAGACAGCTGGTCTGCATTACCCATAGCTTCCTGGATGCTCGGTCAGATCAGAAGACTATCCTTCCATCAGTCACTCGGCCTGAACTTGGTGACACCACTGTCCAAATAGCACTCAGCTATTCTCAGATAATTGCCATCAGGCACACGCTGATCTCGTTAGAATTCTAGGCAACTTACCACCATCCTTTCAAGGGGAGTGTTGATTCAGGGGAAGCATGTTCAGAGAATTGCTAGAATTATATGAGATCTCTCAATGTACTACAGAAGAACCAGTTCTAAATAAGCCAGTGATTGCTTAGATAGCATGAACGTCAGTATTATTCATGATGCTGATGTCATTAAAGATAAAACCACCAAATATTGGGACCAGCTGTTAGCGTAATGGCTATGTCGTTGGACTCCCACGTAGTCGACCGCGGTTCGAGTCCTGGACCCGGTGGCTTAAACTCATGCCAGGCGCATGTGCGTGCGTGCCCAAGATCCCAAGAGGAAAATGGAGGAGAACGGATTGCGGTGTGACCACCCCCCTGGGGGGGGTGATTTCTCGCTTTCTGTCTCTCTGTCTCTCTCTGTCTGTCTGGTGAGCGCACACACCCTATAGCAAAAACCTCTCCAAAAAAAGAGAAAAAAACCACCAAATATTAAACACTCGATAATGTAGTATTATATTCTCAGGTATTCAGAGTATTATCTAATTTTTGCCTCTATATCCTAAAAAAATCCATCTTCTTATAGTTCATGTTAAAATTTTATGTATTTTTCCTTGACTCCACTCATTTCAGCAGTGTATAGTAATGTCCACATACACAAACCTTTAGAAATTATAGGTACTATAAAAAACTAAAATGAGGCATTTGTGAGTATGAGTTTCCATCTGGTAATTTACAATAGATAAGGGCTCCTGCAGGAAGACAAGTTTGTTCATAGAAATGAAACGTCAATGAGAATTTAAGGAATTATTTCCCTCATTTACTGAAGGTTAGAAATAATTCAGGTGAGATCTTATCATTGTTCTACAGAGTTTGCAGAATCTTATTTTTTAAGTTAACAACAACTAGGTTGATCTTGGTTGATTTATCACATACTTAGTTGATTTAATGTTTTTATTTAACATCATCTTGGCTCCCTTTATCAAAAATCAACTGTCATTAAATTATTCTAAAACAGAAATATACAAATATCTGATTAATAAGGTCTAAACATTTTAAAAATTTGGTAATAGATATTTTATGATCTGCTATGAATTTATTTTCCTTCAGATTCAAGTTTTCAGGGCTGGCAGGTGGCATGGTGGTTAAGGGTGCTGGACTAGCCTATGGCCGACCGCGGTTTGAGTCGGCAGCTTGCTCATTTTCCCTCTCTCTCTCTCTCTCTCTCTCTCTCTCACTCTGTTCTTCTTAGGACAAATTAAAATAAATAGATAGATAGATAGATAGATAGATAGATAAAGTGAAATAAAATAATTCTTTAAATAAATTCAAGTCTTCAATATCTTCTGGAGTCTTAATATGTAGAAACAATGAGTATGTTTCCAAGGAGTCATCTCTTTTTTGGTGTTAATGTACATATTTTTAAAATATCTTGATGTTTTTCCTAGCCACAGCTATAGCCTCCTTAACCAAGATTTTAGCTCCCTCTTGGAAAAATGTAATTTTCCCTACTATGAATATGAGTTTCCTATTGAAGGTCCCTTGGTCTTCATCGATTTACCCAGGAATGGGGTCCCATTCCAGGCTGAGATAAATCATTGTAGCCATTGCCGTGGCCAGGTATGATTGCTTTAGTGATGTACACCTGCACTTTAAAGTTTTAATGACAATCATCCAGGACCAGCAGATGGTGTAGTGGTTACATTGCTGGACTAACGTGACTGACTACAGTTCAAGTACTGGGCCTGCTGGCTTGACAGTCACATCGGGTATGTATGTGTGTATGTCCAAGATCACAGGAGGAGAATGGAGAAGGGATTACAGTGTGGCCATTCTCCCAAGGCATGATTTCTCACTTTTCCTCTCACTCTGTCTCTCTCTCTACTGGATGAGTGCACACACCCAAAGGCAAAACATTTTTATGAAAAAAAGAAAGACAATTATCCAAATTTATATTAAAGTAGATATTGCTTCAACAACTGGGCATTCCATTTCTTTCTTTTCTTTCTTTTTTTTTTTTTTTTTTTAGAGGTTTTTGCTACAGGGTGTGTGTGCTCACCAGAGAGACAGAGAGAGACAGAATGTGAGAAATCAACCCCCAGGGGAGATGGCCACGCTGCAATCCCTTTTCCTCCATTCTCCTCTTGGGATCTTGAGCACGCATGCACACATGCCCAGCGTGAGTTTAAGCCACCGGGTCCAGGACTTGCACCATGGTTGACTACATGGGAGTTCAGTGACATAGCCATTACGCTAACTGCTCGTCCCTGGGCATTCTATTTCTGACAACTTCTCCTGACTCCTGGCAATACACAAGTTTTTAAAGTAATGCTTCTATCGATCTCTAGTGAGACGTTGAAAGGGTACTTCAGGATACTTTTTTTTTTTTCACAGTATTTCAACTGGGCTTACTTATCATTAAATGACATATAAATACACATCTAAGTGTTTGTTTACACAGGGAAAGTGAGTGGTTTTATGCTGCATATGTTAAAGGCCAGTTGTGCCTGGTTCCATGACCTAGTTATGAAGGGAGCAGGTCCTTAGAGGTTTGTAAAACATGCTGAGTTTGTGTGCATATGTGCCTGAAACTCCAACAGGAGGGAGATCCGGAAGAGAAGGGACTGTATCATAACCACAGCCCATTGGGGAGATAAATAAATAGAAAAAGGTGAATTCGAGGATTTTAATATTTATGTAAGATATTTAATTTATGTTTAATTGCTAGACCTATCACCCTAGGGCTGTTTATTGACATAAAATAATTGTATTTATGTATAGGGTACTATGTGATTTTTTTCAGCACAAGAGTACTATGTGTAATGATTAAATCAGAGTAATGGGCATGATTATTATCTCAATCATTTGTCATTACTTTAGTTTGGGTACATTCAAAATCCCCCTTTTTAGATACTCTAAAATATGTCATAAATTATCATTAACTATAGTTACTCTACTGTACTGAACATTAAAGCTTGTTCCTCTTATGCATCTGTAATTCTGTTTCCATTCATCAACGTCCCCTACCCTTCCCAGCCTTCTGCTCTCTGCTTCAGTGAAGTCATTCTCTTTAGTTTCCACAAATGAGTGAGAACATGTGGTATTTCTGGCTTAGTTTACTTCACACAATGTCCTCCAGCTTTTTCCATATTACCTTTATTGACAGAATTTCATTCTTTTGAATAACTGAATAATATTCCATTGCATATATGCACTCAAACATCCTGCATTTTTTTTTAAATCATTTCATCTGTTGATGGACACTTAGGTTGATTCTGTATTTTGGCTATTGTGACTAGTGCTGCAATATACATTGGGGTGCAGATATGTATAACATACTAATTTCCTTTCTTTTGAATACATGAAAACTAATGAGTTGGTGGGCGTATAGCAGTTCTGTTTTCAGTTCTTTGAGGAAACGTCATACTGTAGGACTTTGTCAGTTTTGTCAGTTGTGGAAAGTGGGGAAGGCTCAGAACTTGAGATAGAGTGTTGTAAATTATTCTGCAAGCCACTGACCACCCACTCACTTCTTCCCCCCACCAACACCCTCAGTTAAGAAAAATACTGTCCTGGGACCAGCAGTTAGCGTAATGGCTATGTCACTGGACTCCCATGTAGTCGACTGCAGTTCAAGTCCCGGATCCGGTGGCTTAAACTCACGCCGGGCGCGTGTGCGTGTGTGCCCAAGATCCCGAGAGGAGAATGGAGAAGGGATTGTGGCGTGGCCATCCCCCCTGGGGGGTGATTTCCTGCTTTCTGTCCCTCTGTCTCTCTCTGTCTGTCTGGCGAGCGCACGCACCCTATAGTGAAAAAAAAATCTCTCAAAAAAAAAAAAAGAAAAATACTGTCTTAATTGGCAGGTCCAATTCATATGAAAAGTTGTCAGTTTTCCTAAGTATTCTTTGAGAGACTACAAAATCTGGCTAATAGATCTAATTTGTGTGTGTGTCTGTCTGTCTGTGTGTGCGTGTGTCTTTCCTTATACCTGCCAGACTATACTAATGGAAGACAGAGACCTAACTCAATTTAGCACAAAATCTCTAAGCTGCGATAGTATTAGTTTGGACTGATGCTGTAACAAAACTAGCAGTGGCAAAGTAATGGTTTTATACAATGCCAGTTTATTTTCCTTTTCTTTATAGGCCCATGTAGAGGTCACTGAACAGGTAGCTGTCTTAAATGTTACAATTTTTTTTTTTATTTGATGAATTGATCATCTCCCTGAGACTGGAGAGATGTGTATATTAAGGAGAGAAGGGACAAAGATGACAGAGAAGGCATGTCTGCATTTTAATTATTTTGGCCCAAAGTGACATACTTTTACAAGCCAGATTGAAGGGGAAGTGGGACAGGAACACTAGAAAATATAACCAGTAAAAATTCTATAGTAAGAGGAGATAAATACTTTTTTCGGGATAATCAAACTTTCCAGAATAATAAAAAGGTAATTATAAATTAATCAAAATATCCAACTACATATAATAGGGCACTTGGTCTTACTTTTTTCTCCACACATTCTCTGCTACTAGTTAAATATTCATTAATATTTCGTTTCCAAGTGATCACCTACATCATGGGGCATCAGGTCAATATTTTCCCCTGGAGTGTTTCTTACTGGAGCCCTCTGTGCTTCTGCTCTGATCTGAACCAATAAAGTGTACTTGGCTTTCTTTTTAGTGCATTCTTTCATTAATTGGAATTTCTAGTTCTTAGTTTTAACTTAGCTCCTTTCTGCTTTACCCACTTTTATTGTTGAAGCATATCCTCTTAATGCTTTTTTAAAAGGGTGAAAAAAATAATCTTTCATACTTTATATTTTTATCCTACCATCATACTTGACTAAAATTTTTGTTTGGTTCAGGGCACGTATGCTTGCTGCAGAGAAACAGAGAGAGAGGGAAAGTGAGCAATCACCCCCCAAGGGGGATGGCCATGCTCCAATCTGTACTTCTCTATTCTCCTCTCTGCACTTTGGGCAGCCATCAAGTCACTAGGTCTAGGACTCAAACTGCACAGTCAGCCCTGTGGGATCTAGTTGCCATAACCTGCCAGCCTTCTTTGTACTTTTTTTTTTTTTTTTTTTTTTTTTTTTGGTGGAGCTGGGGTGGTGAAGAAGGTTGCCATAGGCATATACAATTATGGGAGAGAGACAGAGATAGTGAAATGGAAAGTTAAAATTCCTTCCTCCCCGCCAAGGGGGATAGCAATGCCACAATTCCTTCTTCTCCTTTCTCCTCTGGGAACTTTGGACACACGTGCAGATGTGCCTGGCTTAATTTTCATGTTGCTGAGTTCCAGATTCAAACCAGCGTAGTTCATGTAGGAGTCCAGCACCTTAACCACTACATCACCTGCTGGCCCCTCTTTGTGCTATTAATAAAATGAATTTTTAAAATGATTTATTAATGTTGAACTGTCTTTGAATTTCTGGAGAAAACCTCATTTGATTATGGTATTTTGTTTAATTAGAATAATTTTAATTTTAGATCTTATCTTTAAATTCGAAGTTTTGAAAATTTTTTTGTAAATGTGTTTAGTCAATAGCTATGCCTTCTTTCTCTCTTTTGAGAGTTTGGTTCAAGAATTGTATTTGTCTAGCAAAAATAATTGAGAAATTTCCTTCTTAGACAAAGTTCTAGCTTTTGTATAACAAAGCATACCTATTTTGAACCTAGTCATAAAATTATTTATCAGAACAGTTATCTTGTACTTGTATTTGCAAAGTAAAATTTTGAAATCATATGTTTAAAATGTTATGACTTGAAAAGATTTTAAGAAAACTTTCAAATTATCTTATACTGATTTTATCAGAACATGTTTATTCCTAAAATATAGAGGATATTTTATAGTTCCCAAGCATACTTCATAATACACTTTTCTTTTTCAAAAAATGCATTTCTATTTTAAAATCCTGCTGCTATAAAATAAGTAATTCTCAATTTGTTAGCAAAAAGTGTTTACCCATAAAGCATTAGCCATCCAAAATGAATATTGATACCAGCTTGACACCATTATCTATAGGGCTACCATTTGTATCAATGTAAAACACAGAGAAGATACAGTAACTAAAATGTATCAAATGAATGGAAGACTCATGTAATAAGTCTGTATCCTACTACTGCAATGTTCATGACACTGCTTATAATTCAGTGCCTTCTGTGGATTTACTGAGTGTGGAACAACCTACCTACTAACTACCCCAAAATTTAGCCAGGTAATTAAAGTCATTCATAGCTAAAGCTCGCTGTCCATGACGCTGGTTTTCTTAGAGAAAAAAATTATTTCATTTCTTTTAGGTGCTTCTATATTAATTATTGACAGTATTTTATTACTATGTTCTATAAATTTCCTAAAAGAGAATGCATGTGGCATTTCCCAAACATATATGGTCAAAGTGTTAACTTCCAATTGCTGATACAACAAATTGGTACAAACTTAGTGACTTAGAACAATACAAATCTATTCTCTTATAGTTCTGGAATCTGAAATGGGTCAGCAGAGCTATCTTCCTTCTGGAGACGCTAGAAGAGAATGTGCTTTATTACGTTTTCTAACTTCCAAAGGCCACCTATTGGTTTGTTGGGAAAGTCATGTTGCATTTTCACATGGAAAAAATATGCTGTGATTTTCCCAATGACCTAATGTATATTTGACTCACGGCTCAGTCCTTCATCCTTAAGTCAACAGTGCAGGATCGTCCAGTCTCTGCACCTCTCCCACCTCTTCACTGTCATCTCTCTTATCCTGGTCATCTTGTTTCTTTCTTACACAAACTCAGATAATCTGGAATACTCTCACCCATATTTTAATTGCATGTGCAAAGTAGTATTAACCATATAAGGTAACATACAGATTTCAGGGGATTAGAATGTGGTTGTCTTTGGGAGGCAATTGTCCAGTCACCACAGCCATGAAATCCCCATTACAATCTTGCCAAATAGTTTTCTGTAGAACAAAGTTTGGGAAACTTGCGTTGTTGTTAAGAATTATTTATTTAATTTAATATATGATCATCATTATTATTATAAAAATATGAAATACTTCACAAATTAGCGTGTCATCCTTGTGCAGGGGTCATGCTAATTTTCTCTGTATTGTTCCAATTTTAGTATATGTGCTGCTGAAGTGAGCACAGAAACTTGTGGGGTTTTTTTATTTTTGAGAGGTTTTTGCTATAGGGCGCGTGCGCTCGCCAGACAGAGAGAGACAAAAAGACAGAAAGCGAGAAATCACCCCCCAGGGGGGATAGCCACGCCACAATCCCTTCTCCTCCATTCTCCTCCCGGGATCTTGGGCATGCACGCACACACACCTGGCGTGTGTATAAGCCACCAGGTCCGGGACTCAAACCGCAGTCGACTACGTGGGAGTCCAGCGACATAGCCATTACGCTAACTGCTGGTCCCACTTGTGTTTTTATAGGAAGATGTATAAAACTCAAAACTCTGGAAGCATAAGCACAACCCTTGTACTGCTTAGGGTCAAGAAAGGTTAAAAAAAAAAAAATACTAGGCCCCTCTGCTGAAATACTTTCAGTTCTTAAATGATATGTTGAATGCTTCCTAAGATGATAATGAAATAATGCAAAAGTGTAATAAAATAAAGATGAATATGAGTACTATGACCTGCGGTATAAGGAGAACATACATGTTTAATGATGCATGGTAATAGGAGATAGATTAGATTTGGAATGTCCCTGATATTTGTGTGGTTAATGTAAACTAGGCATCTTTTGTTATGCTAAGCACCATATTTCCTTGGCTAGGACAGGCCAAAAATAAAGAAGGAAGAGGGGAGTAAAAGGAGAAGAACATGAGGAGGAGGAGGAGGAGGAGGAGGAGGAAAAAACCTCATTTCAGTTAGAAGGCAACACAGTATCCATGCTCTAAGTCCAGATGGGTGTGTATGAATCATTGCTCCATCACCTTAAATGCCCTTCACTTCTTGGTACCAGTTTCCTCATAACAAAATTAAGGCAATAATCACGTCAATTTCATTGTATTTTTGAAGACTAAATGGTTAATTTATGTGATTACATAGCAAGAGCTCAGAACATTTTATCTATTGTTATTACAGCAGCTCCAGGTTCCCAGGAGGAAAGTGAAAAGCATGAGACCTAGAAAAAGATGAGCAAGAGCTAAGTGTGAGCACGTCTTCTGACCTTATCCTTTCTGACAAGAAATAGCTTCAGACCCGGCTCTACATCTTCTAGAACAGTGAAACGGAGGAAAGATGAGTTCTCTTCTAACACCACTAACTAATGAAGTGGAATCACTATTTAGCCTACATCCATTGATAGAACATAAAAATGCCTTGAAAAAGGTAATTCCTCTGTCTTGTGCTTCAGAAATAGTGTTGCATTTTGTAATTAGCTATGGATATTAAAAATATCCAAACTAAGACATTCTGATTTGTTCTGGGGTAGAACTTTGCTGTCCTTGTTTATAAATCTCCCTTGATCATTCTAAAGTGTAGAAAGTTTAGGACTCATTGTCTTTCCTGGTTAAAAGACTGCTAACTAATTAGTAAGAATCATTGAGCTTGCCAGGGGATAATATGCTTGTAGGGTTACCCTTTTAATATTATCGAGTGCACATTAATGTTCCAGTCTTTAGTTTCAATAAATATAACATACTGAATCATATTAAATTACTGTGTTTTTGGTTATTTTGATCTTTATGACAATTTTATATGTAATAATTCTAGGAAGGATTTAATGTAAAGTAGCTTTTGTCGAAAAGACTTAAATGTCTACCAATGAGGGAATGGGTAAAGACAATGCAATGTGCACATACAGTGAAATCTCAGCCATCTATGAAAACGAAGGCAGTTCTATCAATTGCTACATGTGTGAGCCTTCAGGACATCATGCTAAGTGAAATAAGCCAGTTACAGAAGGACACGTACTACACGAGTCCACCTATAAGAGATGTCTAAAGTAGTCAAGCTCATAGAAAGAGAAAGTACAGTAGTGGTTTCCAGGAGACAGAGACGGGAAGAAACACAGAGCTGCTATTTAATGATGGAGAGTTTCAGTCACACAAGATGAAACATGTTAGATATCTAGTGTGCAATTTTGTGCTTATATTTAACAATACTGCACTGTGCACTTATGAATTTGTTTAAAAAGTACTTCTTAGGTTATGTGTTCTTTACTACAATTTTTGACAAGTACTACTTCTTGAAACCTTGACTTGCTAGTAAACACAGTACTTTTACCACTTCTTCCTTTTAGAATATTTTTCTTTGAATTCCACTTATAGAAATTTTATCTGACCTTGACACCCTAATTTCAATGCTACAATCTCCTTCACTGCCTTATGGTAGAGAATACCATGAATCTGGCCCTTGGATATATTGTAGAATCCTAGGAAGATGACAATGACAAAAAAAGAAGAAGAAGAAGAAAAAGAAGAAGAAAGGATATGGGTTTCTTTGGAATCCTCAAAAAGTTAAGTAAAAATTTTGTTTGAAAAATAATGAATAAGAAAGAACAGAATTCATGAAAATGGGAAAAAAGAGTGGGCATGGTGGTATTAAATTCCACAAATCATGTGATAACAAGGGGCAATGCAAGGACAGATACAGCAGGAGTGAGGGTGGGGGAAAACCCTTAAGCATAAAACTTGGGCATCTAATTGATAGCAAAGAGAGCAATTGAAAATAGAATGATATGTGTACACATTATGATAGTTTGGTAAAAGCATAATATTGCTTCAAGCAATTAGATGTTAGAATTAAATTATGTTCTCTGCTGTTATATATTTATATCCAATTCAAATTGTGTATAATTAAGTAAACTAGCATAAGAGATTGACGTAAGCTATTTTCATGGCTTCTTTCTGGGCACACTTTATTGTAGGAAGCAAGCAGGTGGTGAACTGAGTCCTCCGAGAGGCCCCACTCATTATTTGTCCCTGACTCCTAGAGGCCCCTCTGTCACAAAGAATAGTGAAAGTGTGAGATTCCACAGCCTACTCAGAGACAGGAGTATCTCATGAGAGGAAAGGTAGAGTGGTTTCCACGGACTCTCAGCACCATCAGGTTTTAGCGCTGCTTCCCCTTACTAAAACCTTCTCTTTCCTTGAATCAGGGAGCAGTGAGCGTGGCTCCACTTCTCACAACCTCAGTGTTCTAGGACTCAGGGAGAAACCGTACTGAGTTTTCATCAGCAACTCCTATGAGGCGGGCAGCCCTTACCCAAATGCTTTTGCACCTCTTTTACGAAACTGATCGCAATGAATGTTGATTAAAGCATCTTATGGCCTCACATCTACCAGTTACAAAGAAAGAGGAAATAGTATCAAGACCAGGTAGCTCAAGAAAATCCAACCCTTGGGAACCAGCAGTTAGCATAATGGCTATGTCGCTGGACTCCCACGTAGTCGACCACGGTTCGCGTCCTGGACCTGGTGGCTTAAAACTCACGCCGGGCGCGTGTGCATGCGTGCCCAAGATCCCGAGAGGAGAATGGAGGAAAAGGGACTGCGGCGTGACCATCCCCCCGGGGGGGTGATTTCTCGCTTTCTTTCTCTGTGTCTCTCTCTGTCTGTCTGGCGAGCGCACGTGCCCTATAGCGAAAACCTTTCCAAAAACAAAAAAGAAAAAGAAAAAGAAAATCCAATCCAGCCACATAACACGTCCTGAAAGACTATAACAGACAGTGATAAAGTGGGTGACGGCAGTGTAGATCATCCTTCAGCAGCAGATCATTCAGGAAATTACAGCTGTGGCTAGGATGACATGGAGGTGCATTGAGTGGATACATTCGATGCTACAATGGCAGTTTACCATTTCAAGGTCACTAATATCCTATGGGTCGATATCTAGCTAGCAGTTTGGTGTGCATAAAGAACCACACTCCCTGGGGTAAAGGTTTGCTAGAAATAGTTTGAGTAGTAAGAAAGTATTCACCCAGACTCTGTGGAAAACTGCAGTACTAGATAGAGAAATGAAGATTTCCAGCCAAGGAGACTGACACTTGAGTTTTCAGTGTATTTATGCCCAGTGTTAATCAACAGTACACTGGATTTTACGTCTCAGCCTGTGTTTGGATAAATTGTGTTGGCCAAGAGGAAATCAGCATGCGAGGTTTTAGACAACTAGAAAAATGAATTGATAGCTAGAGGTAAAAATATTGAGAGGATGTCAGCATTGTATATTCATTGTATTAAAGGGTAAACACCCTGAGGGGATGGATAATATTGAATTTATATTGAATCCCAGGACAAAAAAAATCTGTGCTTATTATATTATATAAACAGAAAATTGTGGAAATTCCTCTTTACTAATATAAGGCTTCCTGATGAATTTATATCAAGTTTCATTCTATAGATATATTTGTTCTTGAATTATAATTGGTGTCTCATGGCCATCTGGTACTTTGTAACTAAGCAAAGAACTTCTCTAGAAAGTGAAAAGTCAGTGGTAATATATAGCTTGTGTCCACTGTGATGAAATAGCAGTTTCTAGGCCTTAATCTACTGCACCATAACACCTGCGATGGAAAAAGAGTAAAACATGAGAATAAAAAATAACGCCAATTGTCATGCATAATGCCCAACAAAGGAATGTTGGTGAGAAATGTATAGGGTTTGTTCAGAGAATAAGTACTCAAATTTAGCTGTGGTTAAATAATTTATCGAGCATATTTCACACTTTTCTGCCCATGCGATTTTGCTCATGCAGCTCCTTGCTGCCTCAGATTTTTCCAGCCAGCATCACTGTGAAAAGTCTGTTCATATTCAGTCCTGGGTCAAGGGGCATTTCGTACATGAAGCTGCTCTGCCTCCAGATACACAAGTGGCACTCCTCCCTCTCCATAGTCCACATTTCAGTGGCCCTGGTCTTGGTATTTGGGTCTCTTCCCTCTCCCGACCATCACTGGTTAGTGATCCCATCTAGTTCCAAGGGTTTCAATGTCACTTACAATTAGTCAGCTCTCCCTTTTTCTAACAGCACCCTCGCTCCTGATGTAGCCAGCTGTCTACATTACATAGACACTTGGCTGTTGCTACAAATTTTGAATGTACCATGGGCAAAGCAGAACATTCAACACCATCTCTCCCAATCTTCAAAGAAAAAAAGGTAGAGAAAAGAATAGAAAAATGAACAGTTACTATTGTTTATTCTTCTTTTTCTGTTTCACCACACAACCAATATACTCTGAGCAGTGTAATCAGCTCTGTCTCACAAATACATCATAAATCAGAGAAAACCTTTTTATCTTCCTACCATCATTCAAGCCTAAGCCACTATTTTCTATAGCCTGGGCCTTGACTAGAGTCTTGTCACAAATAATGCAAGTTCCACTTCTTGAATTGTTTTCATAGAGTACCTTGGGTAGTCCTTACAAAACAAGACTACTGGAGATTGTGGAAATGTGGATTTGATTGACTATAGTAGCCATTTCATTTATAGGTCTCAAAACATCAAGTTGTACACCTTAAATATAGACAAGGAAATTTATGTTTATAAATCGTAGATAATTGTATACCGTTGCTAGAACCATCTCATTGAATTTGATCACACTCAGCATGAAGGCACAAGTTTTTTTATTGCAGCCTATAATGTCTCAAATTCTCTTCTCCCCTGGTCTGTCTTCTGAATCCTTTTCCTAACTCATTTATTTCCCCACAAACTTTCTTCCTTACTAATCAAATCACCCCCCAGGGGGGATGACCCTGCCACAGTCCCTTCTCTTCCTTGCTATTCTTTGAATATCCAGGCTCACTTCCTTTTGAGGCCCTTTCATTTGTTGTTCTTTTTGGAAAGCTCCTTCCCTACATTTTCCTGTGGCTGGCTCCTTCATATCATTAGATCTCGTTCATGTCATTCTCATCTGAGATCCCCTTTCTGACACCATTTCCTAAGTGGCTTGCCCAGGCCCTGTTGTTACTTCCTATTCTCTTACCTGACTTTGTCTCAATATGATTTGTCAGTACCTGGCAACATGTTACATATTACTTATTTGTTTATGTTCTTTCCAACTCCTTTGAAATGTTAACTCCATTAAGGTATAACTTTACTTTGTTTGCTATTATCTGTGTGACATCCAGAATAGCTACAGGCACAGAATAGGCATTCAGTAGGTATTTGTTAAATAAATAAGTGGTGTAGTACAGCATTTTCTTTTAAACCTATATAAAGTATTATTTTCATACTTATTTAAGCATATGTTAAATCTTCTCTGGAATACTGTAAGCTTTTTGAAGACAGGAAAGGTGTCCATCCCTGTATGCTGTATACAATCGAACATATAGTTTTGTATTTAGTGACACAGAAAAGTACATTTTTATTAAATTAATTAATTAGAACAGGAATAGACATAGTACTTGGAAATTTAGCATTTTACACTAAGAAGGTTGAAAACTGAGAAGTAATCACTATGGAGCAAGTTTTATAGGCTCTAAGAGAAAAACACAGCCACTTGAAATCTTAATTGAGAAATACCATTCTTTTAAAAAAACCACTCTCTAAAGATGACTTATGAATAGCTAAAAGGCATATGAAAAAATGCTCAACACCCCTCATTGTAAGAGAAATGCAGATCAAAACAACAATCAGATATCACCTAACCCCAGTCAGAATGTCTAAGATTAAAAAATCAAAAAATGATAAGTGCTGGCAGGGGTGTGGTGAAAGGGGAACTCTCTTACACTGCTGGTGGGAATGTAAATTGGTTCAGCCACTGTGGAGAACAATTTGGAGATTCCTCAAAAATCTACAAATAGAACTACCATATGATCCAGCAATCCCACTCCTTGGTATCTTCCCAAAGGACAGAAGAATACTTAATTGGAAAAGTGCTTGTATATCAATGTTTATTGCGGCACTATTAACAATTGCTAAGTCATGGGAACAACTCAAATGCCCACAAACTGATGAATGGTTAGAAAAACTGTGGCACATATACTCAGTGGAACACTATTCATCCATAAAAAAGCAACAAAACCCTGGTTTTTGACAGGAAGTGGATGAATATGGAAGATTTACTGCCGGGTGAAGCAAGCCAAGCAAGCAAGGAGAGGCATTGTAGGCCCCCACTTAATATATACTGAGTGTCCGCACTCTATGCCTGAAACTAATTGACTAAAGGATATAGGAGCATAGTATATCGATGTAAATACCAGATATAGTGTGTGCAAAAGAGGAAGGTCTGAGGATGGACATTTGGGGGAGTGGCAGGGAGGAAAAACATTAATGGAACAAAGAGGTGTGGTATTATCTGTTGAAGATATTTTGCAGTTTTATCAACAGTACTAGGGAGAAATTCACCTGTTGAAATATCCATTTTGTAAGACAATAATAATGTACAGAAGAAAATGAAATGGAAAAAACAATTTAAAATAAAAGGAAAAAATAAAATAAAATGGCAAATAACAGAAACGAATAACTATTGATATATTAAACCTATGATGCAGAAAGGATAAAAAGTGAGGGAAAAGTGAAGACAAGAGGTCATTATAATAGGCTAGATGAAATGTCATGAAACTCAAATCAGGGGCAATGCACATGAGATTAGAGACAAAGAGATATGAAAGACTCCTAAGTTTAATTGACAGTATTTGATCACACTGGTCACAAATTACAGGGGAAGGTCATGAAAACAAGAGAAATGAAAAAATCTTTAAAGTGTTGTATCTAGAATACAGGGAGGCAAGTAATGTCAATAACAAGAAAAAAGTTGGGGCCAGCAGATGGCATCGTGGTTATGTCACTGGACTCCCACATGGCCAACTGTGCTTTGAGCTCCAGACCCAGTGGCTTGAAACTAAGGCCAGGGGCATGTGCGTGCATGTCCAAGATCCCAGGAAGAAAATGGAGGAGAAGGGATTGAGGCATAGTCTTCCTTCCCCACCCCCACCCTCCAGGGAGTGATTTCTCACTTTCCCTCTCACAGTCTCTGTCTCTCTCTCTCAGGTAAAAGCACACACACTAAGGTAAAAGCTTGTAAAAATAAATTAAAAAAAAAAAGAAAAAAGTAAACAGAACCCAACAATTTAAGGGGAAAATAATTTAAGTATTTAGATCATAAAGAAGGTGACAAAAGCATACAACTATAAATAAGAAGAAATGCAGAAATGATTATTGTGTTGAAGTCCAAAAATTCACTTTTCTTAGAGAGATTTTTGCTATAGGGCTCACCAGAAAGGCAGAGATAGAGAGACAGAAAGCAAGAAATCCCGCCCACACACACCAGGGGAGATGGCACAATCCTCTCTCCTCCATTCTCCTCTGGGGATCCTGGGCACGCATGCATACACACTCGGTGTGAATTTTATGTCATCAAGTCCTGGACACCAACTGTGATCAACTACATGAGAGTCCAGTGATGTAACCATTACACCATCTGCTGGTCTCCACAAGTTCATTTTCAAATGATGATTCTTCTTTAAAATGTTCCAACTTGAGAGAGATAATAAATGATTGCCGATGCCACGTTCTAAGAGCTAAAAAGGCAGAAAAACAGTGTATTCTGAAATAAAAGAAATACTTTATGATCACAGATGTGGTTTGAATTTCCCCTTCGAAACTTATTAAAATTTAAATGCCATTGTGGTAGTACTAAGAGGAAGAACCTTTAAGAGGTGATTAATGTTTTTTATCTTGGGAGTAGGTTAATTATCTCAGGAGGTTTTTTTTCTGTCCCTGTGCTCATTTTTTATTTATTTTTTGTGCTTTTCACCTTTCACCCAGGGACAACACTAAAGCTTTACCATGCTGGAGGCATGCTCTTAAATTTCCTAGTCTTCAGAACCATGAACCAATGAACTTATATTGTTTTAAAAGTACCCATTCTCAGGTATTCTTGTATAAAAGGGGGGGAGGGGGGACAAGATAACCACCATGTTGTATCTATAGCATAAATAGCCTAAACTAAATGGTCTTAGAAAAAAGAATCCATCATAATGTAGTTTTATTTTTTTGGACTCCAGTTTAAGTGAGTATAGTTTTTAAATAATTATTTATTTAATTTTATTTATTCATTTATTTATTTTTAATTTGACAGAGAGAGATACAGAGAGAGAGAGAGAAAGTGAGAAAGCAAACCACAAGTTCCAGGACTTGAACCATGTGGGTATTTTCAGTGCCTTAACCACCATGCCACCTGTTGGTCCCCAGTTTAAGTGAATATTGCAGTACTATATTCTGCTATTAAAAAAATACAACTGTGGCTGATACAATATTAAAATTTGAAATTCTTCTCTTGGAGAAAAATGGCTGTACCATGTTACAGAAAGACATGCGGAGACAGCTAGGTTGTGGCCCATTAGTGATGCAACATGAGAATGGTCCTGGATTCATGTGCTGGGAACGCCCTGAGCATGCATGGCACATGTGCACATGCCTGTGATCCAGGCTGGAAGAGACTGAGGGTGGATCATGGAGAGTGTGGGATCCTGCTGGAGGTCTCTTTCTCTCTCTCTCTCTCTCTTTCCGGAGATGAATAGAAAAAAGAAGAAAGGAGTCTCTTTGGAGTTTTAATAACAACCTCTGTGGTACACAGTTAAAAATTTTTGTTTGATGTAGCCTCCATCCTGTGGCTGATGTCTCTACAATATCATTCTCCAGGTTAAGTTAAAATGCAAGTATGCATTTTTCAGTTTATTTTTATTAAATATCAGGTGTTTTAGTTTGACAAGTAATGAATCAACTTTATACATGTGGTTGCATTATACCTGTAAAAAAAGACTTGGTATCCATTGATTTAAACCCTGCAGTATTCTATTTTAATTGTATCTATTGCTTCTACTCAAGTTAAGAACATTTGTTCAATACTCATCACTCCAGGTAAATTTTGGTCAAATCTTGGCATAAGTAAAATTTGCTTTTCTAGCTTTTTACACCTTTTAGTGTCCATCTAACTCTAAGAATACCATGCCTTTCTGCTGCATATCTCATGCTTATATCCTCATTGTCTGAGGACTTCAAAACATGTTTAGCCTACGTCCACAAAGTGCAGATGAATCTACATTATATGTTTTCAAGTACATGTAGCTTTACCCCCAAATTTGTCTTGTTTCCACTCTCTTTTGCCTCTGCCAATAAGCTCCTAATATTTTCTAGCTTTGCCTTCAAATGTTAAGAACAATTTCTTTACATGTGTTCTTATTTTGGCTAGCCCCTTTCTGAGGCTGAGTTTCTAAAATGTCCTCCCCCTAAGTACAAAATATTCAGAGCAAAAACTATTCTGATAGTTTACAATTGCACAAAGTTATGTATGTCATACTGGTGAATATACCTTACTTACTATGAGATCCCATTTAATCCAAATTAGTCATTTCTTATCATTTATAAATTCTAAGCTTTATGGAGTTGTATGTTAGCTTGCTATAATTTTCATGGTAGCTCTCTCACTGAAGCTACGCCAGGTCAGTATGTTATTGCACCTGAAAGATATCTTTAAACATCAAGAAGGTGGCACATGTTACAAGAATCAATACAAACAGAATTGTAAAGAGGCTGGTAAAAATGTTATCTTCATAACTCTGCTCTCACACTTCATAAAGCTAAAAGTGGAAGGTTAGACAGGTAATTAATTTTTGTATTGATTGTCCTTTTACATAGACATTACTACATACATTATAGACATTACAACATAGTATCGGCTGCTCCGTTTTTTTCTTCTTTGGTAGGTAACTTTGTGCAGCCCATTATACAATATTTTTGTTGATTCATCAGCAAAAAGTGATCATGAAAATTAGCAAAGTTTATTTTCTTCAGATTCATCACTCAGGATCTCTTTATAGACTTAAACTGAATATCAAAAGCTCCTAGAGAAAGTCAGTTTCTCAACATAGTTTGAACAACTGAAGGGAGAGTTGTAATGAAAGTCATCTTTCAACTTTGCCACCTCTTACTAACTCCCTTGAACACAATAATAAGGGACATAAGTTTACACAGTTGAGTATGAATGTCTCCACTCTAGAAGCAGGATGAAACCACTGCTTTGACCTAAATACAGCCTCACCTGCATTAAATAATTAAGGAACTTGCTGATAACAGCAGCAGCAATCCAGTTTTGTTTTTGTTTTTTGTTTTTTGTTTTTTGTTTTTGTTACCTGGCAAATTAACACTGAACAACTTGCTCCTAGGTATTCCTGCTTCTTCTAGAAACCATATTATAACTGGATCATCACACCTGAATCTCAGGGACCTTTACTATATAGTATCAGGAACTTCTCACCTTTGGGAATTTGATGGAAATAGTATCTCAAGAATATTTTCAATTAGTTCTTATACTGAAGTTTTACTTGGGCTCACCTACATCAGAAACTAAGATTGAAAATTCTCAGGGGCTGGATCCCAAGAGTATGATTTGATGAAACAGTTTTAGAATTTTCACACACACAATAAATAAATAAATATATAACGATTCAATCCCCAGATAAAAGAACAAACACTTTTTAAAGTTTAATAATAGCTCTAGGTTCTGAAATTAAGCATGGCAGGAAATGAGAGTTATAGATTTCAAAGGACATTGCACACTCTTTTTTAAGCTTCAGTTGGCATATTTCTGTGTAACCTCTAACACTTTTTCTGTAACTGCAAACACAGCATGAAGCCAATCTAGAGACTTTATGGAATGCTACTATGTAGACTGAATCTCAAAAAAATAAAAATAAAAAATGGTGTGCTCCTGAACATTCTTTTATTTTATTTTATTAATAATTCTAATATGAAAATCAACATAAAGTCCCTATTTAATTGAGTGCTGAAAATTCTTGTGCTAGGAATAACTAATGTATTTCATTAACAAAGGTGTATCAATTACTGTAAAAGTGTCAGGTGGTGTCCAAAGTGCTAGGGCTATAATGTGAATGAAACAATAAGATGCCCGTCCTTAAGGACCTTGTGTTCTACTTGGGAAAGACAGAAAAGCATTACAAAACATATCTGTATATGAGGCGATAATAATTATTTTTAAATTTTCTTCTTTCTTCCATGAGAGAAAGAAGGATCACACAGAGACATCACTGACATAGGGTCTTCATGCCACAATCAACCCCCAGGGTCAGTGAGTCTGGATCATGGGCATGTGTGCACCTCTGACTTGCACAGAGAGACCTCAGGATGCAAACCCAGGACCTTCCCATGTGAGTCCAGCATCACAGAGTGTTGTATTACTATTCTTACTTGCTTGTCCCAGATGGTAATCAGTGCAGAGAAAAATAAAACATGGCAGGAATATTAAAGAGAAATATTAAGGTGAAAAGAAGGTTTTCAGTTTTTGTAGGATTTCCAGAAAAAGGTTCATTGGAAAAGTAAGCTAAGCAAGAATTAAAGCCACACAGATATCTGTTAAAGAGCATTTTTGGCATAGGGAATAGCTAGTAAAAAGCAAGTGGTAGACCATGGCTGGCTGGTATAAAGGAGAAAGAGCCTAGAACCAGTGGAAACTTATGAAAGTGAACAAAACTGTGTGGAGAATCAAACACGAGGTCCCTGTCTGCCAGTCAGTAGATGCTGACTTTTACTTTCTGTAACATAATAAGAAGATATTTGGACTTTTCATTTTTGTTTTTGTTCTTCTGGAGACAGGGTCTCACTAGGTTGTCCAGGCTGTAATACATTTATGATCCTCCCACTTCAGTCTCCCAAGTAGCTGGGGCCACAAGCACAGGCACCATGCCTGACTAGAAGAGATGTGTTTTGATTAATGTTTCAAGAAACACTTTGGCTGTTGGACCAAGAATACACAGGAAGCATGGGCAGAAACAAGAAACACGTAAGAGGCTATCAGGACAAGAGAGTCTGATGACTCATATCAGGATTTTAGTAAATGACTGCTAAAAGGAAGTCATATTCTGAATATATTGGGTCATTGGGAAAGTCAGGACACATTTTTACATAGAGGAATATATCTTTCTCTATGACCTAATATTTGTAATAAAGGGTCAAAATGATTTTGTGAAAAATCTGTATGGAATCTGAAAGAAACTGGAATCAAGGATGATTCCAGGTTTTTACCTGAGAAACCAGAATGAAGTTGCCATTTAAAGAGTAAAAGTACAGGAGCCATAGGAGAGCATAGTGGTTACATCTCTGGACTCTCACATGGCTGACGGTGGTTCAAGTCCCAGACCTGGTGGTTTGAAACTCACACTGCATATGCACATGCGTACCCAGGATCCCAGAAGGAGAATGGAGGAGAAGGGACTGCAGCATGGCCATCCTCCCTGGAGGGTGATCTCTTACTTTTTATCTTACTATCTCTGTCTCTCTCTCCAGGGAGTGCATGTGCTCTAAGGCAAAATCTCTTAAAAACAAAAACAAAAACAACAAAAAATTGAGTAAAAGTGCACTGGAAAATCAGATTCAGGAGTGGCAGAAGAATGGGAATTTGGATTGAGACATATTATGCTTGTGATAACTGTTGTACAGTTAGCTGTTGATGTTAAATGAGGAGCTATGCTGATGAGAAGCACAAATAGTTATCAGCAGGGAAAATCATTTTTAAAGCCAGGAAACTATGCCATCACCAATGAATGAATGTAAGAGGTAAACACAGGGGTTCCTAGCACTGAGTCCTGGGATACATCAACATTTAGAGGCTGGAGAAAAAAGAAGGGGTAAGCAAAGAAGAGTGAAGGGGGTGATTAATGAGATAAGAGGATAAATGCAAGCAGGCATTGAGTTTTGGAAGCCAAGTGAAGAAATTATTTCAAGGAAGAGATGGAGATCAACTCTGTTCAAGAATGCTGATATGTCAGTAAGACAGTCATTGGATTTGACACCATTGGTTATGGGTGACCTCTGTAAGAACAGTGGAGTTGTGAGAAGTAAGTTGGTTTAGAAGAAAATATACAAAAGAGAAAAAAAATCAGAAAAACAAAATTTTTAGAGACTTTTTTGCTATAGAAGAGATCAGAGAAAAAAATGGGGTAATTACTAAAGTAGATGATATGTGTGGTAAGAAAACATTTTGCTTTAAGACAAGAGAAATTACAGAATGTTTCTGATCATTGCTGATAGAAATGATCCAGTTGAGGGGAACAGCAGTTAGCATAATGGCTATGTTGCTGGACTCCCATGTAATCGACCACGGTTCGAGTCCCAGACACGGTGGCATAAACTCACGCTGGGCGTGTGTGTGTATGTACCTAAGATCCCGAGAAGAGAATGGAGGAGAAGGAGTTGCGGTATGGCCATCCCTCCTGGGGAGTGATTTCTTGCTTTCTGTCTCTCTGTCTGTCTCTGTCTTTCTGGCAAGTATATGTGCCCTATAGCAAAATCCTCTCAAAAAACCCAAAAAAAAAAAAAAAAAAAAAAAAAAAAAAAAAAAAAAGAAAAGAAAGAAAAAAAAGAAAAATCTAAAAAAAAAGAAATGATCCAGTTGAAAACATTATTTCCTAGTAAGCTAATAAAAATATGATCTGTTTAAATAACTGGCATTTTTTAATAAGAGGAGCCTTGTCTGTTAAACCACAGTTGCTAATAAAGAAGATATGTTAACACATTTACAATTCCAGATAGAGAACATCAATGACTCGTGGCAACACTTGATCATTGTTCAATTGTTCAGTGTATCTGTTCAAGTATTTATAATCATTGACCACCATGTTAGCCAAAAAAAAAAAAAGGACAATTTCAATTGTCACCAACATCAGTTTGTCTGGAAAATATATTTTGAGCAATCCTCCCAGATACTTGATATATGAATAAAGGTCCATATCATAGGAGTTCTGTTCAGGGAACTTCTCTAACATATAGTTTCTTTCACCTTTCAGAGCTAGATGTTGCTGAAGGAATGTCGGTATAAGAGCAGGAGTTACCTTAACAGTTGTTCCTCAAATCTGGGCGAATCACCCAGGAAGTTTTTTAAAATGACATTGTCCTGGATTCCATCCTTAAAATTTCTGAGGTTTGGGACCTGTAGATGGCATAATTGTTATGTTGCTGGATGCCAACATAGTTGACTACAGTTCAAGTCCTGGACCCGGTAGCTTAAAACTCATGCTAAGCACGTGTGCATATGTGCCCCAAATCCTGAGCGAATGGAGGAGAGAGCAGTGTGGTGTGACCATCCCCCTGGGGGAGGTGATTTCTCACCTTCTGTCTCTCTGGTGAGCATATGTGCTCTATAGCAAAAATCTCTCTTAAATAATAATAATAATAATAATAACAATAATAATAAAATTCTGAGGTTTACTTTGTTTTGGAGAGGACCTATACATCTGAATTCTTAATAGTTCTTCATGAGATTCTAATGAGCAGTTCTTAAATTGGGCACAGATCTTTGATAATCATAAATAATCCTCCTACAAGTTCTGAAAAATTCACTAAGGAATAAAGGAATAATGAGGTGACTTTCAATTCTTATCAAGAGGCAGTGGTGTGATAGGGCCTTTGGCTCAAGAATAACATTTATCTAAGTGTTAAGTCATGAGTCCACATTACACAAGCTTGTGATTATCTAAACTGTTTTAAACAACTCTGTTCCTTATCTCCCCCTCAGTTCTTCAAAACTATTTATAACTTAAAGGTTAGTCAAGGGCTGAGTCATGAACTTAGATTACTGGAGAATACCTATCCAGACTGTGCATAGAAAGTAATTTTCATTCATATTATCTGGTTGAGCAGAAGCCAGAACACACAAATAAAGTATCCTAGGTGTGAATCCGGCCATGCGTATAAATGGTATGCTTTAATTTTCTGTTTCTCTCTTTCTTTTCTATATTATTTTAACCTGTTCTTTGCCCCCTTTGAACTATTAAATTTTACTCATCTCTTACTTTTTTTTTCTGCCTTTGTGGCTTATATTTATCTGCCTTCTCATTTATTTTGTAGTATAATCTTTCACTTTCCTTTGTCATTCTGTTTGGGTAACACTGAAAAGATGAAAGAGAAGTTACCTTAAAAGAATGCAAAATATTAGAAGTTCTTTATGATAATTTAGAAAGTATTTTATAAAGAAGGGAACTACTAAAAATTATGTATCAGAGCAATAAAGTCCATAAAATAAGTTACAGTACAGTTGTACCACCTACTCAAAATAAATAAACCAAGAAATGGAAAATTACATATATCATATATTCATACACATTTCAAAGGTAGAATGTATCTCTTAATCATTTTGCCTAATACTACTGAACAAACATTAAAAGAGTACTCCTGCTACATTTTAAGCTATCAGCACTTCCCTAAAAGTAATATATAATACATTTACAGTATAATCAATATAAGACGGCTTTTGGATGCAGTGCATGCATGAACAGGATTCTGTAAAAGAAGTCATTTGAGACTAAAGAGAAATGCATTACCAAGTACAGTACCTCCTATACATATATTAATTTAGAACTGACTAAATATCAGGAAATTAATGATGCTCCATAAGAATTTTTAAAGATTTTGGGTTCAAACACTTTTTTGAAAGTCTTTTCCATTCTCTATATAATTGTATTTCTTTTTAAAAAATAATTATTTATTTAATTGTATTTATTCATTCTTTTTTTTTTTTTTTTTTAAATTTGACCAGAGAGACACAGAGAGGAAGAGAGAGGGAAAATGCAAAAGCAAACAACCAGGTCCAGGACTTGAACCGTGGTCAGCCATGTGGGAGTGTCCAGTGCCTTAACCACCTTGCCACAGGTTGGTCACTCCTATGTATTTGTATTTCTACAATAAATCAGACTTTTCTCAAAACCAGTGAGATTTTGGGCAAAATATGCTAGGAAAGATTTAGTCCATTAAAATAGCTTTATTAAACAGGTAGATTGCATATCAGGAATCAAAGAAAAGAAAAAACCTCATTTAGACTGGATCCAAGTAATACACACGTTATTCCAGGAGCTAGAAGAAATAGCTAATTGAGTTCCACAAAGGATGTTGTCTTCATGATTGTGATTGAGGGAATTCTTTCATCCTTTGCCAGTACAGATTGGAAGCTACACTGAAATGAGAAGAAGTATAGCTAATCAGCTGTAAGTTTTTTAATGTTAGTCAATTGTTTTCTAGCTATAACTTGGTTAATACTTTAATGGCAAGTACTTTTTCAGAAGTTGGATCTCCCTGTAAAAATTTTGTAGCCATTTGAATTTACATGTTAAATGAGATGGCTCACTACCCCATTTTATTCATATGCAGCTATTTTAATATTTAATACAAAATACCATGCTATAATAAAAAGGATCCCACAATAGTTACAAATTTTGGACTCATTTGCTTATTTATTTATTTTGAATTATTATTTACTTGTTTAAGTATCTGTATCCTCGGTGAGATTCTGGAGAATACAGCCTACATAAATATTTATCCTTAGTAACTAAGACAGTGACCATATATAATATAAGGTTGATAAATATTTATATAGCAAATTACTTACTTAGTAGGAATACTGTACCATTTTAAATTATTTTACAGAGATTGAATGTAAAAGGTCGTCTGTCAATCACTCTCTTCAGTGAGTAATAGTAGATAGGGTCTCACCTTCTGGTCCATAAGATTTACATGATCAAAAAGTGCTTCGGTCATTTATTTCAGTTGGTCTAAAGAGTAGTTTGAAAGATACTGTAACTAGGTGTTATGCCTATGGTAGCGTTAATGGAGAAAGTGTAGCCTCTATTGTCTTACTCAAGGACCACTTCACAATCCCGAGTGGCAACATGAACCTATATATATATATATATTTGACTTTATATGCCTAAATCTTACCCCAAAACTGAGAGCTTTGGACAAGAAAAAGCCTCTGGAATTTATTTATTTTAGCCTTGATTCTAGAAAATATCATTGTATTTCTATAGAATGTATGGCATATTAATTTTGACTAACTCATTGCATTCATTTTGTATTGTTATGTAACAAGTTACCACCAAATGTATAGCGAACATAAGACTGTTATTGTTTTTAGGGAGAGATATTTGCTATAGGGCACATACACTTGACAGAGAGATAGAATCAGAGAGCCAAAAACTGAGAAATCACATCTCCTACACCCTCTTCCCCAGAGATAGCCATGTCACAATCTTCTCTCCTTCATTCTCTCATGATTCTGGGCATGCATGCACACATGCCCAGCATAAGTTTAAGCCACCAGGTTCAGGAATCGAACTGTGGCCACCCACATGTTAGTTCAGCAACACAACCACTACACCATCTTCTGGTCCAAAGACAGCTTTTGATGATGCACAAAATGATGCACTTTTTTTCTTTGTAAATGCTTTGCATCAGGAGTCCAGGAAAAGTTTAGCTGGATCTACTGTTAAGGCTTTCCTCTGGCTATAAACTAGATGTTAGCTGGACTATGTTCTTTCTGGGGTTCAGAGTTTTCTACTAATCTTTATGATTGCTGACAGAGTTTAGCTCCTTTCCATATAGGTGTAGGACGAAGACCATGATTTCTGTGGCATGTCAGCTGACAGCTGCTCTCAGATTCTGAACATGTTACGCTCACAGACTTTTTTTTGGAGAGGTTTTTGCTATAGGGCGCATATGCTCACCAGACAGACAGAGAGAGACAGAGAGATAGAAAGCGAGAAAGCACCCCCCGGGGGGGATGGCCATGCTGCAATTCCCTCTCCTCCATTCTCCCCTTGGGATCCTGGGCACGCACGCACACAAGCCCAGTGTGAGTTTAAGCCACAGGGTCCGATACTCGAACCGTGGTCGACTATGTGGGAGTCTAGCGACGTAGCCATTACACTAACTGCTGGTCCCTCTCATAGACTTTTTATCTTCAAAGCCAGGAAGAGAACAGACATATATTTAAGAAGGTTGTAACAGTTCATGAGGTCAGAGGGCGCTTGCCTGGCACCTGGACTCTGCCTCCATAGCTGGCTGATTCCAACAAAAGTGTATTTAAATTCTCCGTTAGACAGTGCGGAGCAGGGAACAGGAGGGGGTACGGCTGGGTTATTAAGATATAGGCTACTGGATTTACAGGATTTTAACCAATGGTTGTCGAGGAGAGGTGCTTGGAGAAAACAAAGTCACTGTTCCTTTTTTTTTTAAACAAAACAAAGTAAAAATTTTATTTTTTGTTCAAATAAAAGTGGAAAAGAATTCCAGTGTCCCTAGCCACAGGGACTGATTCCACTGAAAAGTAAACAGTGGAAATTCAAATTTGAAATATTTTGGGAAAGGGAAATTGGCTTTCTGTTAGCTGGCAAATGTTCCAGTGGGACTCTGCTTCTGTTGGGATGTGTTCTGTTGTGTGAACACATTGACCAGAGTCTCTGCTGAGCTTATTCTGAACAGATTCAGAAAAGATGGTAAGATTGTGATTTTTGTTAATTTATCTCAATAAAAGCCCCCAAAAAGAAATAAAAGAACTTTTGCCTGATTGAGTCAGGCCCATCCAGGATAATCTGTTTTGTTTTGTTTATTCATGATAGAATATATGAGTTAACACCCAGATTTCAAAATATACAAGGTTATGTTAGCAAAAACAGCATATATTAGGGAAGGGACAGACACATAGACCAATGGACAGAACAGAGAAACCAGAAAAAAAAATCCACACACATACAGTCAGTATGTTTTCAAAAAAAGACTTTAAGAACATTCACAGAGAGAAAGACAGTCTTTTCAATAAATGGTGCTAGGAAAACTGGATATCCAAATGCAGAAGAATAAAGCTAGACCATTCCGATTTTGTATATATCTCTCACCACATTAAAAAAAAAAAAAAAAAAAAAAAACCTCCAAGATAAAGACAAACATAAAACCTGAAACAATGAAGCTACTAGATGAAAACATAGGGGAAATCCTTCAGAACATTGGTGTGGGCAAAGTTTATGAATAAAACCTCATAAGCATAGGCAACAATAGAAAAAAATATTTACAAATGAGACTATATAAAATACAGAGCAAAAGGAATAATCAACAAAATGAAGAGACAAACCCTTAGAATGGAATAAAATGTCTGCATACTATCCAACTGACAAGGACTTAATAGTCAGAATACATAAGAAACTCAAACAGCTCAGAAGCAAATAAATGAATGAAGGAATGAATATAGGAGTAAACAGTTCTCAGAAGAAGACATACAAGTGGCAACCAAACATAAGAACTGCTTAGCATCACTAATCATCAAGGAAATTCAGATCAAAGCTACAGTGGGATATAATCTCGTCTATTATTTCCAGTACAATGGCTAATATTGAATAAGGAAAACTGACATGCTAAGGAAAATGTGGATAAACGGGTACTCTGAAACCTGCTAGTAAGAATGTAAATCGCTTCAGGCATTCTAGAAAACCCTATGAAGTTTCCCCCAAAAAATAAACTAAAAAATAGATCTTCTGTATGATCCAGCAATCCAACTACTAGATATTTACCAGAAAGGAAGCAAATCAGCATGTTGCAAAGATACCTGCATCCTAATGCACAAGATATGGAAGCAAGCTAAGTGTGCTTCAATAGATAAACAAATTGTGTGTGTGTGTGTACATACATTCCTATACTGTTCCACTATACGTGTGTACATATACTCACACACACACAGCCATTAAAAAGGATTATTCACACACTAAAAAGGATAGAATCCCGCTATATGCTGTTAAACAGAAGAGCCTAGAGGACATCCTGTTCCATGAGATAAGCGAAGCACAAAAGGAGCAGTACTACATGTTCTCCCTCACATGTGGAAATTGAAAAACTGGCGTCATAGAGATAGAAGGATGAGGTAGAGGCCAAGAAAGATAGGGGAAAGAATAGTAGGACAAAGGGATGTTGACTAAAGGAAATACAATTGCAAATGTGTAAGAGCAGCAGTTTCTAGTGTTTTAAGATACCATGGGGAGAATATAGATGGTAACAACTTGATACTTATCTCAAATTAATGAAAAGGATTTTCAACTTTCTCAATACAAGTAACAGCAAATGACTGAGGTGATGGGGACACTAATTATCCAAGAGAATGATTATACATTGTATTCTTGCACTATAAAACCATGAACCATGTTGCACCTCCACAATCATGAACAATTATTAACTGTTAATTTTCAAGTATTTCTTTGGTTTTGTTTTGGTTTGGTTTTAGGCTTTTGCCATAGGACAAAAACTTGGCAGTAAGGGATGGAGAAATGGAAGATGAGAAATCACCCCACCTACAGGGGTGATGGCCATGCCACAATTCCTTTTCCTCCATTCTCCTCTTAGGATTTTCGGCGTGATGTGATTTTTCAAGCCGCAGGGCCTGGGACTCAAACCATGGTTGCTCATGTGTGAATCCAGTACCTTAACCACCAAGCTGCTAGCTAGTCTCTAAAAATATTTCTTTTAAATCCCTTCATCTTTGCCAGATAGCATAAAATAATCACAACAATGACATCCTATCCTATTTAGAATTTATACCACATTCAAAGGGAGGGGATTATATGGAGGCCAGAAATCCAGAAATCTTTAAGCTATCATTGGATTCTGCCTACCACAATTATAGATGCCTTTCAAATAACGTTGTTTCCCAGTGTACAAATGTGTGTTAACATATATGTATACGTGTATATTTATATAACACATACATATATAAATATGTACCATGTAGTACATTTAGTTAAGGATGTTACACATGTTAAGATATGCATACATGCATACATGAGGAGATATTTGTGTTTGTATATATGTGTGCATACATGTGCACATACATATATTTATTTTTCATTCTTCTTTCTCCTCTACTTATTTTTCTCTTCTTTCTTCTCTCTTTTCTGCTTTATCTTTCTTTTTATCAATTAAATACAAAACAAGATAAATTTCTATACATTTCCATAAAGCAAGAGACTTAATCTTGGCTTGAGAAAGTAAGCTGAAGTATTTACTTATATTCATAGGAGAGCAGTTAGAGGAGTACTGTGGTAAACTATGTGTTTATACACTATAAAGGAGATAGAGCTTATATTGGATAGCTCTCTTGAAAAGAAAGCAACGTATCTTCTCAACTGCTCACAATTACATAAAGAAAAATAAACCATCTGTATACCAAGTTCCTTAAGGAAATTAGCAGCATTTTAGAAGATTCACCATAAAGTGAAATAAAAGTTTGATAGAGTCAATTCTCTTTGTTTAATAAAAGTCTCTGTTTTAAGAAACTGGATTAAAGTGACTTTACTCAGTGTATTTGTCTAATGGATTTTCTCAAATGTGTAAGGCTTTAGAAAAAAGAATGTGTAAGAAAGAGAACTGTAGAGATTTTCTTGTCTAATCAGAGATTTGAAAGTCATTTTACTCATAAGCACTCAGGAATGGGAATTAAAAGGAAGACTTTTGCAAGGTGTTTACTTTGAGGTGGTAAGAGCAACATCATCGTAAGTAAAGTATTTATCATCAAATGGGCTGCTGTGAGGTCCGAGGAAGAAATACTACTCAGAGAAATCTGGTCAAAGGTCGGTTCTACTATTACATGAGCCAGCTCTGCCATTTAACACAAGTCACTTTCATCACATCTGCGTTATGGATATAACCAACTGCAACATCCACTTTTCAGGCTTATTGTAATTAAGCAGTAGGAATTCATGAAAAGATCTTAAAAACATAATTTAAAGATAATTCTATTATATTTCTGGTATTATTATTTTCTAGCTATGTGGACTTGTGCAAGGTATTTATCCATTCCCAGCTCAAATTCCCTCATATGAAAAATAGCTAGTTAGAGGGTAACTTTAGAATTCAGTAATTTATAGGGACCAGCACTTGGTGTAATGGCTATGTCGCTGAACTCCCATGTAGCTGACCACAGTTCGAGTCCTGGACTGGTGGCTTAAACTCACGCCAGGCATGTGTGCATGCATGCTCAAGATCCTGAGGAGAATGGAGAAGAGATTGCAGTGTGACGATCCCGCTCTGGGGGTGATTTCTCGCTTTCTGCCTTTCTGTCCCTCTCTGTCTTTCTGGCAAGCACACATGCCCTACAGCAAAAATCTTTCAAAAAAAAAATAAGAAAGAATTCAGTAATTTATATAGATAAATTAGCTGATCTATAAATGAGGTCCATTATTAGCATTATTAATTTTAAATCTCATTACAATGTAAAGTGCACTTATTAATCATCTAGATTTAGAATGATCACTCAGAGCAAAAAAAAAAAAAGATGAGTAAAATAAATTCCACATGTCCAATAATATGCAATAATATAGCACAGAAAATAAACATACTTCGCCTTCTCTCAGCGACCTCAGTTCTTTATTTCATATGCAGTGTATAAAGCAAGAAAGTGTAGGTTATAATTTACCTTTCCTGAGACTTGAGAATATTCAAAATTATTCTATACATTTGGATTTAGAATTATTATTTATTTCATCATTGTTTCTTCATATTACAGCCAATATTCAGTGCTGATTTTATGTCAGAGAACAAATAATAAGTTTTGGAACAAACTTACTCTAGAAAATCTGGAGAAAGCAGTAAGTTTTGTAACTTATTCTTTCTGGGTAATTATGTACACTATGAATAAAGCTTATCCATGCTCTATAATTTTATATGCCATAAAGTATAAAGCATGCTTTTTAGAAAGAAAGAGTCCATTTTTGGGTTCAAGTTTTGCACAAAATATGCTTTAAAGGTATCATATAAGTGGTGATAGATTGACTCTCTGATAGATAAAAGAAAACATACTAGTTAATATCTCGATAACAAGAAGAAAGGAAAAGAATTCTCTATCTCCATGGTTGATCGAAGAGAAAAGACCCCTTCCATTTCAAAGTGGTTTGTATATATTCAGCATGGGAAGGCTTGCGGTGAAATCTTCATGTTAATACTCTCTGCTGAGAAAGATGAAGAATTTCCACTCCCTCATCACATTGCCAGGTTGTAAATGAAAGCAAATGTCAGACTAAATTCTGTCACCTATGCTGCCATTTTGTAAGGCAGATCCTTGTGAACAGACAAGCACAAAAATACTAATACCATGCACTCCTGTCAGCTTGATAAAGTCCCAGTTCTCCGGTTCTTGTTTTGTTTTGTTTGTGAAAAAGCATCCATTTCTTAGACTCTCACCTAAGAATATTTTGTAAGTAGGATTCAGTTCATCTAGTATTTGACACAGTCAACTAGAATATTCTAACCTGTAACTACTTTAGAATAATGCCTTCAAAGGGGAAGTATAAGATACTTCTCTGACTTGGTTACCTTACACAAGTAGTGGTGAGAAGTCTAACATAGTTTTCCAATCTGTGTATGTTGAATACAACTAATTCACACATAGTTTATAGGCATATCTATTATTTTTTTGTTTTAAAAGAGGTTACTAAATTCACCAGTGAAAGTCTTTTCAAGCAATCATTTGCAAAGCCTCTGGTGTTGATCAGAGATAATGAGAGCTAAAACACTTATAGTTGCCTTTTATTAAATGTGATGCCAAAATGATTTAAAGCACATTTCCAGTGCCGTAACAATCAGAAGTATTTATCTCCAACCAGACTTCTCCTATAAACATAGACTCAGCATCAGTTGCTTACTAAACATAATCAATAACCTCCTAATTTGTTTTCAGTTACTGCTTTTGGCCCTCTGTAGTCTGCTGTCAACATCACAGACAACATTTCAAGCTTTTGATAGAAACCTAGAGCTGCTCTGAGTAGGAATCAGATCTTATCTCTGTGCTCTCAACTCTCCAGTGACTTCCCAACTCACAGGAGTAACTGAACATCCTCACCAAGTCCTCGAGCTCTCTGACCCATCTGGTCTTATTTCCCACTGCCTTCTTGCTCATTGCTCTCAAAAATCAGGGACCACCTAAATGTTTTTTACAATCACCTTAGGGATACACTTCCCCCTAAGGCTGTTGGGCTCAAAGTTTCCTTCTGGCAGACATTACCATCCCTCGATGTATGCTTAGCTTGCTTCTTCACTGCCCTTAGGATTTTGTGATAATATCATTGTATTAATTTTCTGTTACGTGCTGTAACAAAACCCCAACAACTTGGTGGCTTATGATAATAGAAACTCGTTTTCTCTTTGTGCTACAGGACAGAAGTCAACAATATTTTATTGGGACAAAATCAAGATGTTGGTAAGGCTACACTCCCCCTAGAGACCTTAAGGGAGAATCATTTCTTGCCTTTTCTAGATTCTAGTGGAGGCTGACCATAAAGCCACATCATTCAGGCCTACTCAGGTCATCCATAATGACCCATCTCTAGATCTTTCCTTTAATCACATCGAAAAAGCTTTGCTATAGAAGGTAGCATTTATGGATTATTGTGATTAGAACAAATACCTTTAGAGAAGAGCTTTTTCATTCTTCCAGTCATCTTCTAAGAAGTCCAGGTCATACTACTAGACTTAACATTTCAAATACCCTCTCCCAGAAGCACTTTCTCCTACCTTCCCCTTTATTTCATTCACAACGTTTATCAACGGACAACATTCTATCTATCTATTTATTTATATATTTAAATCTCTCAACTAACATGCAAGCATTATAAAAACAAAATTATTTTATCATTTGCTGTATTCATTACACTTATCTCAGTATTTTGACTAAGGCCTACTATATCTGAGACCTTTAATAAATATTTTTGAATGGATGGACAGATGAATCAAGAGATTCAGGATATTTCGGTTAAATGAAAAATGTGTATAGTAGGTTAAAAGGTGACCCCTCAAGAGATTTGCCCATGTTCTAATCCACAGAATCTGTGACTATTACTATTTTAAGTAAAGAAAGAGTAAATAGTGCTTTGCATTGTAAAAAGAGTCTTTAAGTTGAGGATGCTATGAAGAGGAGCCTAGTCTGGCTGTATCCCTCTAAGAAAGAAGCAGGGGGAGACTAGCAAGAGACACACAGAGGAGAAGACACAAAGAAGCTGAGGCAATGTGACCATGGAAGGAGCAGCTGGAGTGAAGCTGCCCTAATCATGGCTTACCTGCCAACAGCCACCAGAAGTTAGAGCGTCCAAGGAACAGACTCTCCCCTAGAGCATTCAAAGTTGCCTGCAGACACAACCTTGACTTCAGACTGAGAGGGGATGAATTTCTATTATTTTAAGTTATCAAGGTTATAGGAATTTGTTACAACAGCTCTAGAGAATTAGTACAATATGGGAGTTCTAATGACTTCTAAAAATAAACTTGGCAGCCAAAGGAAGACATAATATAAACAGTTATCTGTACCTTATTATTACCTCAGGGAAAATACTCTTATCTTGGAATCATACCTGGAATTACTATCTGAGTTTATATTGGGAGCACAGACTCTTCCTGTGTTTCAATTCTGCCTCCATTTCTGGAAACGTTGGGAAAGGTTACTTGAACTTTTTGCCTCCATGTTCTCATCTGTAAATGAAACACAAACCATAGCTTATCTCAAAGGTAGTCTAGGAATTAAAAGAGTTAAGAATTATAAAGTACAGGGACCAGCAGTTAGCGTAATGGCTATGTCACTGGACTCCCACGTAGTCAACCGCAGTTCGCGTCCCGGACCCGGTGGCTTAAAACTCACACCGGGTGCGTGTGCGTGCATGCCCAAGATCCCGAGAGGAGAATGGAGAAGAAGGGATTGTGGCATGGCCATCCCCCCTGCGGGTGATTTCTCACTTTCTGCCTCTCTGTCTCTCTGTCTGTCTGGCGAGCACATGCGCCCTATGCAAAAACCTCTCAAAAAAAAATGTTAAAGTACATAGAAATATGTCTAGGTCAAGTATGCAATACATATTGTGTCATTTATTTTTTGCAGTTATGATTTTTTTTTTTTTTGCCAGAAAGACAGAGAGAGACAAAGAGACAGAAAGCAAGAAATCAACGCTCAGGGCAGGTGGCCACGCTGCAATCCCTTCTCCTCCATTCTCCTCTCGGGATCTTGGGCAAGCACACACATGTGCCTGATGAGAGTTTAAGCCACCGGGTCCGGGACTCAAACCGCCGTTGGCTATCTGGGAGTTCAGCGACATAGCCATTATGCTAACTGCTAGTTCCTTGCTGTTATTCCTTATTGTTGTGCTATAGATAAATAAAATCTCTTAGAAATATCCTTGCATTGAATAACATATTTACTCATTAGATTAACAGAGGTCACAATGTATGAGAACACTGTTTTCTCAAGAGGGTGGTGAGATAGGAGTTGTCACATACTGATGTTAGAAATAAAATAGCTACAACTTGGGTTGAAAGTAATTTGATAACTACCAAAATACAAATTTACTTACACTGTGAATTATAGCTTGGTTAGATCCCATAGCGCTGTTTTAATAACAGAAACTTAGACCTCTAAATTCCAGCAGTAGGGTCCTGGCTAATATAAGGTTAATAAACTATTGTGAAGCAGTGAAAAATGATAACGCACACATTTGCAGCTCTGGTAATAGTACAGTACCTTGCTGGTAACTATTGAGAATAATAGAAGTGTTGACTAAAATACACAAACAACAAGTGTGTGTGTGTGTGTGTGTGTGTGTGTGTGAATATGTTAGTGTATATCGAAACATCTAGGGTCAAGATGCTATAGAGAAGGAAAAGTAATGGAAATACACCAGACTTGCTGTTGATACATAGCCTGTCTCCTCAAGAAATGTGACAGTTTGGAAGTGACGTGAGACTGAGGCTACATGCCTAACAAAAAAATAGGAGCTAAGAAACTAGGTTGAATTTTAGAATGCTTACGGAATTAGGCAGATAAAATTTGGGGAAATAATGAATAAGAAAGTAAGCAGGTCTCCCAAAGTCATGATTTCAAAGGGAAAAGAAATGCAGACCAACTCAACAATTAATGCTGCTCTTCCCCTTAAGACACTGGTTAGGTTATCAGTTACATATCTGGTAAGGGGTTTTTATCCAGAATATGTAAAGAATTTTTATAATTTAATCGCTAGTAAACCATCTAGTTTTTAAAAAATTACAAAACACTTGAATAGGTATTTCTCCAAAGAAGATATACATATGGCCAATATACAGATCAAAAGATACTCAATATCATTAATTGTTAGAGAAATGCAAACACAAACCACAAAATGGTTATAATAAAACAGATATTTTACAAAGATGTGATAATAAAAACAACATGAAATTGTCACACACACAAAAAAAGGCATGTGGACCAGCGGAACAGAATAGAAACCCAAGAAATAAACCCTCAAACATATAGCCAACTGGTTTTTGACAAAGGGCACCAGTCAATCCAGTGAGAAAAAGAAAATCTCTTCAGCAAATGGTACAGAAAAAAATGGATATCCACCTGCATAAAGATGAAGCTGGACCCCTATCTCTCACCATTAACAAAAAATGAACTCTAAATCGGTCTAAGAGCTAAACCTAAATCCTTGAACAATAAAACTACTGGTGGATAACACGGGAAACTTGGAGATATCAGAGCAGCCAAAAAAACTTCTTAAATAAGACCCTAAAGCACACACAACAGTCTCAAAAATAGACAAATGGGATTACATCAATTAAAAAGTTTCAGCTCAGCAAAAGAAACAGTAGTTAGAGTAAACCAGCAATTCTCAGAATGAAAGAATATATTTGGAAACTGTCTCTCAGACAAGGGACTAATAATCAGAATATACAGGGAAGTCAAGCAGCTTACTTGAAAATAAAAATAAAAATAAAAGCAAAACAAAACAAACAAAAAACAACCAACCTCAACCCAATTAAAAGATGGACAAATAAATTGAACTGACAACTCTCTAAGGAAGACATAGCAACAGTGAAAAGCATGAGAAAAAATGCTCAGCATCTCTTCTCATAAGGGAGATGCAAATCAAAATAACAATGAGATACCACCTAACCCCAGTCACAATGGCTAAGATTAAAAAGAACAAAAAAAAATGATAAGTGCTGGCTAGGCTGTGGTGAACTCTCCTACACTGTTAGAGGGAATGTAAATTAGTATAACCATTGTGGAGAACAATATGGGGATTCCTCAAAGACCTACAACTAGAACTGTCATGTCATGTGAGCCAGTAATTCCACCCCAGGTATGTACCCAAAGGATAGGAGCACATTCAGTCAGAAAAGAGCTAGCACATCTATCTTTACTGTGGCATTATTCACAATTCTAAGACATGGAATCAATCCAAATGTCCGTGAACAGATAAATGGATTGAAAAAGTGCAGCACATATATTTTATGAAATACTACTCAGTCATAAAAAAAACAAGACCCTCGCATTTCATGTAAAGTGGATGAATATGGAAGATATACTGTTGAGTGAAGCAAGCCAGACTATGAGAGACACTGTATGTCCCCACTTAGTATGTACCAAATGTCCACATTCTATGGTGGAACCTGAAAGACTGGGGGATGAAGAAGCATGTAGAATGGTTGCAGATATGGGGACAGTATGGGAGGAGGGTAAGAGGTGGCAGAGAGTTAGAAGAGGGGAATCAAGGAGAAAAATGAAGAGGCAAGACACTTAAGGGACAGAGAAATGTAGGGTGGTCTGTTGATGATAACGTGTATGTAATATTTTTACCTGGACTGGTGTGTAGTGTATTCATGCTGAGAAAATATATTCAAATATATTTATTGTACCATGGTGTTGTCCGGTGATTAAATGTATAAAATAAATGTTTAAAAATGTAAATAGTTTAAAAAGAAGAGATGGAGGCTAGTAAATGACATAGAGGTTGGGGAGGCCGGATCCTACATTGACAACTTTAGAGTCTGAGTCCCAGATCTGGTGGCTTGAGAATCACACTGAGCACATTTGCCTGCATGCCCCAAATCCCAAGAGGAAAATGGAGAAGAGGGGACAGTGACAAGTTCATCTACCCTGGGGAATGATTACTCACTTTCCCTCTCTCTCTTCTCCTTGTCTGTCTCTGCAGTGAATACACAAGCCCTACGGCAAAAACTAGAAGGAAGGGGGGGGGGAAAGGATAGAATGAGTAATGGTATGGATTTGGAGTAATTAAAATCCTCATACATTGCTGCCGAGGATAAAAAATGGAGAGAGACACAAGGACAGCAGGTACGTGGTGATTAAAATTCTGGACTCCCACATAGGTGCCTACAGTTGTAGTTACTGAACCAGTGGCTTAAAAATCACACCAGGCATGTATGTGTGGATACCCAAATCCAAAGAAAATGGAAGAGAAGGAACTGTGGCATAGGCAACCCCTCTGCAGAGTGACTTCTCACTTTTCTTCTCTCTGTCTCTCTCTGGCGAGTACATGCACACTATTACAAAAATCTTAAAGAAAAGAAAGTAAAATGGTGTCACTGCTATGAAAAATGGTTTGGAGACTCATCAAAAACTTAAACATAGATTTACCATATGAACAAACAATTCTACTCCTCTGTATATATCCAAAAGAATTTTAACAAGAACTCAAACAGACACTTGTACACAAATGTTCAAAGCAGCATTATTCATAATAGCCAACTGTTGGAAACAACTAAAGGTCTATCGACAGATGAAAGGATAACAAAGGACTATTATTTGGTTATGAAAAGAAATGAAATTCTGATACATGCCACATCATGGATGAATCTCAAAAGCGTTATGCTTAGGGAAATAACCTGGGAACAGAAGCATACATTGCTTTTTTTTTTTGTATGAGATAATCAGAATAGGCAAATTCATAAAAGCAGAACATATATTAGAGGGCACTAGAGTCTAGAGGGAGACAGAATTTGGAATAATTGCTTAATGGGTACAGAGTTTCTGTTTGGATTTTGAAAATAAAGGAAGTGATGGTCACACAGCATTCTACATATAAATTAATGCCATTAAATTTTACATCATAGCGTGCTAGATTGAGGGTGAGGAGATCACCATATTTTCATCATTATTCCCACATTTCCAGAAACACAACACATTACACACACCTGGCACTCAAGGGAATGCAGTAAGTAACTTGGCCACCCATCACACTTCCACTACATTCTCTCCCCTGGCTCAACACATTCTATTCTCTTGATATCTTCCAATGCAAAGTTTTTTTAAAAAATTTAAAAAAAAAAATAAAAGTAGGTTGCTCTTGGGATATAGAAATGCTATCTTAAGATAGTCTAAGAAAAATTTATATTTAAATAAATATTACAGAAACATGCTAGTTAAATATTACAATGTGTTAATTAAATGGAAATAGTGGGCTGTCAGAAAAGTCATGACATAATTTTTCTATGCAAAAATGAGCAATGACTTTTCCCACAATGCAATATTACTGGGGGAATATATTTAAAACAAAATCTTCTCCCCCACCAGAAATCCCCTCTATGAAGATAGTAAGAAAACAAATCAAAAATAAAAACTAAGCTTTTATTATTAAGTAAGCCCTAAACTAGAACGCAATATAATTACTTCTGCTAAAAGATTGCACAGACAGAGAAACCTCTTTTTTTAAATAAGAGGTTTTTGCTATAGGGCACGTGTGATCACTGGAGAGACAGAGACTGAAAACAAGAAATCACCCCCTGGATGGGGGATGGCCATACAGCAATACCTTCTTCTCCATTCTCCTTTGGGGCTTTGGGACACACACATACTTGGGCCCACTGTGAGTTTTAAGCCGCCAGGTCTGGAACACAGAAGGCAGTCAGCTATGTGGGAGTCCAGAGACTTAATCATTAGACCATCTGCTGGGCCCAAGACAAAGACATTTTACCCTCTTAAATAGCTAATCCATTTCATACCAGTGTTTACCCAGTATTGGGGTGACCATTTGTGTTAGTTCATCAACTATCCAGAGGAAAAGCCAATTCTTTACCTCTATATGTCAAGAGGCAGTTCTGCAACTTGGACCAAGGTGCCTAGGAAAGTTAGACTCCTATCTTCCCCCGACAGAAACCAGGAGTCAGGAATGCTATCTCCCTTGATGTCTGCATTTCAAAGAGATGGCTCCCAGGTTCTTGAGAAAGACCTTAGTGGGTCATAAAGCTGACAAAAGACTATCTAGTCTTCAAAAGGATTATATACATTTCAAAGAGATGAGAAAGTACTTACAGTTGCACATTTTCTAAGGTAAATGCTCTAAGAAAAAAAGGAAAGGAGGAAAAGCATTTCCTTTATTTTCAGTAGGAAGAATTAAACCTCTCACTTTTAACTTGAATTTGTCCTTACAATATGCAAAATATATCTTACTTTTAATTAATCTCAGTGTTAAGTTTTTCTTTTCTCTTGCTCTAGGGCTCAGGTGCTCACTGGGTGAGACAGAGAGAAAGAGAAAGTGAAAAACCAGCCCTCAGGGGATAACCATGCTTCAGTCCCTTCTCTTTCACTGTCCTCTGGAGATTCTGGGCACTCGTGCCACAGCCTGTTCTTCAAGCCACTGGATCCAGGATTTAAACCATAGAATTGGACATGTGGGATCCACTGCCTTAACCACCATGCTACTTGGTAGTTCCAGTGTATTTCTTTTAGTTGATATGTATATGTGTGTGTGTGCGTGTGTATGTGTGTGTGTGTGTGATTTTATATTATTATTTCTTTTTACTTAATATTATTACTTTTTTTTCTTATGTGTTCAAATTTTCCTGTAAATTCTAATGATAATGGTTACTTCCATTTTTGTAAGCAGAGCAAAACATAAAAGTGACTATAAAGTTTTGGTTTATTCATGAAATACACACATTCACACACACGTGCACGTGTGCACACACACACATTTTTTTTTTTGAGAGTTTTTTGCTATAAGGCACATGCACTCACCAGAAAGACAGTGAGAGACAGAAAGTGAGAAATCTACTCCCCAGGGGAGATGGCCATGCTGCAGTCCATTCTCCTCCATTCTCCTCTCAGGATCCTGGGTATGCATGCACATGCACCCAGCATGAGTTTAAGCCACCGGATCCAGGACTTGAACTGTGGTCAACTACATGGGAGTCCAGTGACATAGTCATTATTCCAACTGCTGGTCCCACAAATATATTTTTTCCCTCTGCAGCTAGAAACTAATCTCCAGAAGAACTGCTTAATAAGAAAACCGATACACCTAGTTAGGTGTTAATTATATTTTTGTCTTGATTTTTAAAAGAAATATTTATTTAATGAGCTCAGAATCAAACCAGGAAAAGAATGTAGTGCAATGAATTGCTATAGCATCAGTATTTGCTTTAATAATAGAAATTTGTGTACTATGCTATGGGGACACAGAAGTCAAAGTGGTTAAGTTCACCTGGAAAATTTGGGAACTGCTCCATAAATGAGGTGAAAAAGCACAATGTAGGGACTAGCAGTTAGTATAATGGCTATGTCACTGGACTCTCATGTAGTTGACCACGGTTCAGGTCCCAGGCTCAGTGGCTTAAACTCTTGTCGGGTGCGTGTGCATGCATGCCCAAGATCCCTAGAGGAGAATGGAGGAGAAGGGGTTGCAGCATGGCCATCCCCCCGGGGGGTGATTTCTCACTTTCTGTCTCTCTGCATCTCTCTGTCTTTCTGGCGGGCACATGCACCCTATAGCAAAAACGTCCCCAATAATAAATAAATAAACAAAACAAATAAAAAAACAAACACAGCACAATGTAGGCAGAGAAAGAAGCATGAGCTAAGGAGAGGACTTAGAAAAGTCTAGCATAGGTAAGCAATGGATTACAAATTCCAATGGGGTTGTAACAGACCTATCAAAGGAGTTTGCTTAAAACATGCATCCCAAGACTACTACATAGTTAGAATGGTTGGGAGGCGGTCCCAGGAATCTTTATGTCAATGCCCACCCATTTTGATTTCAATGTCTGTTCACGTTTGGGAATCCCTGCTTTAGGGATTACCTGTGGAGCCTAGGGTGGTTTAGAAGAGAGAGGCAAGCAGTGGCCAGATAATAAAAAGCTTTGTGGGGTGTCCATAAAGAGGCTGAATTTTATCCTTACAGTTTCTGGCTGAGACCTGTCATTAATTTCCAGCAAAGCTGAACATTAAGAGCCCCAGGAAATGAAAGGAAAAAAAGAAAATAATCGGGGACGAGAGTCAGGATTGAGAAGTGAGTGTTAATTTATACTTTCCTTCTCCCGCACCAGCCCTGGGTGAACTCTTTCTGCTACTGTAACTATTTTCTGCCCTGGCAAGGATGTAGCGCAATTTATTAGAAAAAACTTTTCCAAGAAAAGCATTTTGCTTCCAGCTGTGAATCTGACTGCTGTTCTTTGAGTCACAAAGAAGCCTCTGCTGGAAGACTTGGTCGCTATTTCAAAGAAGAAAATAAAAGTCTATGTTTTGGAAATTATGAGAGAAGAACATTTTTCTCCTCTTGATCTGTGCACCAGATTATATAATCAGGAAAATATGTTGTATAAGTGTGTGTTCAGGAGAGACAATCCTGTCTACTACCTTTTATATATTATGACTGAGAGTAAGGATTACATTAAAATAAAAGCACCATATATATTTAATAATGTACAAAAAGTCTTAAAGGAAGACAGTGACATTTCAACGCGTATTGAGAATGCTTAGGATTGCCAAATATAGGTTGTGAGTTAAAATGACATTAGAATCTGCTAGAGTACTAGCTTTTACCCAAGCTTGCTTTACTGTGTGGTTCATCAATCTTGGCACTATTGGTATTTTGGAGTGAACAATTTTTTTGTGGGGACAGTCCTGTGTATGATAGATAGGAGTCATGAGTAGCCCTGGTTTCTAACCACTAGACGCCCCGTAGCATCCTGCCCCAGGCTGGGAATTTCAGACATAGTCAGAAGTCTCTTAGGGAGGAGGAGGACAAAACAGACCTGGGTTTAAAAACAACTGCTTAGGACGTTGCTGGACTCCCATGTAGTTGACCACTGTTTGAGTGCCCGACCTGGCAATTTAAAACTCATGCCTGGGGCATGTGTCTGTGTACCCAAGAACCTGAGAGAAGAATGGAAGAGAAGGGATTGCAGCATGGCCATCCCATGGGGGAAGTGATTTCTTGCTTTCTGTCTCCAGCACATGGACATGCCCTACAGCAAAAATCTCTCCAAAGAAAAACAAAACCCAAATAAACAACAACAACAACAAAAAAAAACAATTGTTTATTGGTAACATGTGAAGGTGAGATGTTCCCTACAATTTCAGTAAAGTCCTATATATATATATATTTTTCTAATCCTGATCCAATTTATGGAATCGAAATTTGCTAAATTCCACTTAAATCCAATGATGTTAATGTATGGATAAATAATTATGTTCGTAGTCTGGAATAAAGATGGAGGAGTTGAGGGTGAAGATGGACTTTAAAAAACCTTCATTACACACATGCTCCTCATTTATTTCCAAGCATTACATTGTATCCCAGTGTCCTCAAGGAGACACCTCAAAAACATCACTGATGTGTTTCCTTCTGGGTCCAATGACTTGGCCCATAGTAAAACTCTATGAGCCCCAGAGATGGAATACAGGAGTATAAAGCAAAAGTGTCCCCACAGAAAATATTCTACACATTTTCAGACCTCACAAAACTTCTGAAGTCAGGATATTTGAACTCCAGATGTTGCTGATTCATAGTCCTGCCTCTCTTATGACCCTGACCTATCTGTGCAGACTCTGGGATTCATTTTTTTAGGAATAATCATCTTTGGACCTAAAGGTAAATTTGGCTCCAAAAAAAATTCAGGGAACTGACTAACCTCTAACCATTCTGAGTTTGACTTCTATAGATCTCATTTCAATTTTTTTGGCTCTAAAGAGTCTTAAATCTAACACACTTATTTAAATTTGACAGTAAATACTGGCACCTTCCCCAGTGTTCATAACTCCATTTCTAAATGTGTTTTCAGTGACATATTGCTTGGGTAAAATTTATATATTCTATATTTATGGAAGCAACTTAATTCTCCAACAATAAGGGAATGGTTAAATAAATTACATGCATATACAGCCATTTAAAAATCATGGTTCAGAAGAATAAATAACAGCATATTTATGATATAAAGGGGAATTTATAAATACAAAATAGAAAATTATATATACTATGATTTTTGTTTTTCAACATATGCATATAGAATTAAAATTATTCTTCCAAGTGACAAATATTTCAATTCCTACATTTATTTCAGATTTTTCCTCTACTGTCCTCAAAACCTTTATGCCAAAAATGATTAAACCTGCATGTTTAGAGCAAGACAAACCTTCTGCCTCCTAAACATTTCCTTTAGCCTTCTAATTTGGGGTGATCCTATGCAGCCTTCATTTTTATTATTTTAAGTACCAATAAATGCTGGACCTTCTTTATCTCCAGCAGATTCTATCTCCACCTGGCTCTGTGATAGACTGGGTGTTCTTTTACATCCTGTTGGATGATGAATCTTCTGAAACTTCTTACGATTCTTTTGAGAACTCAAGGTCAATTGTCTGTGAAAGCCCCCTCTATTCACAGCCACTTCTGTAGACATTGCTTTCACTTTTTTGCTCTAACAAATCTGGCTCTCTCCTGTGGACACTGTTCCTTGGAATCTACTCAAGTGGAGATGGAGTTGTTCCTCTTATTCCTGGTGCCTCTCAGCTTGCAGCTGGACTAAGTGTCCTTGTTATTCCACCTTGTCATTCACAAGCAACTATGCCTTCTTTTTCCCTTAAGACCTAGTGTTCCCTTAGAGTACGTGCTTTCCAAGTATGCTACCCACTACCCCTACTGAGTGGCAATTACTTATAATGCATCACTTCTTTTATTTTATTCTGTGTTGATCATTTTAATCATTCTATACATAAAGCCTACCCCCCCCATTAGCAAATAAATGGCACGGTACGCAAACAAATGTGCATGAGACTGAATATGAAACTGTGGAAATAGAGTACACGTGTAATTGAGGGTGAAGTTATCATCTAACAAAATTCATCTTAGGAGAATCTGACTAGTAGTTTGGGAAAGGTTAAGTAGGCAGCAAGAGATCATTTCTCAAGAGGATGATCTGAGGTGGTAAATAAAAATGGATTATGTTGATAATCTGACTGTAAATATTTATCAGGCTATGCTGACCTTTTGCATCATCCACCGACGTCGTCCGAGTAGAGCAAATATACGGAATGCTTGTTTATTTACAGTCGCTTGTTTCCACCTGGTAACAAGAACTACGCTGAAGAAGGTTCCAGGACTGGAACTGTTGAGCTCATCTTCCTTATGACCCACCTCTGGCTAATTATAAACACTATACTGCCCTTCCTGCTCCTGTCTTCCCCTGATAAAGTGTGCCCTCTGCCTTTGCTGAGTGCATACTAAGTACCAAGTACTATTGTTAGTGCTTTACAATCACCATCTCAATTAATTCTCACATCGAACTATGATTATCTTCTTTTCCAGATGAGAAAATTAAGACATACTGTATTAAATACCTGGTCCAACACAGAGTTAGCAGGTTGAGGTTAGATTTTACCCAGGTACAGTAGCCATAGTGTCCATGTGTTTACTCACTGGATGATACACACAAGGTCAAGACTATCTAAACGAGAGAGGAAGAATTACGTAAAAGAGAGAGGAAGAATGAAAGAATATAGCCCCAAATCTCACTTCTCCCCTGTATTTTTTATTTTTCTGTGTTGTATGTTATAAGTTTATTTATAAAAAATCCAATTATTTTATCATTTTATTTCTATTCTCTTCCCTACAGGCATAAAAATGGACTTAGAGTATCAGAACTATAATTAGCCATCCTGCATGTTTAGGCAGACACACAGAGTAAGATGAAAAGAGGGACATCATGGTTTCACGTCAGGCAGTGAAGAGACCGAAGCCCGCTACAGGAGTCATTCACCTCAGCTGGGTCTGAAGACTCTATGACACCTGCCAGGACCTTTCTCTTCTTGGTATCTGCTCCATAGTTTTTTTCTGGGCTCTGAGGCCTCACCATGCCATCCTGGAGTCGATTAATGAAATCTAATATGAGTTTATTCCTGTCTACCATTGCTGCTTTTTATGAAGGAAAAAAAAATAAGGAAAGAAATTCTGTGAGTTTTTGTTCTGGGTAATCAGTATATGCAATTATCAACGATATGGTTTCCTTGGTCAGAAACAAACAAACAAAAAATACCAGACATACTAGGGTGGGCATATATCATTTTTCTTCTTAGTTAATTCCTAATTTCCAGGCATATCCAATTCATACTGAAACTATCATTTGCCTATTTGTTCCCACGAGCCTAAAAAAAAAAAAAATCTTCTAATCTTTTCTTCTAGGCTTATATTTGCGCCTTCTCTCATCAAATAGACAAACATAAGCTGGAGTTTGATCATCTTTTCCACTTCTTTTGTGCTCCATTCAAGCCTAGCACAATGCTGAGAATGGACTGGCTTAGAAATGTGCATGTATTTGTATACATTTAGCACTTTGGAGAGAGAAGAAGCCCTCCTCCTTTTTATAATGCAGCGTGCTCGGCAGTCATGGGCTGGCTCATGGTTGGCATTTCACTAAGGAGCATATCACGAGCTCTAGCTCCAGCCCGAACACCAACAGCTTTGGGCACAACCTTCCCTTCCCTCACTCAGTGTCCTCACTTGAGTGGGCTGCACAAAATAATAATGATTATGAAGTGACTTCACAGTCAACAAGCAATTATTGAAAACTAAATTTGTGCAAGAGCTGTGCTAAGCACATGTCGACATTCTGTGGTGACCTATGGACTTGTTCTTTGACAAATGTCCCTGTGTCTTCGGTTTACTCTCATGGTATGGTAAAAGAAAGAACGAGTGTGACTGAACTTTTAGATACACACACCAACCAATGTTTAGGCTACGCTGGAATCTCAATCACCATTCTACTTCAAAATCTTCAAACTTTTCAAAATATTTTTAAGCAGTTTCCATTTCTTTTTTCAATTTTCTTCTTTTAAAATTTATTTTACACATTCGAACACCGTATATCATCACAGCTTGCAAAATAAATTTTCCCTGCATGAACACACTGTATACTAGTCCATTAAAGATATTATCATACATGTTATCATCAACAGATAATTTTCCATTTTTGTGTCCCTTTTATGTTTTGCTTCTTTCTTTTTCTCCTTGATTCCCTTCTTTTCACCATCCCCCATTTCCTACTCCTCCCACACTGACTCTAATATTTGCAATTGTTTTCCATGCATTTATATCTACTAATCTTCCCATTTTCGCCATAGAGTATGGACATTCGGTATATATTAAGTGGGGACACACACTGTCTCTCTTTCATAGTCTAGCTTGCTTCACTCAGCAGTAAATCTTCCATATTGATCCTCATTCTATCAAATACCAGGGTCATCTTGCTTATTTTTTTTTATGGCTGAGTAGTACTCCATATTGTATATGTATGACACTTTTTCAATCCATTCATCTGTTCATACACATTTGGGTTGATATTTTAAGAAAGTTTGGCAGCTTTTTGGACAGACTTGATAGGAAGATTAATTAGAAATTATTAAGAGAGTTTTCTAGGTGTTAGTCTCTATACACATATCCACTAATTTGGGAATTATTATTGCAATAGAACACAAACCAGGGTTCAGAGAGTAATAGTCACAAATGACAAAGGCACAAAGGCCGCGTTCAGTGCCAAGGTTCATAACTTGACCTCACCCAATTTCAAGGCCCTTCAGTATTTCAGAATACACACCACAGTGGAAGTGCAGGGTTTATTCTGGCACCTTCTATCATATATACTATTGGCTACATTTATTAGTAACCCACTATTGTTTAAAGAAGATGCCACATAGCTCAGGTCGAAGCAGCTATTTTTTTCTGCTGACTTCCGTTTCATTCTATTGACTTACTGTATTTTCCTGCTTGTTCTCAGAACTTCTACAGCAGCATTTTTGTTGCTATAGTACAGCCTGGAGTAGATGTTTATAAATGTTTGGAAGGAAATCAGAAATGCAATAACTGCTTTATTAAGTATAAGAGATTACTATACAGTGAGTTTAATTAAAACTATGAAAGCTGGTATGATGAAGACACAGATAATTCAGATCAGACAGGTTTCTACAAATTCCACTCTATTCTTGTAGATCACACCCGAGAAAAGGAGAGTGTCTCCTGATATCAAAGGAAATGACCAACTCTCACATATTAACCCTTCCAGGGACATTACACAAACTAGGAAAGTTTTAGTATCATCAGTGCCACCTTCAGGGGTATACTTGAAACAGCAAACATCTATCTTTTCAAATGTTTTTGGAATAAATGTTGGTGTAGGAGTATGTGTTAATACATATTTTCATGCATTTTTTCTACAACAAATATTGTTTTATAAATTTTCGTTTTTAATTTGTTTCATTGTAATGAGCTCTATGCTAAGATTTCCTCATGATTGATGGGTCTTTAATCCTAGGAGAAAAATACAGAAAATTTGTGGCTAAATATAATATAGGTGGGGAAAAATTACTGGAGGTTTCAGATATTTGTGTCAGTCAAATTCAGTGTTGAAAAGGGATCTAGTTGACAGAATTCTGACATTTACAAAAAACTTACAGAAAAATATAAAAGAATGAAATCACAAGTCTTTTAGAAATCCTCTCTCTTGCCCTCTACCAACCATTGAAAGTGGAGGTAAAAAAATTAAGACTTTTAACATGGGTAGCAAAGGGAAATTTACGTGCCCAAACAAAAGCTGATGAAGAGAATATATAACAACCAAAAGAAGATATGTCCTTCAGTGCCAAACATGCAATATTCAATAATAAATAATAAATTTATTTAGCTAATTACAAGTGATCTAAATTTTATTAAATCTTGACATTGACTACCATACTTAGCATTTCAGTAGAGTCTTTTGCCTCTCTTCCCACCCTATTTCTGGATGACTTTCTGCCCAATTGACTATGCTCCTTGGGCCACAGGGTCCTTAGCTGCCCAGTGACTTTGCATGGGGCTCCTGGACCTCAGTTCTTCCTTTTCTCTGGATTGATTTATGATTGTCAAGCTTTCCCTTTACCAAATGTCTCTAATCTTATTTCACCCCTTAAACTCTAAATATTACTGTTGTTCAATGGCTCCATTAATTTGAAAGGGCATTAATGATTAATCTTGTCTCTTCTTTAACATAACTTCTAACAGACTTTATTTAATATTTATCTTCAGTCCAATAGAATATATATGCACTGGTCAGAATTTTCAGTGCCATGGCTTATAGGTAAAGGAATGCTCAAGGACGTAAAATATAGTTAAATGTGTCAGAAATAACACTATGTGGATGAGAACATTAGACTCTACTTATGGCCCTGCCATTATTCATCTCTGTGGTTGAGGAAGGTATTCTTCACTTTCTGAATCCAGTTTGAGGGTTGTAAAAAGAGACCACGAACCACACAACCTTTAAAGATCCTCCTAAGTCTCTAAGATTCTTACTTTATAAAGCCACATACAGACTACTGAGATACATAGTTGTGAATAAACATAGGTCCAAGCTTTTTAGGAATGTTGCCTTTAGACTTAATTGGTGAAGACAATGCATAATTATGAAAAGCACTTGATTCATTTAACTTGAGTCTCTACGGTATTCATGTATGTATCAGCTAAAATGGGCTGGGCTATGTTTCAGGAACAATCCTCAGATCTCTCTGTCAATACCACTTTGTTTCTTTTGTGAAGTCCCCTACAGCTTCAAGCCACACTCCATGGCAGCTATCCTCAATGTTTCAAGTTGCTTAGATCCTGGGCCACCTCTGTATCAGTGTGTTTCCATGAACATGGAGGCAGCTGAAAAGCAGTCTGAAGAGTTGAACACCATCCATAAATGCTTTCTTACATCTCTCTTCACATACTTAAACTTCATTTTCCAAAGGAAGAAATGTAGTCAACCCTGACCTCAACGAAACAGAGACATGATGATTCAGAAAGTCAGAAATATAAAGCATCCGGCACAATGGGTGGATGTGAATATAAGATCTGTCTGTATGAGAAGACAATAAATACAAAACACAGTAACACAGATGCCAAAGCCTGCTGGGATATCCATCGTAAAGATGCACCCTGGCCTTTGAATTCACATATTAATTCACTTAGCATTCATTCAACATTTATTTTTTGAGACCTTACAGTTTGCCAGGTATTGGGAATAAAGCTATTCCTCACTTAACAGATATAATTAATTCCTAAAAATAGTGCTGATTAGTGAAAAAAATATTAAATTAAAAAATATGTGTTGAGGCCAGCAGGTGGTATGGTGGTCAAGGCACTGAAAACCCATAAGGCCTACTATACTTTGAGCCCTGGACCCAGTGGCTTGAAGGTCATGCTGGGCATGTGTGTGTGTGCGTGTGTGCAAATTTCAGTGCAGCATTAGCCAGTAGAGCATTAGCCCAGAGCAGAGTCCTTCGGAAGGTGGGTTCTTCCTGAGACTACTCCGGTTACCGGCACATAAATCTGCCTCTGCCCTCAGCTGCCAGTCCCCTGACCTAACAATCTCAGCAGAAGAGAACAACCTCACCCAGGCCTACGCTCCATCCCAGGGTGGATAAAAGACAATGACTGGATTGACATGAGGGGTATACAGCCCTGCCCCCCTCACCACAACTGCAGACAGAGCTATAAGGCCACCCCAGCTTCAGAGATGCTGAGAGAGTCAACTGAGCACTCCACTGAGATTACTTCATTTCTCGGTTTCTCCCTGTTCCCAATCTGCTTCCTTCCCTTCCTTCCCTCCCCCTACCCCTTTCTCTCTTCCCTTCTCTTCTTTCTTTCTTTGTCTTCTCTTCCCTTCCACAGGTGTTGACATGAAAACACTCCTGCATGCGAATGCCTCCTGGAGTCTGCTTTCCAAAGAATACACTTTTGACATTAGACTTTCAAAAAACTCTGTGCTCACCAACATAACATACATAAACACGGCAGTCTTTACAGTGCACACCACATTGCCATATGTTAACCTATGATGCATTGAGCTGTTGCATTAGAACTTGCTGAGGCAAAGGACAGATATTTTAGGGGAAAAGGAGCTGTGGTGTTTCCAACTGATGTCAGTTAACATTTGAATAATGGCTTGTCTTCCAGAGGTTCATGGTTTAGAATTTGGTCCCCAACATAATGGGGAGGAGGTGGTGAGCCACTGGGCAGTGACTGACTGGATCATGGGGGCATCAGACTCTCGAATGAATTAATACTGTCTCATGAGAGATAAAATAAGTTCTAGCTGTCAGGAGACAGGGCTAGTTCTCAGAACAGCAGGCTGTTATAAAAGGAAGATGGCTGCCCCAGGTTATTCTCTCTGCACACACCTGCCATCCTCTCTGCTTCTGTCAGCTAAGTTGTAATGCAGGCTGGCTGGATGCCAGCTTTACATATTTGAACTTTCCAGCCATCAGAATCATGATATAAATAAACCTCTATGTCTTTATAAATCTCTAAGTCTCAGATATTGCTACTAGCAATGCACTAGCTACTAAAAAAGTGCCTGTGGTCATTTGGGTCCTCACTAAAATCTACTGAGCACTTGTGATAAATATTTTATCTAAATTAGGTTATTTAATCCTCACAATAAATCTTGAATGTAGATATTTCAAACTGCTCAATTCCACAAATGGGGAATGGAAGTAAGAATAGAGAAGTAATTTCATAGTCAAACAAAAGTGGCATGCCAGTCTATGTAATCAAAGCTACAGCTCTTGATTACTACCTTGTAATTCCTATATAATGCTATATTTCTTCCCCTGGCTTTTCTTACTGGACAGAAACATCATGTCAATAGTCTCAGTCTATATGCCCATATATAGTGAGCAGAAAGAGTTAATTCAGCAGACCTTAGTTTCTCAAAGTCCTCTATTACCAAGAAAGTCCTGGTTTTAGGACTAGCCCCTGACAGATTTTAGGCAACTAAACTTCGAGTTCTTGCTATTATATACCTAAAAAGTGTTTTTGTATGCCTGAGTCTTGAGCCATGCCAGTTAACCAGTTTGTCAGCAATGTTAATTATGGTAAATACCCTTTTCTCCCTATAGGACTAGAGTGGAATAGCTGAGGTCAGTCACATAGGTACTACAAGCTTTGTGACTAAAACCCAGCACCAAAACTGGGTAGCTTTCCTACTTGGCAAAGCTTTGTGTGTGTCATCACACATCATTTCTGGGAGAATTAAGTATATTCTCTACAACTCTCCTGAGAATGCATTCCTGATAACTTGTGCCTTCTTTTTCTAGACATCACCTCATGAAGCTTCTCCCTTTGCCACTTTTTTCTGGGCGGGAGGAGGTTTTTGCTGTAGGGCGTATGAGCTCGCCAGAAGGACAGAGAGAGAAAGAGAGACAGAAAGTGAGAAATCACTCCCCAGGGGGGATGGCCACACCGCAATCCCTTCTCCTCCATTCTCCTCTCAGGATCTTGAGCACACACATACACACGCGCCTGGCATGAGTTTGAGCCACCAGGTCCAGGACTCAAACTGTGGTCGACTATGTGGGAGTCCAGCAACATAGCCATTATGCCAATTGCCGGTCCCTCCCTTTGCTACTTTTAATCTGGATCTTTTTGTTGTAATAAATCATAACCATGAATATGACAATTTCTGATTTCTGTAAGTCTCTCTAGTGAATTATCAAGTCTGAAGTAGTCCTAGAGACTTCAACATACATAGATACTGGAGAAATAATTCGCCTTAGACCAAACAAGATGAAAATACGAAGATTTCCTTCTTCTTGTTATTGTTATTATTGTTCTTTTATCTAAAAACCAATGTCCTGATGTCTCACTCACCAACTATTAAAACCATGCTGCAGCTGTATGTATCAATCTCCCAGAAAAGGAAGGGTGGGTGGAGCATTAAAAACAGTATTCTCCTGTCACTTGTATATGCATTACATTGAAAAAAAAATCAAAAACAAAAAACACTGTATTTCCTTAGCAGATGTTATTCACGTTAGGAGAATTGAGCTCTGTTGAGAATACATTTCGATAATGATAGAGAAAAACTCTTGGTCTGGGATTCAGCTGATGCTGAGATTTTTATCAGAAAGAAAAGTGTTAGAGTACAGGGAGGAAGGAGTGGGGAAAAGGAGAGGTTGAGAGAAATAATGGAAGAGGACTAGGTACCTGGAGAGGCCAGATACCTGGAGACAAAACATTAACCACCAATCATAAATTAAGGCATGCCTCTCACTTGCTTTTTCTTCAAGGCAAAATGAAGAACCAGGTGTACTGCTCAAAGTGCCCCCACTGAGAGGACACAGCCACTTCAGAGCAGGCAGCTATTACTATTTCCAGTAGCACCCGCATATTGTGCAGAATCAGTGTCTTCTTCAGTCAGCTGGTCAAAGGGAACTTCCCATGGAGCCATAGGTGCAGGAAGAGGGGGAGCAGAGGTTGATAGCTCATCCTTCATCTTTTGCAAATAATTTTGCCACCATCAAACCTATTGTCTCATATGGTTCAAGTGGCAGAACAGCCACATGACAGCCTGGACCTCTTGCATGACCTCCTTTTCTGCCCCTCACTCAAAACTGTCAGTTTTTTGGTTTACTTAGTAACTAGTTGGAATAGTAATGCCCCACTAGTATTTGTTTCTTCAAGAAGCAAAGTGCTATGCTTCTTTCTCAGTAGTAGGAGGGACCAGAGGCTTCCTTGACTGAATAACTTGACATGGTTTATCCATGAAACATGAAGAAGAAAAAAGAGGAGTACAAAGGGCAGGAGGACAATAATTAAACAAAACCAGATCTTCGTTCATCAGATCATTTTGATTATAGCTTTAGATCTGTTGCCAAATCTGGGTAATAACTCCAAGGTTAGTTCAGGGACCCACGGAACCCATAGTGAGATGGACCTAAGCCAAAACTCCACTGATGACTTGACTTTCAGAAGCCCCTATTCTGACTGAGGGACCACAGTTACACCTGGGGCAGCTAGGTTTGAGCATCAGTTCAGAGCAATGTCCAATAATTCTTTAAGTCTAGTTATTTCCTTTCTGTAATGCATAATCACTCTGGAAAATAGAACAAGTCTCCTCAGAGAAAGTGAAAAGGAAGATTTACAGTACACATTTTTGGCTGGTAGCAGGGCTCTTCATCAAGCCTCTCCTCCCTTTCCATTCAGGGATCTGTTAATTGATTCAGGTCTGGAAAATTTGTTGAGGAACTGTGACTTCCGTTCACCAGATCTGAAGCTTTCATGCTTATAGAAGTCAATTAAAATTTCAGTAGGCTGTCCCTCTATTCTCCAGACTAGAATAAGAGGAAGAGAAGGAAGAAGAACAAGAAAAGGACCATTATTAACTAGAGCCAGAGATTTTTGCTGTTTTGACTATTCTGAGCACTGCTCTAGGTCTGTCACCAACTGCTTTTACCCAACTTCCATTGTCTCTCACACTTGACTACTCCTACTACCCTGGAATGCCATTGTTTCTACTGAACCCAGGGAATTTAGCTCCATTTATCATTTTTGTCCTACAAAGAAAATCTACCATAGAGCTCTGTAGGATTCCCCTCTTGAATATATTTCTCAGATAAATAGTGAAGGAAACCTACTCTTCCTGGGGGATCAATTTCAGAGGAGGGCATACAGATTTTGCATGAAGTATCCACTCTAGCACCATAATGTCCCTAAATCTTTAAACATTTTCCTATTCACTATATCAAGGAAGCCTGGCCTTTTGATCTATTTTGGTGTAGGCCACCAATAAGTCCAGATTTCAAAGAAGTAATCACATAAACTATTAGAGCCATTCCTAACTCCTCAAGAAAATACACAGAATCCAAAAATTCTGCTTAATGAGCCAGTTTGAATAAATTTGATTGAATCCAATTTATATTTCTTCAACCCTGATTCTACACTACTATGATCCACTCCCCCATGATATCCAGAGCTCTGTAGGAATAAACTGGCAAACAACACATAATTTTTTAGTATCGCCTCTTCTTGCTTTGTGACTCATGGTATGGATCTTGTTGAGATTCTGATCTGCTTATAGGTTTAGAAACAATGAGACGTGATGGAGGAAGGTCAGGAGGAGGACTAGTATCCTTTACAAGGCACCTACCTCAGGGAAAGCTATTTGAAGCATCCTTAGGCAAAGGGAAACCAATCTTCTTACACAGGGTAGGAAAGGTTGCTTATACTTCTGAAGAATATTAAAAAACATGTATTCAAGGTCTTCGGCTTCATCAAAATGTGACTTTATAGCCCATGTCCAATGAATAAAGTCCTCCTCCATCTCAGTCAATGCCCTGACTTTAACATAAGACATATATGTGTATTTGATTATGTACAAATGTCTAAAAATAATAAATAGCTTTTATATTGATGTCATCGAACGTCAGTTACCTTTACCACTTGAAAAAGGTCATTAATGCATTTAAGTCTAATAAAATTAGAGAACAAATTCCAAACATCCCAGAAACAATCCAGAAAATTCATACTTATGATTTAGTTCTGGGGCCAGCAGATGGCATGATGGTAAAGGAACTGGACATTCCCACATGGCTGACTGAGGTTCGTGTCCTGGACTTGGTGGCTTGCTTTCGCATTTTCCCTCTCTCTCCCTCTCTCTTTCTATGTTTTTTTTGGTCAAATTAAAATAAATGAATAAATAAGTAAAATAAAAATAAATTGTTCTTAAAAACAAAAACAAAAACACTAGGTTCCTCTGGAATCACTTGGGGTACAAATTTATTGGTCAGGGTTTTCTCCAGTAATAACTATTAGAAATAATATAAAGATAATAAATTTATTTTTAAGTTTAAATTCTTTAAAATTTATGTATGCCTACTGCTTCTGTCCTGAGCTAAAGCCTAGAGTAAGTCAGGTAGATGAGAAAAACAAATAGGACTAAGGACAGATGAATGTCAAGTGTGTGGTGGGGAATGGTAGAAGGGGAGGGAGAAGTTAGAATAATTAGGAATCTGAAAATAAGATAGACTCTTAAGGACAACCTGGAACTGCTTTGGTCTCTCACCTTTTCCAGTCCTCCAACATGTGGGTGACTTGCAGGAGAACCTGGTGCCATTTATCACTGAGCTAAATGAGCAGGAGGTCTTCTGTTTGTAGGACTTACAGGTATAGCCGCTTCCTTGCACGGACAAGATGAGCTACTGGATCCCAAACAATAGAGGAGATGCAGTAGCATCTAAACCTACACTGACTCTCCAAGCATGATCATGTTTATGGCTTTTTCTCTTTTCTTTTCTTTTCTTTTTTTCCTTTTCTTTTCTTTCTTTTCTTTTCCTTTCTTTTTTCTTTTCTTTTCTTTTTTCTTTTCTTCCTTCCTTTTCTTTTCTTTTCTTTTTTAATTTGCTACAAATGCATGCATTCACTGGAGAGAGACAGAGACAGAAGGAAAATGAGAAAGTATTCTCAAATGGGGAGAATACTCTCTTCTCAGAATTTTGGACACACACACACACACACACACACACACACACCACACACACCCAGAATGATTCTCAAGCAACTGGGTCTGGCACTAGAACTGCACAGTTGTCCATGTGGGATCCAGCTGCCTTAACCACCAAGCCACCAGCTGGCCCCCATGGCTACTGCTTTACTTCCCATTCCCAGACTGCTATCACTGCCTTTTGTAATAAAGACTAGACCAGAAATATGTGGGGAAGGAAATTTCAGCTTCGATAAGTTGACTGACACAAGACAAAGTCACTACGAGTGGTTTGTCATGTGAAAAAGGTAGCTGTATCTAATGTGTGTTGATTTTTTGTGAAGAAGAGTAAAGGGCTATATTTTGCATTAAATATTAGGTCGTTGGGAAAATTATGATGTATTTTTCTATGTCTTTCTAGGCAAAAATGTGTCATAATTTTCCCAACCCAATATTATGTCTACATTATAAAAATAACCATTTAAAAACAGGGTAAGTAGTAATTGAATGCACTGCTGTTACAAAATTACTATATTTACTACTATATTTGGAAAGGGGAGAGAGGTTATTTCAAGTTGCTATTCCTTTTTTTTTTCTTTTTTCTTTTGACTTTTCATATTCATAGGAGACAGATGGAGAGAAGGAAAGTGAGAAATTGCCTCCCAGAGGACATGGCTACACTGCAGTCCCTCTCTTCCATTCTCCCCCTGGGATTATGAGCACACACACACATATGCCCAGAGTGGTTGTCAGGCCACCATGTCCAGGACTTGAACGATGGTTAGCCATGTGGGAATCCAGTGCCTTAACCACCTTGCCATCTGCTGGTCCCACTATTTCAAGTTTCTTTTTTTTTTTTAAGAACTATTTTATTTAACTTTATTTATTATTATTATCATTATTATTTTCAAGTTTGATCAGAGAGGCACAGAGGGAGAGAGAGGAAATGAGAAAGCAAGCCACCAGGTCTGAGACTTGAACCGTGGTCAGCCATGTGGGAGTCAAGCACCTTTAACTACCATGCCACTTGCCGGCCCCAACTATTTCAAGTTTCTAAACTGCTAGTAGTTAAGCATATGCAGTCATCAGACATTTAAAAACTTTTGTTGGGTCTTCTCTGACTGCATGAACATCAGCATATACATTTTGCAAATATTTACAGTATGAGCTATTCTAATTTTTGCACTCTTGAAAATTATCAAAATGTGAGGTTTCTTTCTTTTTTTATCAATAAAATTTATACACACAAATCAAAACTGTTGCCCCATCTTGATTTATCAGATCGTACAGATAAAATTACAGGAAAGGGCCCACTGGTGACATGGTGGTTAAGACAGGTGGATCCAACATGGCCGACTGTACAGCTCAAGTTCTGGGCCTGGAGGCTTAAAAAACACACGAGGTGCACATGTGTGCATGCCCAAAATCCTAGAAGAAGGGATAGCAACATGGCTATCCTTCCTGTGAGGGTTCTTTCTCACTTTCTCTCTCCAGAGAGTGCACAGGCCCTATAGCAAATTGAAAAAGAAAAAGAAAAAAGAAGAAGAAAATAAAAGGAAAAAAAGTAGAACCTTACTTGGTGACATTTCTCCAAATATAGTATTTTTTAGCCCGAGAAAATAAAGGAAATTTCTCTACTCCTGCCACCTTGTAGCTTAGTATGTATGAACAAACTGGAAAGAATCATTCGCTTCAATATTTTGAATATTTTCTTTTGTGTATGTTCACTTTTAATAGCTAAGAATTACATGACTAGTTAATTATAAACAATTAGCATAATATGAATTATACATAACAATGGCATTTTCATAGCTCATCTTTCAATTATGTATGTATATATAAAGTGTGTTATAGAGCACGGATTAGTAGAAATTTTATTTTGAAAGAACCTTAGTAATTGTTTAATCAAATCTTCTAACTTTACAAGTGAGCAAATTAGGGAATAGTGGCAAGCCCTTACTCTCAACTACATCATGACTGGTTACATAGAAAAAAGAAAATTATAATATATGTAGAATGAATAATTTTTGAAAATATAAACTTTCCTCTTTCTTCCAGCAGTAATATCCTTTCTTTTTAGTTGGTCTCTTTTAGCTAGTCTCTGCTCCTCTTAAAGGCAAACCCAGGTGACTAAGTCCTGACTGATATGTAAGGGACAAGTTGAGTGTGAAGTTTTCAGGTCAGCTTGAATCTAAACTATAGTTGCAACATAGAATACAAGGGGTAAAAAGCACACTGAATTTATGCCAGTAAGGGGAAGGAAATACTTTAATTCTTAGGGGAAGGAACCTACATAAGTATCCTTAGCAGCCAAAAATATAAGAACAACAATGAGAGGTTAGGTGAGTTTATGAGGAAGGGGATAAAGGAAATATTATGAATGCTCTTTCTATGTTGAACAAATAATGAAAAGGAGAAACAGCAATGAGGACAAAACCCTCCTATGTTATTTTCTTCATATGATTCAAGAGAGATCATATCTGAGTTTCTCCCTCCTGGGGCATCTCACAGTTTGAAAGGGGCAAACAATCAGATTGAAGGTCAGGAAAGCACAAAACAAAGATCAGCATACTGAGCTAAAGAGAAAAGAAAGACCAGGGGGAGGGGAAGTTGGGTGGCAGCTATCTCAGACAAAAATAGGATTAAAAGTCAAAGTAGGCTGCAATTTGTGATAACTTTTTACTAAATTCAATCATCTGAAATGAATAGCATAGTATTCAATGAGGTTCATTAAAGACCCAACATCACAACTGGGTAATTCCATGTCCATTAGAAGCACTGACTTTATTCATTTTATTTCTATTGACAAAAGCATTTTTTTTCTTCTTCTTTCACTTTGTTTTTCTAATGTTGTGGCAGAAAATTACCTTAAAACAAATTAGTGTAGGGTGCATCTGAAAATGTAAAACTGTTTTGGTGCTTTCTCTTTTTGGTCTCAGACAGGTCAGACTGTCTGCTTACTTAGGTGTGGAGGAGGACCTGGGCACATGGGATCTCAGAGGGCAGCTCAGGGTCAGAAGAAGGCAGAGGTTCATCATTTGCACCATTCCGGTGAGACAGCTACCCCAGAATTTACAGAAATGACCTTAGCATAACAACTTATTTCTGGTTAACCTTTGTACCTCTGCTTCTATTTGATGCTGAAGTTCATTGAAAAAGCCTGACAAAACCAGTATTATAGTGCTAATTTGGTTTATATCAGGCTATACTATGAATAATTAGAAATTGATCAAAGTCCATCTTTTTTAAAGGAGGGCAGAGGTTAGTTAGGCTATCTCCTTAGCAGTCCAACTTTAAGTTCTGGTTTAAAGGTGAAAATAAATTAGTAATCTTTTCTTCAATGGGGTTTGACTAGCCTGCCAAACAGAGAAAACTTCCAATTCTGTTTACTGTCACTTCATTGCTATGGCAGTTTTCAGTTCCATAAGTTTTTTTTAATAACTTATTTATTTATTTCATAAGATCTTATTTACATTTAATTTTTGTACATCTTTGTGGGGTACAATACGGTTTCTCACAGCATGCATGCAGGGTGTAATAATCAAATCAAAGGTATTATCAAATCTTCTTCGACAAAGAATATTACATTGTGTTGTGCACCTTTGATTTTTGTTCTTTTAGGTTTTTTTTTTCTTGAGATAAATATATACAGTTGGCAATGCCATTTCTTTACTCTGCTGTGGTGTAACATTCCAGAACCTATTTGCCTTTTTTTCATGTATTCTTATGTTTTAAAATTGTTACAATAAAACAAAAATTAACTATCTTGAGAGTACTGGATCCCATTTGACTTTCATCATCGATATGAAATCCATTTAAAGTTTAATAAATAGACGCTACAAATTCTGATAATAGAGGCCCATGATAACTTGGTATTATATCTTGAAAAAGAACAATCATAAATAAGAATCTGTAATAATGATTAAGGACATATTGAAATACACTCTCAGATGCTAATGGAAGGATTATAAATTGTTATAAAGCATGTCTGAACCAGTTTAACAAATCTATCATAAGATATTCCACTGCTTACATTTTTGTCTTTAATTTTTTTATAAATTGCTATGGGTGCATGGACTCATAAGAGACTGAGAGAGAGAAGGGGAAAGTGAAAAAGCATCCCCCAGCAGGGATGACCAAACCCAAATTCTTTCTTCTTTGTTCTCCTCTCAGGATTGTGACACACATACACCTGTGCTTCAGGTATTTATCATGCCACCAAGTCTGGGACTCAAACCATGCAGTCGGTCATGTAGACCCAGATGCTTTTACCTCCATGCTAACTGGCAGGCCTTATATTTTCACAAGTAAATTTCCTTCAAAGAACTTGTCCTAAGAGAAAAAAATATGAATATAATAAAATATTAATGTAGAAAACATTATTTGTAGTATTTTATTAGGGGAATCATCCATAAATGAAGGAAATTCTTAAGTAAAGTATCTCATATTTAAATAGAAAAGTATAAAAAAATTCTTCTATGAAGTCTACAAAAATATTCAAAAACAGAAAAAAGTATTTATAATATTAAATTAAATGACAGGATATGATTAATTTGTCATAATCTCAAATATAATTAGAGATAGAGCTTAATAGAGAAATAAAAGGAGGCATAAATTATAAAACCTTGTTGAATTATGGAAAATTTTTACTGTATTTTCTGCAATAAGTATTCATCATTAATATAAACATAAATACCAATGACAGCAATCTTTTCTCTATTTGCACACTAAAAGATTTGAAAAGATCTATTCTTCATAAATACTGAAATCATTTTTAATGATCTACAAGTTAGACAGAAGCATACTCTTAATTGTCCTTGACCAAAATAATTATCTTAATCAGGCTAACCCCAAATGTATAGCCTGAACTTCTAGGAAGGCCTTGTTAGTATTAGAAGAATTGAAATAGAGAAATTTGTTTTTATTGTTAAAAGATGCCATAGTGTATTGTCCTTAATACGATATGATTTCAGTGATTCCTGAGAGTTAGAGTGGTTAATTTAAAAACGGAAACAAGGTAGGAAGAAAAAAGTGAAAGGATGAAAGAAAGAAGTAAGGAAGGTAGGAGGGGGAGTGGGGAGAGAGGAAAGGAAGGAGAAAGAAATGAAAGGAAAGAAAAGAGGGAGAGAAGAAAAGAGGAAAATGGAAAGAAAAGTATAAGACTAAAAAATAATGTAGACATAAACAGCTACTATAAACTAATTCTAGGATGAGGAAATTATGAACCCATATAATATGTGGGTTTGGCTAACACTATAAACTTAATTGAACCTGGAATGAAGGTTCCCAGGGACAAAATAATTCAGTAGATACCCTTCCCATGATTTTCCATTCTATGTTATCTACAAAAGTAAGGAAATACTCTGTGCTCTAGACAGAATTCGGGAGAGCTTAGGTATGTTTCTCCAGATAATCAAGCCTATCGGGACTAGATCATGCCTACAGAGACGCTTACAAACACTGTAAGGATACCAAGATTCCCTGTGGTAACTTCTAGAACTCTCCACATTCTTTCGGTTCACCAGTTGAACAACATACACCTGACTATGACCAGATCTTACCAGGAGACTCTGTGTCTGTCACACAAACATTTATGAAAACAGCTCATGGAAGCACAAGGGTGAGAGTAGACACTGACTCTGTCCATATGTACCATCTGCCAACCAACCAAAACCCAGAAATCTGGTATAGAGCAGATGGCAGGTCTATCTGTTTTCATGGAGAGTGAGTATTGGCTATTTTATAATGAACCAGAAGCCATATTGGCAAAGTTATTTGGAATGAGATAGAAAAAGCCAGATGACATTGATTCACCCAGACCCATAGTCTAACTCTCCCAAAAAGTTCATTCAGACCCATAATCTAACTGTATGCTAGGAAGTTTGATAAGGGTTACTGCCTATTATCTACTTCTTTCCAAAATGTGTATCTAGTCACTAATGAGTGAATAAAATAGATGTTGCTAATGTGTAGATTTATGTATACTATGATATTTTCCTTTGACCTTCTTGTGTGTGTGTGTGTGTGTGTGTATGTGTGTATTTCAACTATTTCTATGAGAAAAAGCAATGTTTTTTCACTTGAAAACCAGCAATTAACCAAATGTTTTTCTTGTTATTTTGTATACACTTTAACTTTAAAAAGAAAAAAAAAATCAGCTCAGAAACTGATGCTCCAAGCATTTGGCAATCTATTAATTATTGAGGGACATCAGTGCCAATTACTAGAGGTAAGGACTAGGGTCAGCAGAGGAAAACTGGTCAAGCCAACCCTGACCTGTCTGAAACAAAAAGATCAGTCTTTCAGAATCCATCTGTGGATGGGCACATCTCAAGTAGAAATTCAGAAAAGTGGTAAATACTCTAAAGGCATATGGGAGGCAGCATAGCTTTGGAAGAGCTAATCAGTGCTAGCCATCAAGCCAAGAAAGGACTAGCCTACAAAGGGGCTAGAAGGATAGTGAGATTTATATTACACAGTGTTAGGTCGGGAAAAGGTTCTAATCATGGGTGAAGGGGTGGCAGGGGAGACAGCCTACCAAAAACTGTGGTTCTCCAAACAGCAATTGAAGGTCAAGCAAGGGGGTCTTGAAGATAAGAAGTATCATGCAATAAGGATATTGGAGGAATAAGTTCAGAATTTTCTAATTTTGATGTCACATCAGTTTCTGGGCTTTAACTTGCCCCATAGCTACCAAAACAGATTAACAGCAGAGATTAAAACAAAAATGAGCAGTGTGGGCACTGGGCAGTGTGGATGCAAACCTGTAAGAATGAAGAAGAATGCCCAAGTTTTCTGGAGAATGGCATTCTGGTGCTCTCTGGTAAGCCATGAAATTAAGTGAATGCCTGACTAACTCACAATAGACCATAAGTTTTTGTTTGTTTTTAGAGAGATTTTTGCTCTAGGGCAAGTGTGCTTGCTAGAGAGACAGAAAGTGAAAAATTGCCCACCAGGGGGATGGCCTTGCATAATCCATTCTTCATTCTCCTCTAGGGATTTTAGGGATGCATGCATATGCACTTACACACCAGCATGAGTTTCAAGCTACCGGGTCCAGGACTTGAACCATGGTTGTCCATGTAGGAGCCCAGCAATATAACTATCATGCGATATGCTGGCTAGACCATAAGTTTTTTAAAGATTAGTGAACTATAGTAGTATCATGACCTACATGACCCACCATTCATTTCAATTTCCTGTTGAAATATATATATATATTTATTTCTATAAATATATAAATATAAAAATATATATATTTTTCCTGT
>NW_006159559.1:236555-245543 GCF_000334495.1 Tupaia belangeri chinensis | reverse complement strand
TTTATGTGTATGTGTATATATATATATATAGAGAGAGAGAGAGTTTTTATCTCTATATCTCTATCTCTCTCTCTATCAATATATATATCCTGTTGAAACACAGGAAAACTAGGACAGAATGTATGTCTATCTAACCCTACACTTTCACATTGCCACTTCTGTACAAAAACAATGCAAAGCTTACATCCTGCCATTTATGGATCACTCTATGAATTAAAAAGCATATATGTTTATGATGCTAATATCAATGAGTAAAACATAAGTCTTTTATATGCTATGTCTCTTGTTATTTATCTATAAGAGGAATGCATCAGTAGATCAAAAGGGTGACTTTTATCAGCACATGAAGCAAACAAAAAAAAATTCCTTTTTATTTGTTATTTTTTATTTTGCTATAGGATGCCTGCACTTGCCAGAGACAGCTGGGGGATGATATGTAAGGGAGTGAGAACTCATCCCCCTAGGGCAGCTGACTATGCCACAATCCCTTCTTCATTCTCCTCTCCAGATTTTGGATCTACACACGCACCCAGTGTGTTTTTCAAGTTACCAGGTCCTGCACTCAAACTGTGCAGCTGGCCATGTGGGATCTCCTCACCTAAACCTCCATGGTCCTACTAGCTCCAAAGAAAAGAATTCTTAATGAGCAACTATCTTATCCCAAATTGTTATAAATTAGTTAAGTATGTTGATCACCAAATGGAGCTATAGAAAAAAATCTCTCAAAAAAAAAAAAAAAAAAAAGAGAGAGAGAGAGAAGAAAAGAAAAAGAAAAATACTCTGTGCACATGTTCCTGTGTACCCAAAATCTTGACAGGGTGGAAAAAATGAAGAAAAAGGGATTTCGGCATTATCATGCCCCATGGAAGTAGGTATTTTCCATTCCCTCTCTCTCTCTTTGTTGAATCCTTAACAACTAAAAAAAGCAAAGACATAATCTCTGCTGAAATGACAACTCAAAGTCTCTGCTTCATATTACCTATGACAAATTAATACCCCATTCTTAATACAAAAAATGAGCACTGTTTATCAATCTACATATGACTTTCAATGAGTTAACAAATTGGTGTTTTTTTTCCATTAGTGGTCTCCTAGGAGCTTATTATATGGTTATTACTTTTATTATATTGATTAATTTGCTGTCTATTATTTCAGGAACCTTGACATAAGTGTAATTTATAATTAAGAACAAAAAAATGTATACACAGCATTAGCTTTTGAAATAAAGAGAGAATTAGGAAGAGTCTAAGAAAATTGACTACTGGAAAAGTCCCAAATTAAACTAAATTGCGAATATTTACATATCTTTGTGAAAAGATCTCTGCATTTCCAGCCTGCTTATAATTCTACATCATGAATTAATTTCAACCCTCTGCCTAAGCATAGAACTCAGAGCAGTTATACAACCCAATTCAGGTGGACCTAAGTAGAGTATGATGTGTCAGTAGATCGCCTGTAACACAGGTCAAGTCAACAATTAAAGAGCTTAAAAACTTCTGAGGGAGGTAACTACTTTTCAACAGCATAATTTAGATTTAATTAATGTATGTTTCACATAAAGCAAGAAAAGGAGAGCTAATAATAGCTAACACTTACTTGGCACTTACTACGCGCAGGACATTCTTATAAGCACTAAGCGCCTTCTTGGAAAAGATGTCAGATTGAATTAGATCATAAAAATGGAAAAAATTTCAACAATTAGAGAAAACATTGAAAGGTGTCTTAGGCAAGTAAAGACCGTAAATGAGAAAAGTGACAGTAAGAAAAAGTGCATATGGTTAACGGAGGCTAACTGGGCTTGACTATTATATAAGTAGGAAGAAATTAACAGATAAATCTGGATGCATAAGCAGGGACCTCAAGATAGGAGCCAATTTATCACAGAAGATTTTTATTTTTTTTGAGAGGTTTTTGCTACAGGACATGTGTGCTCACCAGAAAGACAGAAAGAGACAGAGAGACAGAAAGCGAGAAGTCACCCCCCCAGGGGGGATGGCCAAACTGCAATCCCTTCTCCTCCATTCTCCTCTAGAGATCTTGGGCGGGCATGCACACACATGCACCCGGCCTGAGTTTAAGCCACAGGGTCTGGGACTTGAACTGTGGTTTACTACATGGAAGTCCAGTGACATAGCCATTATGCCAACTGCTGGTCCCTCACAGAAGTTTTTTTTTTTTTTTTTTTTTTTTTTGAATTTTTTCAAATAGGGCGCGCGCTTCACTATAGGGCGCGTGCGCTCGACAGAGAGAGACAGAGAGACAGAAAGTGAGAAATCACCCCCAGGGGGTATGATCACACCACAATCCCTTCTCCTCCATTCTCCTCCTGGGATCTTGGGCACGCATGCACACGCGCCCGGCATGAGTTTTAAGCCACCAGGTCTGGGATGCGAACGGTGGGAGTCCAGCAACATAGCCATTATGCTAACTGCTGGTTCCCACTCACAGAAGTATTTTGAGCACAGCAATGAATGATCATTTCTCCCGAAACTTGCATTTTAGAAACCACTGTTTTTGGTTACAGTAAGATGAAATAATAGGCCAAGCTTTGAAATTACATGCACATGTTTTCTATGATTCCAATAAAATCAAAAGCAGCCAAATAAAATAAACAAACAGATAAACTGAAATAGTTACATATCAGAAACTGTACTCTATTGCCTATAATACTTAAATAATAATTTGAATAATGACACAATATTTTACTGCTTGTTTTTCAATCACTTATCAGCAACCCCAGACCCACGACATTGCCAGGGACTCATTCTACTCTTCTTCCTCTTCTGCTCTCCTTAGCAAGGGCTTTCAGTTTCAGGTGTGCAAGCGGGCCTCTGTACCTGAAGTCACTCATCAGTGTCAGAGTAGAATTAACAAGTAAGAGCAAAAGAAAAAGGGCAAGGGGAAAAGTTTTACACTAGCACGGATTTGCCCTCTTATTTAGGATAGCAAGCCCTCCTCATGTCTCTTTACCAAAAATATGTCCCCTCACCATCCACAGCCAAAAGAAAGAGAAAAGTTTCTTCTCCAGTTTATAATATAGCAGGTGAAGAAGAGAATTGCAATGGGAGAGAGGTAGGAGCATGCAGTATCTGCCAAAACAATGGTTATCATGGGGCAGGGGAGAGGGAGGAGCAGAAAGCACTTCTAATTCTCTTTGCTTCTTCAGTCTTTGACCATCCTCTCTTAATACAGGCTCTCACATTTATATTCAGAAGCACTAATAGAAGCACAATGTTCTCATCAGGCTAATGTATAGTTTGACTAAGAGAGATACTAATAGTTCCCTGAGGACAAGATTTATGAAAAAAAAAAAAAATACGACAATGGAAAGCTACAAGGCAGCAAATTCTGCTTAAGTTTTAGTGTCCAGCACCCCCTGTCTAAGCAACAAGGATCCTCCCCATCTTCCTTGCACTAATTTTGTCCAGAAATCCGGAATATTGTGCTTGGGGAAGGTGGATAACCCTGGATAAATTATAATTTGTACTAGCTAATCACAAAAACTCCACATTCCTATGTCAATGATCAAAATAAGCATGGTTTATAAGACCCCCAGTTTTAGCCAATGAGACATAGGGGGAAAAAAAAAAACTACTGTGAGATTATAGAATAAGGTTTCTTTTTTTTCTGATTAAAAAAAAAACAGAGAGAGAAAGGAATTGTATTTTTTTCTTGCCTCAGAGCTGCTATTGCCATCTGTGAGGATGTAGGGAGCTATCACTTGCACAAATAGCAGAGGAAAAAATTGGAAACACGGGTCCTGATCATCTCAGAGTTATCGAACCAACTGAAATAACTTTCTCCTAGATCTTTTATTATTTGAGATAATAATTGTTTAGCCCACCATTAATTAGCTTGCACTTGCGGCCTCAAGCATTTTGACTGATAAACGTGCGATATCCAAACTAAGATTCTAGGAATCTCGAGGAGAAATTAAGGGCTAATTCAAGTTACAGATTCTGGTCTAGGAGGTTAGTCTATGGATGCAGTTGTGGGGAGAGTAGAAATGAATAAAAGTGGAAAAAGCTTACCATAAAGTCACTTTTTGTTTTGAATACAAAATCAAATGTTGGAAGTCTAAATAAAAGGTTAGCTCTCATTCTTTTGCCAGCATACAATGTGGTAGTTTTTCAACTCACTTATTCTCAGTAAAAAAGTCACTGTGCAGTTACGCTCCAGGTCTCAACGTGGGTACAGACAAGCCTGGGAAATCACCTGATGGGAGTCAGTCACTAATCACAGCTCAGGCGAGTGTCCAGCAGGTTTGCCATGGCATATCTGGCAGAAAATAATAGGGATGTCAGTGACTAACGTGAGAAAATTCTGACATTTAAAGCTTTCCTGTAGTGGTGACATTTTTTTCCTTGCCATCACTCCACTTGCTTTTATAAAATATAAACCTTTATTAAGTTAAGTAAAATTTATAGCAGAACTGAAATGATGATAAATAACATATCATGAGGTTATTTCATTGTCAAATGTACTTTCATGAGGCATTAGAAGAAGAAAATGCAGGACAGCTAAAGATAGATATTTTGCTATAATAACTATTTACAATTAGGGTCATTTCTGGGCTGGGACGGAGGTGTGATTGCTAGGACAAATTACAGTGTACGGTGTTCCCTTCCCACACTCAATATTTTTATTCAGTTAAATGTGTTCAGAATAAATCTCAAGCACAACCTTGAGGAAGAAAAGAAGAAGGGAAAGATTATAACAGTCTGGGGGGAAGGTAAGGACTATCCCTCCAGCTATCACTTTGACAATAGTGGAGGAGTTTATAGGTTGTTAAATGTATTGGAATCTGGGACCAGCAGTTATTGTAATGGCTATGTCACTGGACTCCCACACAGTTGGCCGCAGTTCGCGTCCCGGACCCGGTGGCTTAAAACTCACGCTGGGCGCGTGTGCGTGCGTGCCCAAGATCCTGAGAGGAGAATGGAGGAGAAGGGATTGCAGCGTGACCATCCCCCCTGGGGGGTGATTTCTTGTTTTCTGTGTCTATGTCTGGCAAGCACACAGACCCTATAGCAAAAACCTCTCAAAACAAAAAGAAAAGAAAAAAGCAAATCCTTACGATATGACTCTTTTTCTTAAGTTGTTTTTCAGAAAAATAAGACTGGCAAAAAAAATAAGATAAAGTATCCCAAAATACTATTCAATTTTTTATTCAGATTACTATAGACTTAAAGGTACACAGTACTTAGGGGAGTATTAAATTGACTTGGGCTATGAAAATAGTTAAAGGGAAGTCATGTCAAGAAGTAGAGACATTATCTGTTTTGGTTTTGTCCTTTGGTTTAGAATGCATAAACTCATTTGCAGAGATGACGATGAAGAAAGCTATAACAAACTTTTGTTCTATTTTCTCCTTTATAAAATTTTGATAATTTTGAATATATGTAGAATGATATTAGTGACAAATGTTTTAATATTAAATGATTAAAAATTATATTTTATCCTTTAAATTATCTGAGGACTTCTCCATAGATGACCTCTATGTTTTTATTTCAAAGACCAGCTAGTTTTTTAAGTCGATATGAACCAAATTAGGTCCCTCTTTACTTTTCTACTTCTAGCAATAATCACTCTTATCAATTTAGTTTGCATCCTTCTGGACTTTTTCTTCTGCATTTACTGAGAGATAAGGGTCAGTACAGATCTTTACATAGGAGGGGACTTCAAAAAGGGAAAATAGATTTAAACTCTGAATTTTTTATGCAAAATATTGAAATTCACACAATTTTTCATAATATACATTTTCTGTAAACTTTATGAAGACACTTTATGTGTGTGTTTGTGTGTGTGTGAGAGAGAGAGAGATCTATAGATATTGACAGATATCGAGAATCACATGTTCTTTATCCATTCATTCATCGATGGACACCTAGGTTGATTTCATGTCTCGGTTATTGTGGACAATTCTGCAATAAACACTAGTGTGCAGATATCTCTATAATTTACTGATTTCCACTTATTTGTGTGTATGTCTAGTAGATTGTTGGATCATATTGCAATTCTATTTTTAGTTTTTGAGGACCTTTTATATTGTTTTCTATGATAGTTATACTAGTCCCCAAAACAGTGTAAACAGTACCTTTGTGTTCACATTCACACCATCATTTTTTATTTTTGTCTTTTTGGTAGTTACTTTTCTAATTGGGATATGATGAATTTCTCATTGTGGTTTTGATTTGCATTTTCCTAATAATTAATAGGTTAGGCATTTTTTCATGTCATTTGTATGACTTCTTTTGAGAAGTACCTATGTCTTGGTGAGAGGACTATGTTAGTTTTTAATACTATTCTGAAATAAGATTGAGGTTTTGACATAAGGTAGTATGATTGCATACTGGCTATTTTGCTGGGCTCCCACATGGCCTAATGAGGTTCAAGTCTCAGACCTGGTGGCTTGAAACTCACGGGCCAGGCACTTGTGCATATTTAACCAAGATCCCAGGAGGACAATGGAGAAGAGATTGTGATGTTACCATTCTGCCTAGGGGGTGATTTTTCACTTTCTGTCTCTTTGTGTCTCTCTGTCTTTCCAGCAAGTGCCCACACCCAATAGCAAAACCTCCCTCACTAAAAATAATAATAAAATAAAAGTGTTTTCTAGACTTCTATTTCTTTCTTTCATCTTTCTTTCTTTCTACCTTTCTTTCTTCTTTTGTAGAGGTTTTTGCCTTAGGGCACATTCACTGGCCAGAGAGAGAGACAGAGACAGTGAAAGAGAAAAAGAGAAATGACCACTTAGTGAGGATGGCCACACCACAATCCCTTCTTTTTCTTTCTCCTCCTGGGATCTTGGATATGCACGCACACACCCAGTGCGAATTTCTTTTGTTTTATTTTTTTAAGTTTTTATTTTTTATTTATTTTTAATTTTTAAAATTTCATTTTCTTCCATACATTTAATCACATTATTATATGTATTACAAAATGGATATTTCAACAGGTGACCATTTCTCCCTAACACAGTTGATAAAACTACAAAATATCTTCAAGCTATAATACCATACCTCTTAGTGCCATTAATGATTTGCCTCCCTGCCCCTCCCCCAAATGTCCTCCTCAGATCCTCCTCTTTCACACACACTATATCTGGTATTTACATCTATATACTGTGTTTTTATATCCCCATTCAATTAGTTTCAGTCGTAGAGTGCAGACACTCGGTATACATTAAGTGGAGACATACAATGTCTCTCCTTCATAGCATGGCTCGGCCGTGATCGTATAGTGCTTAGTACTCTGTGTTGCGAATTTCAAGCTGCAGGGTCTGGGACTTGAACCATAGTCAGCCATGTGAGGGTCCAGCAACATAACAGCTGTACTGTCTACTGGCTTATAGACTTCTATTTCTATCATATGTTGACTTTCCTTTCCTTTATTCACTGCTTTCTGCTTTGGATAATAGTGTCTTTTTCATAATGTGTTCTACTGTTTTTACTCAATCAAATTCAGGTATCTGACCAAAATAATTTATCTTTACTCTCAGTACAAATACCAGGCATTAGCTCTAAAATGTTCCTACACCCATCTCATAACATGATTTCTTAGCCAATCTCTACCTCTAACCACAACATGGAATCATAGTAGTTTTCCACTCTACTATCAAACTGTATCAATAATTTACTAGGTCATTGAGAAAGTCATGACTTTTTTTATGTTTTCTATGCAAAAATACATCATGACTTTCCCAACAACGCAATATTTAGAGGTTTATAAGGAGATTTTTCTTTCAATTTCTCCAAGGTATTCATTGGTAAAAACCAAAATAAATAAATAAACAAACAAATAAATAAAATGAGCTATTTCTTAAATATTTAAATGTTAGACAATTCTAATGAAATGGATTAGTCATCTTCAAGTACAGACTACTGGGGAGAGGATCAAAGCACAGATGCTGTCAAGTTCCTGTCTGCCTGTCTCTCCCTCTCCCTTCCTGAATAAACAAACAACAACAAAAATCTTGCATGTTTATTCAAACACATTTACTTTTTTCAAGTTTAGTCAGTCTTAGAAACAGGTGCTCACGTTTGTGCTAAATTACATGATCTAACATGTCATATGGGAAGACCCTCCATTAAAAGTTACTACCCTAGGGAACCAGCAGTTAGCGTAATGGCTATGTCGCTGGACTCCCACGTAGTCGACCATGGTTCGTGTCCCAGACCCGGTGGCTTAAAACTCACGCCGGGCGCGTGTGCGTGCGTGCCCAAGATCCCGAGAGGAGAATGGAGGAGAAGGGATTGCGGCGTGACCATCCCCCCTGGGGGGTGATTTCTCGCTTTCTGTCTCTATGTCTCTCTCTGTCTGTCTGGCGAGCGCACGCGCCCTACAGTGAAAATCTCTCCAAAAAAAAAAAAAGTTACTACCCTAAAGTTTAAAATTAGAGCTCCATTTTGAAATAACTTACATTTTATCATCTACAAAAATTAAATCTTCCCTATTTCCATCTTCATTCTGAATACTACGACCATTTTTTCAAGTAATAAATTCTGTACAGTTAGTGTAAAATTCATTTTAATTATGACATGAGATAGAGAGAACATTTGTATAAGGATATCACATCATCCCTTAGGACTGGACTTTATGAGAATGAAGTAGTAATTTTAAAACACTGATTTTCCATTTCACTATGTATATGTGTATGTGTGTGTGTGTGTGTGTGTGTGTGTGTATGTGTGTATATATATATATATATATATATTATATTTATGTTTAAATCATGTTTATATATAAATATAATTTGGCACAAAATGAGGGCTCTGCCCAGAGAAAGACAGACAGGAAGAGAGAGTCAGAAAGTGAGAAATCACCACCCATGGAGGAAGGCCTTGCTGCAATATCTTTTCCTTTATTATCCTCTGACAATTTTGGACATGCATGCACACATATATGGCTGGCGTGTTTTTCAGGCCACCAGGTCAGGGACTCGAACCTACAAAGCTGGCCATGTGGGGTCCAGAGCCTTAACTCCCA
>NW_006159559.1:229373-236429 GCF_000334495.1 Tupaia belangeri chinensis | reverse complement strand
GGAGGATGGTCACACTGCAATCCCTTCTCCTCAATTCTCCGCATGCACACGTGCCTGGCATGAGTTTAAACCACCGGTCTGGGACTCAAACCATGGTTGACTACGTGAGAGTCCAGCAATATAGCCATTACATCAACTACTGGTCCCCTCACTATCATTTTTTAAAAAGCCTTTAGTTGGGTTGCCAAAATAATTCAAAAAATAAATTTTAACTCAGGAGTGGGTGGAGCTATGGTTATTGTGTTGTATTCCCACATGGTCAATCACACTTCAGGTCCCGGACATGGGGCTTGAAAGTCATGAAGGTGTGTGTTCATGCCTGCCCAGCATCCTGAAAAAGGAATGAAGGAATTGCAGGATGACAATCTGGCAAATTGCAAGGTGTGACTTCTCACTTTCTCACTCTCTACCTCTCTCTATCTCTCTCTGGCAGGTGCATGTGACCTATGGAAAAAAAACTAAAATGAAAAAAAAGAAAAAATGAACTCACTTATAAATTAGTCAAGTTATTACAGACATGTTTTTGCAAAAAATTTTTTTCATTTGTTCAATTTCTTCAGGTTGGTCGAGAAAGTAATGTTGAAAGAAAGCTAAAAAAAACAACAGAAGTCTGTTTATTTTTTTGATTTCCTATAGCAGTCATGAAATCATTCTAAAGTTTATTAGCAGCCTTTAAACATAGTTAGAAAAAATGATAAAATCTCTTAGTGCAAGACTAGACATTTAATAATCAGATTCAGATTGTGTTAGGTTATAGCAAATCAGTTATTTTCTCTCATGAAAAGAGACTTGAACGTGAAAGGCAAGAATGTACTGGACACATTTGTGATTTTATTTTCACCCTCAGGAAACAGAACAGAATGCTCAATAGTTAAACAGTGAGACAGATTGCTAATTTTGTAATCATGGTCCCCAAGATTAAGCAGCAATCATTTTCTTCAGTTGTATAATTGCTAATTAAAAACCATCTACACTGACAAACTTTTTCACATCAAGATAATAGGCCCGAGATGACCGAATGGGACATCTTGCTTACATTTTTGAATTGGAAGGTATACAACATTGAAAGTGACATTATGGCTTGAAAATTAACTGCATGAAAAATTTAGCTCACATTTAAATAAATATTCTAGGTGTTTGATATTTAATATCAGGTTTTTAAAAAATTCTAGTTCTTTTGGGTCCAGCAGATGGCATGGTGGTTAAGACACTGGATTCCCAAGTCGTTAACTGTGGTGTAAGACCTGGACCCAGTGGCTTGAAACTCAAGCCAGGCACACATGTGTGTGTGTGCCCAAAATCCCAAGAGTAGAATGGAAGAGAGGGGATTGTGGTGTGGTCAAACCTCTGGAGGGGGTTGGGGGGTGGTCAAACCTCTGGGGGGGGGGGGAGCGGATTTTTCTATTTCTTTCTTGCTGTCTCTCTTTCTCCCTGGAGAACACATGTACCCTATAGCAAAAAATCTCTTCCATACAATTTTTAAATGAATAAATTCTAGTTGTTTCAACTTCTGACCATAAAGCTTTCTCCCTATATTATAAAATTCATATTCTGGTTGGCTCCTTGAATATTCTCTAATAAATATTAAGGCCAACTTCTCTTAACTCTGTAATATGCGAAGGGATTATATCCCATTCTTAGTAGCTTATTATAAGTAGGTTGGCTTACTCTCTTTATATATTTTACAATGAAAAAAGTAAGTAAATAATGCTGGCCCTGTAGCACAGTGGTCAAATCCTATGTCTAGGGAGCCAGATACCACAGAGCCAACTATAGTTCAAATCCTAGATCTACTGGCTTGAAAAACACACTAAGGACATGTGTATGTATGCCCCAAATCCTGACAGGATGGAGAAATGGAGAAGATATTCTGGCATAACCATGCCCCACTAGGGATGCATTCTCTCTTTTTACTTCTCCCTTTGTCTCTCTCAGTGTGGTGAATACACATGCACTCTGGTAAAATAAAGAATCAAATAAACAAATTTTAGTTGTCATTTAGACACTAGGAGATATTAATTTTAGCAAAAATAGAATTTAGTAAATAGAAATTTTATGCCCAATAAGCAATAATAGTAATGTAGTTATAAGTTATGTAGGTCTTAATAGCTACGTTGGTACTTCTTTTTCATCCCAATTACCTAAAGTCATAGTGATATATATCTTGTCTTAAATTTTATATATATATGCATATATATAGATAGATAATCTAAGAGTTATTTATTTTTAGAAAATAAGGTTTATGGTTTAAGATAAAATAAATATTAATATGAAGCCAACACATTCAAGTAAAAATTAATAACTGAAACTTAACATACATTTTTTATTTTAAAAAGTGCACTTTTAGTAACTCTGCCACTAAAAAAACACAGAAGAAAATGATCACTTTAGCAGAAATATACACCCCTAGTGCCTAGATTATACTGTCTAATATCTTTTTACACTAAAAAAAGCCAAAGCCTCATAAAGAACTAGGTGATCATAAGACTAGGAAAGAATATAAACAAGATGAGTCTGAAATATCTTGTAATAGAAAGTAATAAAAATATTAAAACTTTTGCTAAATCTAGAGAACTCAGGAGTCAATCTATAGAGTCTTCCATTGGCTAAAGGTAGAACTATCTAAACCTTAAATAATAACAATAACTAGAGTGGTTAAAATTATATATCAAGGTTATAAATTATATCCTTTATAATACATTTTTAAAATATACTTAATGAGCTCCTTAGAAGAATGTTAGGAAAACAACTAATTTTGTTGAAAACTGGCACATTGGAGAATAATCAAGCATGTATCCTTCTCTATATCAACAAAACTTTAGTAACCAAATCAAATCATTGATAAAGGGAAAATTTCTCCTTATAGAAGAATTTCAATTTAAAAATAATAAAACTGGAATATCCCTATTTTACAAACCATAATAAAGAACTATTTTTGACAATTTTTAATACCATAAAAAGAAGTACAATAAGGTACACAGTAAGCTATTAGGTACCTTCCAATAGAAGTACATGATACTACTCATAAACAATTCTGGCCAAATAATAAAAAATCAAACCTCAATCTGATCTGTTTACAAGAAATACAGGAAACAAAGGAATATGTCAAACAATGCCACAAGAATGCAAAGCAAATTTTTAATAAAGAAAGGACAATTGGGGAATCTGACAGTGGCACTTGATCCACATGGGACGGTTCCTAGTTGCTGTCCTAAGATCCCTCTGAGTATGCTATGCTAAACATCTGTGTGCCCACAATTCAGGGCTGGCTGAAGCTGGGAGTGAATTTTGGCAGTGAGACTCTGCTGTGAATGCCATATCTCTGTTTCTTTCATCCACAGAAAAAATAAACTTTTTTTAAAAATGTAGAGAGTTGGGAAGATTTGAACAATGGCTTTTTATTTATTCAAAGGAACTATTACTTATTTAAGGATAGTCTTTTTTGTTGTTACTTTGATTGATTTTCAAGCCCCCCAGTCCAGGATTCAAATCATAGTCGGCCATGTGGGAATTAGTGCCTTCACCACCATCGCTGCTAACTCCCAGGTTGGCCATGTGGGATTTAATGCCTTCACCACCATTGCTGCTGACTCCCAGGATAGGGTTTTATTTTGTTTTATAACTGTACTTCTAGAAGTTTTGGTCACTGACGGTATTTGCAGAGAAAAAATAAGGAGACACTATATAAGCTAACAAGGAAGATAACAGAATAAGAGCACAATGAATTAAAGGAAATCCTATAATATCCTACCACAGAATCAGTTCTCTGAAGAGTAATTTTTCTATGGCAAGAGATTCTAAGACTCTAATATAAATTAACATGTTGATAACTAAAATAAATGTAACAGGATGCACCAAAGAGGTGAAGTTTTAGTTAAGCACATTGGAAATTTTAGGATTAAAAATGAATCAGAAGACAGTTTTGGAAATGGAAAGACTCTGAAAACATGATATGGACAAAGTTTTCATTAACTTAATAGCTTCTTTTTTTTCCTTAAAGAATTTGTAGTTTCAGGATTGGACTTGGTTAGAAATGCCAAAATGTTGACTACTGACCCATAATGAAAAATAAGGTCCAAGGGTTTTGTACCCATTGTGGAATATGGAAGAAATAGTAATATAAACAGAGATGCAAGAAATATCTCAGGATCCTTGAGACAATTGTGTACATTTCTTTTGGACACCAGAGATACAAGCAGAGCATACAGAATAGAACTAGATAGAGCTGTATATTATAACAAGCTGAACTGTAGAAGGATTATCTTTGCTCATTACAGGAAGATCAGTTTTCCATAAGTTTTGATAAATTTCAGGCCTCCATACATTCAAACTATATTGCTTTATATTAGAGTCATTGAATGAAACAATGTCAGATACAGATTATATTTTTATCATTTACTTGACCATTAGGTTAAGAACTATATTGCAGAATCAAAGCATTTTATATATTAAAATGTATATAATTTACAAACAGACATGAAAATTCAGGTAATGAGTTTAGTGGAAGAAAGCAAAGAAAGTTAAATCAAAATTTTATTATTTGGGATTTAAAACCTTTCATGTTACATTAGTGACATTAATAAACTCATGCATCTGGAAATAAATTTAAGTAGAAGTACATAGTCTGGTAATGCTAAAAAACAAACTTAAACCATTTTAAAGAGAGAGACAGAGATAATGAGAGGGAAAGTGAGAAATCACCCTCCTGGGGGGATGGCCACATTGCAATCCCTGCTTCTCCATTCTCTTCTGGGGATCTTGGGCATGCATGTACGTGTGCTATGTGTCCAGCATGATTTTCAAGCTACTGGGTCTAAAACTCGAACCATGGTCTGCCATGTGGGATTCTAGCAACATAACCACTACACCATCTGCTGGTGCATTATATGTATTATTAACACAAAGATCAAGACTTTTTATATGTTTCATTGATTTTTTTATCTTGTATATAAAGAAATAATTTTATATATCTGCTAACCTGCACCGAGAACTGATTCTCCATGTATGACCATATTCCTTTTTCTTTCTCTCTCTCTCTCTCTTTTTTTTAATATAGATTTTGGCCACAGGGCACATGAACTTGCCAGAGAGAGAAAGAGAAACAGAGATGGTGAGAGGGAAAGTGAGAAATCACCCCCCAGGGCAAATGGCCAGGCCCCAATGCCTTTTCCTCCATTCTCCTCCTGGGATTTTGGGCATGCATGTACAGGTGCCTAGCGTGATTTTCAAGACTCTAGGTCTGGGACTGGAACCATGGTCGACCATGTAGTAGTCCAGCAATGTAACTGCTCTGCCATCTGCTGGCCCCTGGACTGCTGAGTTTCTTTACAACTATGTGCAAAAGCACTACCTATCTTTTTTCTAGACTGTTTTTCTAAAGATGCTTGTATTAAAAACAACCTTGGAAAATAGAGTGCCTTTCTTGAAGGTTAGACAGGATTCCTTAGAGCTTCTTATAGCATCTCTTCCCTGAGAAATAACAGGCATATCTGCCCCACATGATGAAAGATTCAAGTTTCCTAAGCATGGGGTTCTTCTGCCAGGTAATTCACTCCACTTACAGATGCCATTTTGTTGCCTTTATGTCATCTTGTAGGAATTGTGACTTGGGGAGCCAGCATGAAAGTGTTGATTTTCTGACTACTACTATTCCTGTGACAATAAATTATCCTTTGTCTGATATTGGCATCTTTTGTCCTTAATCAGAATCCAGGATATTTGAAAAAAAATAGGTCTATGGGGTTTTATCCTTATTGTAGAATATGGAAGATATATTCATATAAACAGAGATGCAAGAAGTAATCCGGTATCCTTAGGTGCATTTCTTTTGGACACCATAGACACAAGCAGGTATCCAAGAATATAATTTATTGTATGTGTGCAATTGTGCAAAATCTCAGACCCTTGAAATGGTTTCATGTATTTTTAATATACTAATTAATGTTTAATTATAAAAAATATACAAAGGATCTGAAGTGAGGGATGTATTTTGTCTCTAATTCTTTGGAAAGTCTATTTTAGGACTGGTCCTGCAAATGCTGTGAATGAACTACGCTATATGTGTTTCTTTGGTTCTCCTTTTACTTCTAACTTTTGATTCTAATCGTTTCTCCAAAACGTATTGCTTGGAAAGAGCCCATGCTTGCTTGACCAAGCTGCCAGTTGAAGTTTAAATACCAACAGTTCATTATCTAATCAGATATAGATGAATATGAGTAGGGAGACAAGTAACATAAATAAAACTCTAGGAGCTACCATCATAAACAGGAATTTAGAAGGGGAAAATTCTTATTTTTCATTCTTTCTTTCTTTTCTTTTTCCTTTCTTTTTCCCTGTTTGTTTGGGTTTTTTTTATTTTTTTTTCCTTGTCATTATTGCTGAAAGGCACATGCCCTCAAAGTAGGAAGAGACAGAGAAGGGGGAAAAAAAAGCCACCCGGTGTCCAGAGAGATAGCGTCATTATGCAACCCCTTCTCCATTTTTTCTCTCTGATTGGGATTTTGGCATCCATGGACATGGGTCTCATGCATTTTTCTAGCAACCTGGGACTGGTATTTGAACTGTGGTTGGCTATGTGGGATCCAGCTCCTTAACCAGTAGGGCCAAATCCATGGCAAATTCTATGTGAAGGATCTCTTATTATATTAGGCACCAAGACTGACATCTTTCTTTTGTGTAACCACAGTTTAAATAACCTCAGTAGCACTTACTACAAGTCAATTTCTCTCTGTCTCAACTTTTTTTGTAAAATAAAAAAAAAAAGAATTACAATTCAAAAAACAAATTATAACAATGTTCTAAAAATTAATAAGCAAATGTGATTCAGTGCTTTAAATGGAAGGCATTATGAATTGAAATTATTTGCTTTCAACACTCCTCCTGAGGGTGCTTTTGTGTCTCTCTCTAAAGAAAATGTGATGTGTTCGCAGTAGGAGGCATCTTTCCTGATCAGGACTGGATGGTAAAGGATGAGTGCCTTACCACTCTAAGTTATACTTCCTCTCACTTCTAACAATTCGGGAATTGTGTAAGCCAGCGTCTTGACTCGTTTCTCAG
>NW_006159559.1:219483-229342 GCF_000334495.1 Tupaia belangeri chinensis | reverse complement strand
AATAGATTTTGCAATTCGCCAGACTGTTGTTTAGATCTCACCTCTCCCACTATTTAATTATTATTAAAATAAATTCTTAAAATCATTTTACTTGATTTGAGTTTAGTAAGTTTATTAAAATTATTTAATATCCACTATTATAATTTTTGTTCTTAATATTCTTAAAGACTTTATAAAATATCTAATGCAAAAATAAGCCTTGTAATTTATTTTCTGTTTTTTCATTTTAGCATAAGACCCACATGGAAGGAATAATACTAAAAATAAGAAAGCTGAAGTGCATGATGGTTAAGGTGGCTGGATCCCACATGGTCACTGCATGGTTTGAATCCCAAACCCCATAGCTTGGAAAACACACCTGGTACTTGTGCATATGTGCTCAAAAATCCCAATTGGAGAGATAAATGGTGGAGGAGGAGGGATTGTGGTATGACTGTGTCCCATGAAGAAAGCTTTTTCATGTCCCCCAGCTCCCAGTGAGCACACACTCTCTGACAAATTAAAAAAAAAAAAAAAGAGAAAGAAAAAAAGAGAAGAGAGCTGAGGCTAAAATGATAAACTACAGATAATTCCCAATTTTATCTTCAACTAGACTTAGAAAGAAAGCCAAGAAACAGTCTTCTTTAATGTATGAAAGTATGAAAAGTCACATGCAAGAGTTGTTTCCTTGGCCTTGCTCAGGGCCCTGTTTTCAACTGCCAATGCTTCAGTGCTCAAGCACCCACTTGAAGGATTTTATTCACATTAAGACTGGCTCATTATATCTTTAAGAAAAGATTCATAGAATTGATTCTTCATAAAATTGGCCTAAAAGAAAAATATTTCAGACTAACTGGTTTGCTTCATTTTATAAAACAATTAAATTTTTACTACTCATTGTTTTTTTTTCCAGCTACTATCTTTATAGTATTAAATTTCTGCTACTGTCAGAAAACATACTAAATTAAATGTACCATTAAAATAAATAACTACAAGATCTTTTTTATTTATCTTCTTCAAAATAGTTTTTTTTTTGCTATTGGTATCTATTTTTGTATTACTGTCTTTCGTTAAGTTTACAAGGCATATTTAAAGCACATATTTTTTTCCATTTTAATATCTCTGAAACTAAAATGGGTCTTACTCTCAATAGCATCCTGGATTCAATGAAATTTGGTATTCTGCATCTTCTCTGTTTGCCCCTCAACATCTACTTTCCACCTCTGTCTGGATTGAGGACTGAGCAGAGTATACTATATTATCTGAGTTCTCTTGTCTTTTGGCTTCTAATAAGGTCAAGGAAGTTCTTTTTTTTTTTTGGAGAGGTTTTTGCTATAGGGCACATGCGCTCTCCAGACAGAGAGAGACAAAGAGACAGAAAGTGAGAAATCACCCCCAGGGGGGATGGCCACACCGCAATCCCTCTCCTCCAGTCTCCTCTTGGGGTCTTGGGCACACACACACACATGCGCCCGGTGTGAGTTTAAGCCACGGGGTCCAGGACGTGAACTGCGGTCGACTACGTAGGAGTCCAGCAACATAGTCAGTACGCTAACTGCTGGTCCCAAGGAAGTTCTTGAATGGATACTTCAGCAATAGAGCAGAAGAGGTATCAGAGAATTCAATACCTGGGCTCCCTTATTGACAGTCATGACAATAACTAAAATCAACATACAAAAACCTACAGTGTTTCTGTTTACGAACAAGCAGACTGAGGTTGAACTGAAGAAAGTAATCTCCTTTACCATAGCCACAAAAAGTAAAAGATACCTAGGAATAAATCTAACCAAAGAAGTCAAAGACCTCTACAAGGCAAACTATGAAAACCTAAAAAATGAAATTGAAAATGACATAAAAAAAAGCAGAAGGACATCCCATATTCCTGAATCGGAAGAATTAACATAATCAAAATGACAATTCTACCTAAAGCCACAGCTTTCATCTGGCTGCTACTCTCCCAAGGCATTAGGCTCTCACCATGGCTTGCTCTCCCTAAACTTTCAAACTAACTCTTTCTAGTGACTTCCAGCTGTTTCTAGATCCTAGTTTCTTTGCATCCCCTTGTTTATTTCCTTAACCTTCTCACACCTTTATAAATTGTCCTTTTATTTTTTTATTTTAAAAATATTTAATTGATAATGACTTTATATATTATATATAAATACAATGTGATGATTTGATATACATATACATTGTGTATTGATTATCGTGACTTGATTAACACCATCCATGCCATACATTATATCCCCAGAAATTGTTTTTCTGTAACTGAAAGTTTATACCCTTTGATCAAATTACCTGGTTCTCTCTAACTACCACTTTGAATATACCATTTCTTTACTGATGGTCTCTTAACAAATAAAGCCATTTTTACCAGAAGTAATCTGAGTAAACAGTCATCAAAATGGAATTCTGGAATGTGTTTGCACATTTCTTCAATGATCACATGTGCTAGGGGAAATCAGACACTGGTAATCCGGGATACATACTTGCATCAACATTGCTCATTTTATAGGCCCTGTGGCATGTGGTCACAGTGATAATATGGTAATTACAAGATTGTACGATGAGCTAGCAGCTCTGATTGCCCTTGACAAAGTACACAAAGGAAAGTCTTTACTGACTGCTGTGAATTCAAAATTAAAGGCATTATGAAAAAAATCAGAAAAACAATGTCAGGTTTAAAAGAATATACTATTGTCTGTAACAGTAAAGTACCTATGAATGAGAATCAAGTTCAGGTATTAATTATAAGAGTTACAGAGTCTTGAGACCAGCAGTTAGCATAATGGCTATGTCGCTGGACTCCCAATTCCAGACCTGGTGGCTTAAACTCACACCAGGCACGTGCGTACCCAAGATCCTGAGAGGAGAGTGGAGGAGAAGGGATTGTGGCGTGGCCATCTCCCCCACCCCCCCACCCCCACCGGGGAGTGATTTCTCGCTTTCTGTCTTTTTTTCTCTCTCTGTCTCTGGCGAGCACATGCGCCCCATAGCAAAAACCTCTCAAAAAAAAAAAATTAAAAAGAGTTACAGAGTCTCAGCATCAATTTAATTTATAATGCTTTTTATGCTTTTATGCTAAAAAAATATCATTTCCAATTTCATCCAAGGAATTTGTCTCAAAAAGTTATATAAATTCTTCTTAGGAGCCTCATTTTCCATCCCTGTGCCTCCAAGTTCATAAATAAAGTTGGAACAAACAATAGCCAAGAAAGAGGTAGACAAGATACATTCTTTGAAGATAAATCTTCTAGAACAAATTGACAGGACCATATCAACTTGTAGGCACAGATATTTGGAGAAAATGTATGACAATGTATTCTTAAGATAAAAAGGAAAAATATATTATGCTAAGTCAAATTTATGTGTGAGTACATCCACCTAGGATTCAGGATTTGGTGTGTTAGCACAAGCACCTAGGAATATTGTCGACAATCTTTTAAACTGTTCAATTTAAACTTGAACCCAAAGTCCCTACAGTTTTTTTTTTTTTTTTTTTGAGATGCCAGAAACCCCTTGTCACCTGAAGAGAATGAATCTCAAGGCTTGGCAAGGTAAATGAGTCCATTAAAGGCAACCTAAAGATCTACCTTTTAGTCACAACGCATGGAAGGATTCACAGAATACTGACTTCACTAAGCATTTAGAAATATAGAAGAGACACCAGCATCCTTGAAAAGCTCTGTAGCCTAGAGATAATGGCAGTGATGATAGGTATACAGTAAAAATGATCTCCTGATCAATGAAAAAAATAATAGGATCCTAGAGTGGTGGATGCCAGATAGCAGTCATTGTGCATCAGAGCCAAAAGAGTTGGCTGAGTCCATGGGGAAAGTGGCAGTCAGAGTGGTTTGAACAGCAGAGTTCTGTGGCAATGGCTGCTTGATCATGGTGTACTATCTATAATATGTAAGACGACATTACCAAGCCTATTTATGAACATATTTCCTGACAAAAATTAGAGGAAAAAATTTCACATCTAATCAATAAAAATCTAAGTTCAAATACTATCATAGGGACTTGTGGGGTTTTCCTCAGTTCACAAACCTAAAGTCCCTCCAATTAAAAAAAAAAAAAGCCATGTCTCTTTATGTCTCTTTGAGGAAGGATCCTATAATATATATGTTTTGACTCTTATTACAATATTTTTTTCTGGAGGAATCTGAAGAAGATAATCATTCTTTTCTTTTTTTTTTTTTCTGAGAGATTTTTTGCTATAGGGTATGTACACTCATTGAAGACACAGAGAGACAAAAAATGAGACATGACAGCCCAGTGGGGATGGTCACACCACAATCTCTTCTCCTCCATTCTCCTTTCAGGATTTTGGGTATGCATGCACATGCACCCAGTGTGTTTCAAGCTGCTGGGTCTGGGACTCGAACCATGGTCAGCCATGTGGGAACCAGCAACATAAACATTTTTGCCATCTGCTGGTCCTGGTAGTCCCCCTCTCCCTTTTATTTTAGAGAGAGACATTTTTGCTGTAGGGTGTATGCATTATCCAGAGAGACAGAAAGTGAGAAATCACCTCCCAGGATGGATGGCCATATCACAATCCCTTCTATTCCATTCTCCTCTTGGGATGTTTATGGGCATGCACACACACGCACCCAGCGTGAGTTTAAGCCACCAGGTCTGGGACTTAAACCACAGGTGACTACATGGGAGTTCAGCAACAAAACCATTACAACATCTGCTGATCCCAGTACCCATTCTTCTTAAGGGATATTAGATGTTGACTCCAAACTCCTTCTATTCTCCAGAGAAAACAAAAGGCCGCAGGGGCCACAAGTCATAGTCAGGTCTTATACAAGTTTTAGGTGACAGAGCTTTGGCCTCGTTTCATATAGGTTTAGTGGGACTAAAAAACTTTTCTATAGTTATAACCACAGAAATTTATAATGAGAACAGATACATTTAGCAACAGGCAGAATCCTGAACCAATAGAGTGATGATGATTTTTTTTGGGAAAGACCAGAAGGATGTTGTAAGAACTAGCCTTTGCCCATATCACTGACAATGTAAACCCCAAACAATACCACATCCCCAGGTTTATTGCATAGATTAGTGCCATTATAAAAGACACAAGATTTAGAGAGGTAAAGAATCTCAATTTTCCATATCTTTTGACTGATGAAAAATTGAGGTGCATCCATTTTATAAACAATAACCATGGATTATTATAATATTAATCAGGTAGTGATACTAATCTGATCTGCTATTTTTGCTGAGCGAAAACTAAAGTGTGAATCGACTTAGCTCCTGAAACCTAGTGGGTGATTATTAACCTAGGAAATTCTTATTGTCTATTCTCTTAGGTTAGGTTAATAAGAAACCCCTTTTTATTATTTTTTTAATGTCCATGATGGCTGAAGACCTTCAATATAATAGCTCAGGTCAGGATCAACTCTTCTGCTTCCTGACATTATAAATAACACAAGAAATACAACCTCCTTCTTAACCCACAGATCATCGCACGGAATTAATGTATCTTAATTCTAAGAGAGAAATATAAAATTCCACAATTATCAGCAGCCTCCTCTGAAGTAGAGGGATATTAGAGGGGTCTGCTAAATTGTAAAAATTTTGTAAGTATGATGGTCAGAGGTTTTCTGATCTCACTGAGTAATCAGTAAGGTTCTTAGATATAAGAAGAAATAAGATACATAAGGCTCTGTGACAGACCTGGGTTATTGGGCAAGTTGTCCTAACACCTGGGTCTTATGATCCAACTTATCTAATAGTATGAACAGTGTCTAAAGTAGATAAAGATGGTCTATTGAAATACTTGAAAATCCCATTAGGTGAATCATTTGAAAATCTTTAGGGTTTTATAATGAGACCATGTCCTATTCTGCCAATTACTACTCTATCTGCAAAACAGTTTCAGGTGAAAACTAAAGTGTTTGATCATGGCACATCAAATAACTCTGTTACCTAAACTTACCATCTGGACTTGGTGTTACTGATCCATCAAATTGTAACATTTAATGCACAGAGTAGAATCCCCTTATATGACACCTGGTCCCAAATGCTCCAAAAGCCTAAAACAAACTCCATGAGTACTTATAACCACATGGGGAGTTTCCTGGAACGGAGCAAGAAAACTCTAGGCCAGGAATACAGATGGTTCCTCATGGTTACCTGGAACCAGCTAAAAGGGAATTGCTGCATTACCCCCACTAGGTAGGGCCGTCGTGAAGTACAGTAAAAGGATATGCTCCCTTTTGGAAGACTCTCACTTAGGATACTTGGCTGTTTATTTCACAAGAAGGAAGAAAGTCCTTATTCAGGAAGGCTTTATTTAGAGGTAATATCTAGTCTGTTGCTAAGGACATGTATAGAAGAAAATTTGAAGACAAGTATGATAGCACAGAGTGGATTGTAAAATCAGATTCACACATATATTTACTACTCAGTACCAACATTTACACATAGTTCAAAGGGTAATCGGTAAACACAAACAGGTACAAAAGCTCTTTGAGTTCAGTAATCTGGTTTACATATTATAAATATCAGAACTGCCAAATGCAAAGGACAATGCTAAACTTTCATTAGGGCATCATCCCAGGTAAAAACTAACCAGAAACACAGAGTTATGTTAATTACATTTAATTCCTTCCACTAGAGAGAGGGTGTAGGTTTTTCTTCTTGGGAAAAAAGTACATATGGCATATTTATAAATGTCACAAAACTTATGACAACACCACCATTTCTAAATTTACACAATTCCTTTATATCCCTCAAATTAAATAATGTATTTTATAGTGAAGAAATATATAGCAGAGGGCTTATGATTAGATTATTCACTAATCTTATCTGTCTACCAACACCAGAAGCAGTTGAATTGATAAAACAATAGAAAGTCTCTTTTATTTGTCAGTTAGGGAACAACACTTAGGGATTGAGGCATTGTCCAACAGAATATGTGAAATACCTTATGCCAGGAATCAATATGTGAAACTATTCTGCTAAAGCCAGAATGCATGAATCTGGAAATGAAGGGGTTGAAATCAGAATGACCCAACCCACTAAAAAAAAAAAAATATTCCCAATGCATTTGGAGTACTTTTTCCTAAATGGAGAATGCATTCATCAGAGAATACAATCATGGGCCCATTCAATGGAACTGAGAATATATTCGTTTGTTTTGTTTTGTTTTGCTTTGTTTCCAGAGGGCACTTGTGCTTGCTGGAGGGAGGGAGAGAAAGAAAGAAGAAATGAGAAAACACCCCTCCCCATGAGGGATGGTCATACCACAATCCCTTCTCTTGTTTCTCCCATCTTTTGAAATTTGGGGCATGCATGTTCACGAGAGCCTGACATGTTTCTCAAGCTGGTGGGTCCTGGACTTCAACTGTGAAGTCAGTCATGTTGGATACAGGTACCTTAACCACCACACCATAGGTTGACTTAAGAATATACTAGTTTTGTATTGCTGTTGTAACTAATTACCACAAATCTAGTATCCTAAAACAATACAAATTTATCGACAGTTCTGTAGATTAGAAAGTTCAACACAGATCTCATAGGGCTAAAATGAAGATACAAGAAGAGCTGCATTTCTTTCCTGAGGACCTACTAGAGAATTTCTTCCCTTGACTTTCACAATTTCCAGAGGCCCTACACACTCCTTCATCAATGATTCCCTTCCTCCACTTTCAAAGTCAGCAATGTCGCACCTATCTAGCCATTCTTACATAGTTTCATCTTCTTTTGTCTCTCATTTTAAGGTAAAGGCTTTGGGATAGTCTTCATCAGGGTCTGAATCCTCTTTTTACCTCCCTAAAACAAGATCACCAGAATTTTAGAACTTGTAAAGAAGGAATAAATTCACTACAGCTTCTCTCTCTCACTGATATAAATGAAATTTCTGAATAAAACTTTTTTAAGAAACCAAAAATCTACATAATTGGACTGGAAAGTTAACAATACCAAGCAGATTGAGGAGGGGAGTCAGTATTTAGAAAATGGCCTATCATGGGGTACAGTTTCTGGGGTTATTTTCCATCTTGATAGCATTACCCCAAAGAGAGTTTGGTGCAGTCTCACATGCAGTGAAGCACTTTCTGTCCAGATTAGGGAACAAGGTCCCTGTGACCCAGAGAATATAGGATGAATCATCACAGTTTTCATTTTTGCAGTGTCCCAAAGGCAGTTAACCAGTGGTAATAACCACATGAGCACCTAAAATCCTGAGGAAAAAAAAAATCCACTGGACTGAGCAGAGAAACCAAAAAGAGAGGCATCTTTAGTCTGGAAGTCCAGAAGACGTTTCTGTATTATTTTTTTCTCTTTATCTTTTCTCTCACTGCTTTGCCCAAAGAAATTTCACTTACACAGAATTATGGCTCAGTGTGGTGGCTAGATATCCAAGGGAAATCCTAACTTCCTAGCCAGAGAATTGGGAAAAGAAGTCTCTGGGAGTATGAGGAACATTCCAAAGAGGAATAAGATAGAGAAGGAGATTCCCTAACCTGCTCTGAATTGATGCAAGACTGATGCCCATTGGCAAACTACAAATGGACTAAACATACAAAACAAGGAAAAAGCATAGAAAACTATGAACGTACAAAATATACAAAACACACAAAAAAGCACAGGAAGGGCGATGATAACTGAACTGACACTGAAACCTCTGTCCACGAAGAAGCCAAACTTATGACCTAAACATATTGTAATGGACCGCCTGCTAAAACATAGCACGATATTTTCTGGAGAATTTTAACAGGATCCAGAGTTTTAAAATATGATATTCAACATCTTCAGAATATAATTTGAAATCAGTCGACATTTCTTAAAATGCAGAAAATATGATTCATTTTAAAGAAGAAAAACAGCCAACAGATGCCAACCCCAAGAAGATTCAAATGTCAGAATGTTCAGACAAAAATCTAATACCAGCTAGTATATTCATGCTCTTAGAATAAAGAAAAGACTTAAATAAATGAAAGGATAGAAATCTTCAGCCAAGAAATAGTATTTAAAAAGAGCAAAATGAGAAGATTAGAACTAAAAGACAATGTGTCTGATTAAAAAATAAAAAAATAAGATAAAATTTTATCTAAATACTAAGAAGAATGAATATGATGGAGAAAAGCTAGTAGAACTGAAGATATATCAACACAAATTATTTCTCTGAAGAACAAGAAGGGAAAAATATTTTAAATGGGAACAAAACTCAGAGACCTGTTGGACAATAGTGAAAAGTTTTCTATTTTTTTACTGAAGTCCTAAAGGGAGAGGAGAGAAGAAAATGCATGGAGAAAAATGATTTGTAAAATAATGTTTAAAACATGGCAAATTTGGTGAAAGACATAAATTGATAGACTCAAAAAACATCAAAGAAACTTACACAACATTCATTCAAGAAAAGTCTAACCAGACACATCATATTCAAACTGCTGAAATGCAAGGGGCATGACAATTGAAAGAAGTCAGAGGAAAACAATACATTACATGAAGAGGAATAACAATTCAAATGGTAATAGACTTCTCATCAGAAAACATAGAGGCTAGAAGATAAGAAAGCACTAGTAATGTTGAAATTAAGAAATTGTCAACTGAGAATTTTATATTTAGTGGAAATATTTTTCAGGAGAAATGACAAACCGAAGACTTTTTAGATGAATGAAAACTAAGAGAATGTATCACCAATAGATCTCTGTAAGAAAATTCTGAAGATTCTCCAGGTTGAAGAGATGATACAGAGAGAAACTTGGAAATTTAAAATAGAAGGAAGATCAACAGAAATGGTAAGTATTTAGGTGTGTATAGTAAATTACTAGATGCACAAAAAAGATTTGCAAATTCATCATTCATTCATGGTGAAAACTATCAGCACGAAAAAAAAAACCTTACAATACTCCTTAAT
>NW_006159559.1:211495-218809 GCF_000334495.1 Tupaia belangeri chinensis | reverse complement strand
CAGCAGGAAAAAAAAACCCTTAACATCCTCCTTAATAGTAAAAGAATAATTGTTTTCTCCTTAAATTGAGGATAAACCAAGTATATACTCACTCACATCTCTATTCAATAGGGTACTGAAATTCCTTGCCAGTGTAACAAGAAAAGGAAAAACTTATAGTCACACAGATTGTGAAGAAAGAAGTAAGGTCAACCACATAGACTGGTGGTTAAAGAGACAAATTTCACATGGCAGATATCAAGGAATTGCAGTGTGATAACAACCCACTAGGGGTCCTTTCTCTCATTCTCTTTCTCTAGCAAGTGAATACACCTTCTGGCAATTGTTAAGTAAACACAATGTAAATCAAAAGTGAGTTAGTAAAATCACAGAATACAAGAGCAATATACAAAACTCAATTATATTTCTATTTAAAAGAATATCTAATGAAAGAAATCAAAGAAATCATTAATGGATATACCATGTACATACATAATGGAAAATTCACAATTTTAAGATGTCAGTTCTCCTAATATTGGCTTATAGATTGAACCCAGTCTCACTCCAAATTCTTGTACAATGATTTTGTATACATTTACAAGGTGATTCTAATATTTAGCATTATATTTTCAAAGTTAAAATTGATGAACCTTAGGACCAGCAGTTGGTGTAATGGCTATGTCGCTGGACTCCCACGTAGTCGACCGCAGTTCACGTCCCGGACCCGGTGACTTAAAACTCACTCCTGGGCACGTGTGCGTGTGTGCCCAGGATCGTGAGAGGAGAATGGAGGAGAAAGGATTGCGGCGTGACCATCCCCCCCGGGGGGTGATTTCCTGCTTTCTGTCTCTATGTCTCTCTCTGTCTGTCTGGCGAGCACACGCGCCCTACAGTGAAAATCTCTCAAAAAAAAAAAAAAAAAGAAAAAAAAAATTGATGAACCTTGAAAACCTTTAATTATGTAGTAGCACATATCAATACTTAGTTTTTTGTACCATATCAATGTTCCACTATATGAAAATTTCAGATTTAATTAGTCCATATGGCAATTGATAACTTAAATTGTTTCCATTTTATGGCTATTATGAATAATACTATTGTGTATATTTATGTACAAGTTTTTAATGTTGACAAGTTTTCATTTCTCTTCGGTATACATCTAACAGGGGAACTGTTAACTGTTAACATGTGTTAACTGTGTTTAATATTTAAGGAATTGTCAGACTGTTTTCCATAAAGCCTGAACTATCTTACATTCCCAAACAGCAGAGTTTTCTGTATCCTCGCCAATACTTACCCATATTTTTATTATAACTATCCTAATGGGGTAAATTCATATCTTCATGTGGTAGCCAACTAACTTTTGACAAACGTGTGAAAACAATGCCATGAAAAAACATACCATATATATTTACACACACATACCTGCAAATATATATGCATACATAAACATCCTAGGATTATCTGCAGAATTAAAATTGCAATACACATAAACTATTTATCACAGTATCTGCTAGTGCAATGTTGAACAAATAGTTTCTTTAATTATTGTATTATAAACCTGTAACTGTTGTGTAACAAACCTGAAAGATACAAAGAATAAAAAGATTGAGAACTCAGAGCTGTGAAGGTAAATGAAGAAAAGAAAATGGAATTAGAAATGGGTACAGACAATTGACCTGGACATTTTAACCATTTGCACTGTAGCTGTGTGGCATACCTTTGTCAGGAACTCACTAAAACAGAACTTCATGGGGATCAAGCCTCTCTGCTTTCTCAGCCAAAGCTGCTGAAAAGCCATAAAACAAAACAAAAGACACTTATGATTGTGTGAAGTTAAGGGTGACTATCAGTCAGGTCATCTCAAAATGCCCAGGGGAATCACTAAGATTTATAAATCTACACTCTTGTAATTTCCTGTATTCTTTTTAGACAACCAACCCTGTCTAAAAATGGCAAGATCAATTTTGATGAAAAATCCTGTAACAATCCAGGATGAATTATCTTTAATTCACTCCTTGGCATTGTCAGAGGAACTGATTTGAACCTAACCACTGAACATTTTAATGTTTTTTATATCAGTCCCAGCCATAGTTTTCGCAGATCCTTACAAATACCTTTACTTTTACATTTGTTAAATATCATTTTTATTATTTGTTAAACTTGCCTCCCTCATAGTTAAATTAAGACTGACAAATTTAGTATTTCTCTTCACACTTTAATCTCATAGCACAAGGCTTGAAAAATAACCAAGAATATTTACAAAATAAAGAATTAGGGTGTGTACTTTATGTACCTGGAAAGTATTTTCCATGTAGATAATAACATGTTACTCAATATGGAGTACCAGCCATGAATCAGACACCCTTCTCAACATTTTACACAATATTAACTCATTATATCCTTACAACTACTCTCTGAGATCAATATTGTTATCTCTTTTTTTTTTTAAGTTTAAATAAATGAGGAGCCATGAAAGGGAGAAAAATAGTTATTGAATTGGTATTCTACTTTGGTACCACTTTTATTATACCTTTTCTCTCTGTTCTATCGCTGGAGGTACTAGCAGACTCACCCTAAGTCGGTCCACTCTTCCATAAGGAATTATTCCTTCAAGAGCTGTTTCCATGACACCAATCATTCTACTGGGGCACAGTAAATGGATTGGTTGTTGAATTTGTACAGAGTTCAGATGAGTGTAGGGAGTGTCTAAATGAGATTTTTGAAACAAATTAATTGCTTGAATAGGTTCAAGTCATCTATAGAAGTATTAAAAGCATTTACATGTTTATTTCCATATGCATCGCGCAGATGTTTCACATTGTTATTTTCAGCCTCTCTTCTCTCCCCAAAAAGACTTAAGTTAGAGCTCTGGTCTTGGTTCTAGTCCAGTTCTCTTACAACCTCCTCCTTTTGAATCACTTTCTGTTCTTCACCTGGAACAAGAGCTGTTGTACTTCCTGCATTCGAATACCATTCCAATATTAAAATACTGTATGAAGATGCTCTATTCTTAATGATTGAAAGCTTTTGCTGTGCTCTTCTCTCACCATTACATATTTTTATACCTTTTACACTTTTTCTTTGTGATTGAAGTCTTATACCAGAAATACAGTGACTGCTAAAAGAGAATCTTCCAATCTGCTGAGATTTGAGAGTTGTTTGTTAGTATAACATAACGCTATCTTATCTTAACTATTATAAAATGTATCTAGAAAATAATTATAAGTGGATCAGAAAAAAAATCATTTGGAATCATTCTAAGGAACTGATCTGATCTATACTTAGATCAGTTTTGATTAATTTTTCTAAGCAACTAATTTTCAGGATATTTCTTTTTTTTTTGGAGAGATTTTCGCTATAGGGCGCATGTGCTCGCCAGACAGACAGAGACAGAGAGACAGAAAGCGAGAAATACCCCTCAGGGGGGATGGTCACACCGCAATCCCTTCTCCTCCATTCTCCTCCTGGGATCTTGGGCACGCATGCACATGCGCCCGGCATGAGTTTTAAGCCACCGGGTCCGGGACGTGAACCATGGTCAACTACATGGTTCCCCACGATGTTTCTTGATCTAACAAAAGATTTGATAAAATCATAAAAAATCTAGAATTTGCTTTAATGTATTTCAGAAAAAAGTCGAAATAGGTTAAAAAAAAAGTGTGCCCAAATCTTGAAAATGTTTAAAATCCAAGTGATGACAAATATCTCCATCTTTAACTAAATATAAAAATTATTATAAAACAAAATTAGAGGTGATTCCTTAAAAAGTAAAACATAACTCATAAGAAGAAAAGTGGTAAATGATTGGCATGAAATAATGATACTTATAATGATGGATACAGAACACATTAAAATAAGATTTTCGCAGGCTATTTCACCACTATCTGAGACGTACAGTACCAGGCACACATAATTCCCTTGTCTTTCATTGATATAGGTAAAATACACTTTGATATCACTTCGTTAATTTTATAGTTATTAATTTGACATCTTGATGTTGTGAATAGGTAGCTATTCTGGTGACTGGAAAGATTTAGTCTTGTTTGAAATTAATATACTCATACAGTATCATAGTCAAAACAGTCCTTACCTTGGAATTAGAAAGACTAGAAAATTCAACAAATATTTATAAAGGCCCCATATGTAACCCATTGGAGACTAGTTACAAACAAGATTAAGCACATGTTTTTTGAAAAATTGACATTTCAACAGTTTGCTATCTATATTGTATTTTGTGCCTAACAAATTCTATGACATATAGAAAATAGTTCATTGCATTGGATTCCGTTTCTTATCTAAAAAATGAGTTTAAGCGTGGCAGCCTTACAGAATCGTAGACGTAAATGTGCCGGACACTGAAGCTGGCCAGTAGCTGCCATTTCCATTGAATTTCTTTAAGTTCTAAGTGCAGGCATAGTAAACGCTAGGAAATTAGGATTTATCTTCATGCTCAGTCACTAATGTCTTAGGTTTATGATGAATAATTAAACACTTTCATCATTCTATCCACAAAATAGAGTAAAAAAACTACAAGATTTGTGAAGACTCGATTACCATATTACCTAGGCTACTTTACATGGTATACTCCAAGGAAAGGTCTCTCTCTATTGGAAAATTACATGAATGGTTTTCCTTGTTATTTATTTGAAATTGTTAAGAAATTTATTTGGTGTTTGGATACACGCAATTTTCTTCCTTAACCACTAGTTTCAGTTACCAGGATCAGAATAAATTTTCACAAAATTTTTTTACAGAAACAGTGTCAAGATATGGATGGATACTAAAATAACTGTTAACAAAAAGGTTTCTAAATATTGTCAAACATGAATATCTGGATATATTCGAATGATTCACTGAAGTTTTCTGACCTAGTCTCACTTAATTAATTACGACTAAATATCATTTTACTTAAAGCAAAGTACCTCTAAGATTTTCCTAGATTACCTTGAAATGGTTTATTTGCTCATCAAGCCAAGGCAATCTTCTGTTTTTTAATAAAATAACATTCAGGGAACCAGCAGTTAGCGTAATGGCTATGTCACTGGACTCCCACATAGTCGACCGCGGTTTGCATGCTGGACCCGGTGGCTTTAAACTCACGCCGGGTGCGTGTGCATGTGTGCCCAAGATCCTGAGAGGAGAATGGAGGAGAAGGGATTGCGGTGTGACCATCCCCCCGGGGGGGTGATTTCCGCTTTCTGTCTCTATGTCTCTGTCTGTCTGGCGAGAACACGTGCCCTATAGCGAAAATTTCTCTCAAAAAAAAAAAAAATTCAGATGTTGTTGCTAAGTGTCTTAACTAGGTTGAAACCTAGTATCTTTATAATTTTTGTAAGCATGGAAAAGGCAAATTATAGTTTTTATTTAATTCTACTATTAACTAATTACAAAATTAAAGAGAGGTGTCTTTTAAGTATGATCATCACTTTTAATAATGGAGTTTTAGAAATACTGGGTACATTATCACGAAGATTTATTTTTAAGTATTAATTGTAGCATTGTTAGTTGCCAAAAAACAAAAAACAAAAAACAAAACAAAACAAAACACCTATATATCCTTCAATAGCTGAGGGGTTAAATAAACTATGACTCTTCCATATCACAGAACACTAAATCCTCTTTTATTCCAAAGCCTGTGTGTATTTATGTATTTCCTCGTTTTTTGTTTTTTTAAGCTTTATTGAGGTAGAATTGATACATAAAAATTATAACTAAAGATACACACTTTGATAACTTTGGACATCATCACCATGATCAAGGCATTAGGTATGTTTATCAGTTTAAAAATGTACCTTGTGTCCATTTTGGATTTTGTGTTTTTGGGGGTTTTTTGTAAGAATGTTTAACACGAGATATGTCTTCTTAATATATATTGACATGTACAATACTATAATGTTAATTATAGGTAGTATGCTGTACAGTAAATATCCAGAATTAACTTATTTTATATAGCTGAAACTTTATACCCATTGAGCAAAAACTCTCCATTATTCCCTTCCCCAGCTCCTGATTGTCACCATCCTGCTTTCTGCCTCTATGCCTATTTTAGATACCTATGTGAGGAGAATTAGGCAGTATTGGTCTTTGCATGACTGCCTTATTTCACTTAGAAAAATGCCCTCTAAGCTCATCCATTTTGTTGCAAATGGTATGGGTTTCTTCTTGTTTAAAGGTTGAGTAATATTCCATTGAATGCATTTACCTTGTTTTCTTTATCCATTGATCTGTCCTTTTCATGTCTTGGCTATTGTGAATAATGTTACAAGGGATATAGGGTCTGCAGATATCTCTTTGAGATCCTGATTTCCATTCTGTTGGCTATAAATCAAGTAGGGATGATAGTTCTATTTTTAACATTTTGAGGGGTATTCACATTGTTTTTCATAGTGACTTCATTATTCCGGAAAGGCTTACAAAGTTTCCTTTTTCTCTATACCCTTGCCAACACTTGTTAACTCATCTTTTTGATACTAGTCACCTGACTGGTATCATGTGATATCTCATTGTAATTTTGCTCTACATCCCTCTGGTAGTGATTCTGAGTGCTTTTTCATTCATTTTGGGGCCATTTGTACGTCTTCTTGAGAGAAATGTCATTTATTTCCTACCAACTTTAAACTAATAAACATTTGTTATGAATCAAATAGCAACTTCTCAATTCTGTTTACCAACAAGTAATGTTTTGGTTTTCTCACTTTTGGATTTAGCAGCAAGTGAATTTTAAAACCCTTTCAGAATCTACCCTATTTATAAGCATATCTACTAACTAAGATATAAATTGTTATGACAAATACAAAATATGAGAAATACAGATGCAATATTTTGAAAAGAGTGCCAAAGAGATCTTGCAGAATGACTAGTGGGTTAATACCCAATTTATCCAAAAAAAATAGCTATATATACATATGTATAAATACAAAAATAGACTCTAAATAAGCACAACAAACTGTTAATCATGCTCACCTGAGTAAGCAATAGATAATAAACTGAATAGGAATGGAATTAGGAGGAGAGAAAAAGAATGACAAAGTGTTTTCACATTTCTCTTCATCCTATGCATTATTTTAACCCTGTATAAAGATTACCTGTATGATGAAATAAATAAAGAGAATTGAAAAGAAACATGTACATAACAAACTAGAACTGGAAATAGAAATAGAGAGAATGCAGCCTAGACAGGAACCAGTAGCAGGTCCAGAAATGTACTTTATGGAAAAGAATTTAGGGGTTGCAATAATTTAAAACAGAAGGCTGATGCTGCATTTACATAATAATGTACAAAATAGCCTAGCTTTCATATGAAAATCAAAAAAACAATTGAAATTAGGGAAA
>NW_006159559.1:188437-211480 GCF_000334495.1 Tupaia belangeri chinensis | reverse complement strand
GAAAGAGCTAGAGTAAGATTATTCCTGAAGAATATCAAAAATAAGGAGGCCAAGCCTAGAAGAACAGTTCACAGCAAGCTCAATGCAGTGCTGGAAACCATAGGCCAGCCATGGGTTCAGAACCCAAGGTCATCTTGAAAACATGCTGGGAATGTGCACTAATAGCCAAGTTCTGACAAGCTAGAGGGCTAGACAGAAGCGTAGCATGATGGGTCAAGGGTACTTCTCTCTCTCTCTCTCCCCCCTTCATGTGCATGCACATGTTCTCTATCATGAATAAAATAATTTTTTTTTTAAATAAAGAAAATACAGAGTTACTAAAGATGATTTGGACGAAGAGCTGTTACCTAAAATCTATGCATGGCTGAATGACAGGAGTGTTGCCATGGGGATGTTACATCAAAGCATTAATTGCTTTGGCTTCATTCTTCTGCCTGAACATAAAGATGAGTCGGGCAGGGTGCAGAGGATTGGGGGAATGTCTGTTTTATTACACACAAGATCTTTTTAATCTCCTGTTTGCTTATAAAGAATTACAAGTAATAATGTGCTGTATTGGGAAAAACTGCCTACCTTTGTGTCAGATTTTAGCACTTTTGACATCTTTCCAAGCCTTCTAGTTTTTACTTATAAAAAGAGGAAACAAGACCTACTTGGTGTCATTCTGAATATCAAAGGATATATGGTATGTGAAAGTGCTGGGAAGTTACAAATTGCCATACAAAGTTTATCTATTATTTATTTAAAAGGGAAAGAAAGAAAGTGCCTTAGATGTCAATATAAAATCTGTTAGAAATCTGAAAAACATAGAATCTAAGTACAACATAAACCTTATGCTGCTTTCAAATTTGAAACCCTTAGGCTTTTCGATTAATTTTTTCACCATGTGGGAAACTAAAAATAAGTGAACGGTTGAAAACTCTTGATTGTGGTAATTATAGGACTTTGTCTTTCATTTATTTATTAATGAAGATTTTCTCTTTTCAATTGGAAAATAATGGACATAATAATGCTAATCACTGGTGATTTTACTCTACACATGTAATTACATGATCAGAAATTTTCTTCACATATGCTTCCCTCAATTTTATTGTAAGCTAATTAGATGATCAAATTTACTAGAAGTTTTGTGATATTCAATATAATGGTACTGTGGTGATTAATTTTAGTGTCAGCTTGATTAGATTAAGGGGAACTTAGAGCTATACTTTGTGTATGTTGGGATTAGATTGTGATGGTATTTAGATGGTAAAAACTTAATCTGACTTTGATGTTGAAAGACAGGGCCTTTAGAAACAGATCATATTTAAATCATTAGGTCAGGATTAACTCTTAGTGGGTTTACAAAGAGAGGGAATGAGACCAGAGAAAGGCTGATGGACACAGAGATGTGCACTGCTATCCTCACATGACATGATACCCTGCATGGCCTCCAGACACCACCAACAGAAAAACCAACCAGACATGGTCCCTTGACCTTGGACCTCCAAATCATGTGTTGAATAAACTTCTATTCTCTTAAGTTACTCTGACTGGTATTTTCTGCTATTAGCGATATAATAATGGACTTGAACTCTTGGATAGCTGGTAAAACATTATTTGTGGATATGTGAGGGTATTTCAAGGAGAGATTGGTGTTCTACTAAGTGGACTGAGTAAGGCAGATCCTCCCTCACCCAAAGTGGGCAGACAACATCCAATCAGTTGAGTGCTCATATATAACAAAATTGCAAAGACAAGACAAATGGCAAATTCCTCTCTCTCTCTCTCTTTCTCTCTTCTGGAACTGAGACACCGTTCTTCTGCCCTCGGACATGAGAACTACAGGTTTTCCAGCTTTTCGACTTCTATAGTTGTATCAGTGGCCTCCCAGGTTTTTAGAGCTTCAGCCTCAGACTGCCAGTTGTTCTATTGACTTCCTTGGTTTTGAGGCCTTTGGACTTGGACTGAGCCCTGCTACCAGCTCCTCTAGTTTTCTAGCCTGTTGTGGGACTTCTCAAACACCACAATCATGTGAACTAATTTCCCTCATAAATCCCCTCTGATATATATGCTTATTTAGATATTCTTTTAATTCTGTCTCCCTGGAGAATCAGAATACAGCACTTAACAGAAAACAACATAAAAATAAGATACTTCATTAGAGAGAAAACAAATTTTTCAAAAGGAAAAGCTTCTTCTTAAAAATAATACTGTCTTAATTTTAAGATAAAAATGGTGGAAAAGATTAAAAGTGCACATTTAATGCCCCTCAAAACATTTTTAGTTATAAGCATTATTAAAATAAGTGAAAAGCAAAGTAACAAAGTATTCACATTAAATATCCACCTACTTCTTTGGGGGAAAATAATTGAGTCCAAGAGCAAGCATCTCACAAAAAGTAGAAGTAAACTAAAACTCCTTTTCTGACCTTCAAAGACTACAGTATTACTGCCACCTCATTTGTGTAGCCTTCCATGTTGAAAGGAGTGTACAATCTGTCACATTTTCTAACATATAGTAAATAAAACAATGAGACCTCAAGATCAGTAAGCTTGGCTAGGAAGCTTCAGTATAAGAAAAGGAGAACAATAATAACACATATTTGTATTTACATTTGCATTAAGTCCAAAATGTTACATGAGTGGTGAAGTTTTGTGTGTGTGTGTGTCTTTTTTTTTTTCCCCAGAGAAACAGAAAGCGAGAAATCACCCCCAGGGGGAATGGCTATGCCACAATTTCTTATCCTCCATTCTTCAATCAGGATTTTAGGAATGTACACACATATGCTTCACATGTTTCAAGCCTCCAGGTCTAAGACTCTAACTGTGTTGTAGGCCATGTGGAGTCCAGTGGCATAACCATTACTCCATCTGCTGGTCCCTAAGTGGTGATGTTTTAAGTGAAATGGTAAGAAATAATTGGGGTAGGGATAAAAATAAATTCATTTAATATCTTTTATATTTTTAATTCATAAATCATGTGACTATAGAGCCTATTCAAAATTTTAAAACATATCTATGTATCCATCCTGAGGTACTTAGGGAAATTAAGTAACCTACCCATACTCTCCTAGGTAGAAAGCCACAGAGCTGGGAGTTAAAGCCTGGTATATCTAACTGTGAAACCTAAGTGCTTACATGCACTGATACCCTGTCTCCCTATCTGGAATCAAACACTGTCTGTATAAGGCAGCGGTCCTGCAAATGACTCCCTCACATACTGGACTAGGTCTCCTTTTTCCTGCAGAGAATGACCCCTATCTCTCAGCGAATTCCTGATTACCATATTCCTGGTGCCTGCTTTCCTTCAAACCGAATCTAACAGATTTCTTTGATAACATGGTATTTTTTTAATTAGTTTAAAAAGAGAAAGTAAAATGATATCTAAGAAGCACTTTGATGTTTCTAAGGTTTTCAATACTTTTAAAAAAAATGATCTCTTAAGTTCACACGCAAAAGAAATGAGCAATGTTTGCATTATGTATCTCATTTGGGTTGTCCACGACAAAGTTTGTTGTTATTTTCCAGAGAGAGCAAAAGAAAATAAAAAGCATTCTAAGGTAGAACAATTACCATGAATATTTAGAAGGTTAGTTTTCTCCTAACTCCTATGTCCACCAAATCCTACCCACTCATGCCCCTGTAGTATGGAGAAAACGTGAAGGGGACACATGCTTTCTGTGTTGGGCAGGTCATCATCGCCTCACCATGGACTTGTAGTCTTGGCAGGTGAAGAGACCAAATAAGATACATTTAAAAGTGAAATTAACCAACACCTTCTTCCTAGCCAGACCATTGCCCTCTAGGGGGCTCTCGGAACCATGATGCACTCTAAAACGTCCTGTATTGTGGACAAGCCTGGTGCATTCATTTGTACTTTTATACATTCTGTCAGGACACATATATAATGTATGTATGGGGTTTGGGGGAGAAGGAGGTAGAAAAATCACTTAATGCAGAGTCAGAAGCTGGGTTCAAGTTTCAATTTCACCACTGAGAACAATAACGTGCACCTGACCATGCTTATTTCACCAGGTTGATGTGAGGCCCAAAAGTGCTTTGTAAATCCAAAGTCAGCACGGTTTTGTTATTAAATTAAGGAAAACAAGTCAAGTAGCAGCTGACTTCATGGAGACATTTGGCTCGAATCAGAACTTGCCACAGCATGAGTGAGGCAAAATGACGTTTCTTTTTTACATGGGAAAAACAAAAAGATCATTTTCCATAGTGATCACATCTTAACCCAGTTTTACACTAATAAATACTCTTAAATGAAGTCAAATAAGGGGGAAATGATGACTATAAAGCATGTATATGCAGGTCTTATTATTATTGCTATTGTTTTTTCCAAAGGAGAAACAGAAAACAAAAGTAAAATAGAGAAACACTAATGTTTTATTTTGTTTAATTATTTCTTTTTGTTTTTTTTTACTTATTTTTTTTTGAGAGGTTTTTGCTACAGGGCACGTGCGCTCACCAGACAGACAGAGACAGAGAGATAGAAAGCGAGAAATCACCCCCCAGGGGGGATGGCCACACCGCAATCCCTTCTCCTCCATTCTCCCCTCTGGATCTTGGGCACGCACGCACACATGCCCGGCGTGAGTTCAAGCCGCCAGGTCCAGGACTCAAACCGCAGTCGACTACATGGGAATCCAGAGACATAGCCATTACCCTAACTGCTGGTCCCGATTATTTCATTTCCTTACATACATGGTGACAGACCCAAGAGATAGAGAGTGAGAGAGGGAGAAAGTCCCCACACAAAGGGACATGGTCCTCCCACAATCACCTTTCCTCCGGTTTTCCAACCTGTCAAGATTTTGGACATACTTGCACACATACCTAACATATTCAAAAGTCAGTGGGGCTGTTACTTGAACCAGGGCTTGCCAAGTGGGATCCAGCTTCCTGTGCACAGGATTCAATTGCTGTGCTATGGGACCATTCCTGGAAAAAACTATTTAGTGTAAAAACTAAAAAACTATATGACAGAGTCTTATTGAATTAGTACAAAAGATTATTGATATTTTTGGTGCCACACAGGGTAACTCATAGATCTAGTAAATAGCAATATGCTAATAAATGCTCTTTAACAAGGAAAAAGTGCTACTCATTTTAAAAGAAATGAAGATTAAGGTCATGTAATTCAATGTTAGGCACTCAGACTATCAAAAAATGCTTTAGATTTTTCATTAACAAATGATCAAACTTTTACCCTGCTTAGCATAAAATATCCTTATCTTTGCTGGAATAAATCACCATTTTCAAGACAATGTGTTTGATCAAATCCACAAATGAGTTTCAATTTGTTTACAAACTAATCATAGAAGAATTCAGCTTTTTGACTAGTACATCTAACAAAACCCTGCAGTGTGATTGCCTGGGCTCCTGCAGGTAGAAAACAAACAAAATTTATGATGTCACTGCCTTGAACTACTTCGGATGCAAATGATTAGAGTAAAGAAATTTCAGGCCAGTAAACAGTCAGAGGTTCAGAGAAAAACATGGAAAGTAGTGTAAGGGTAAATAGAGTCTGTTAGGCTGAGTTAGCATAATCACCGCCATGTTAGGGAATGCTGGGGAAGTTAGCTTAATCACTACCCTGTTGAGTCTTCAGGGACGGAGCCCACTTTGTTAGGGCCTCAAGGACGGGAACCAGAAGTCTGGGAACTCTCAGATAAGTGGAAAACGGGAGGGCCCAGCACCTCCGAGGCAAGGTCATCCAAATGCTTAGCTGAGAGCCCTTATCTAGACCTAAGCAGGTGGTGAGAGCTGGACCCTCGCGTCTCATACCCCCCCTTTCCTTTGTGTGTTACAGTCTAGAGAACATCCTTAACTATAAAAGATCCCTTTATCTTAGGCTCGGGGTCCTGGTGAAGGCCTGCTGAGATGGGCTGAGACTTGGACCCCAGCTAGCTGGAAAAATAAAAGCCTCTTTTGCAGTTGCATTGTCGCTGTCTTTTCTGTGTCTCCATCAGTTAGACCGATCTCTGGACCCTTACAAGTCACCTTTTTTTTTTTGGAAATGGCTTTGTAATATTTTGTTTTCTATGTTTTTGCAGTAACGTGATACACGATATATGAGGTATTTGTTAAGAATAATGGATTCCAGTAAAACACCGACAACTCTGCTGAGGAGATGGCTCTGCATTGACTGTTGAATTTAGTATACAGAACCAAACCCATCAAGGTGGTGGAAGGCTTCGCAAAATATATCCTTTTGAAAGCATTTACAGAAGTTAAGTGGGAGGAAAAAGAGCATCATAGAATTCAAATTCATTTTGCACTAGGCATGCTTTCAGTCTTACACTAATGTCCTTTAGAATGACTTCAAACATTCTCTTGATTTAAAGTCATAGGATCTAGTATCAAAGAGAGGCAGTGGCTTACTAAATTGTATAGCAAACCCCTCTGTAATCTATACTGGGAGACATATTTGACCCTATCTGTTCCCCTTTAATTTGTAACATATGTTTAATGATCTAATTTCGCACTTAAATAAAGCAATAATTTCAATATTAAAAAGATATATTTGTTCTTAAGATTTTTAAAAACATTTTCTAAACATACTTTCAGAAAAAATAACCTTTTATAATTGGAATATGAATGGTAATTTCATTTGGCTAATGTACAGCAGTCATCAGCCCCCTGATGTAGGGATATTTTCCCCACACGATGTATTATACTTCCCCTAAAACACTCGGTGCTATGCTGTGCTGTGCTTTGCTATGCTTTTTGTCAAGCTGTGGCCTTTGAAAGACAAAGTAGAAAATGCATTTTGTTGATAATCTTTATTTCTAATGTATTATGTTGAATGCCATCGTAAAATTCGCAAGAACTCACAAGAAAGCTTTTAGAAAGTACACTGTTGAAGATTTTCCATTTTCAACTAAAGTAGTTAAAGAAACCTTCCCAAGCAGATGGACTACCACAAGCAGGAAAACAGCATATATCGGAAACAGCATGCCATGTTGTACATGTCAGGAGAGTTCAACAGACTGAACTAATATATGATGGTTTCTTTCGTCTCCCTCTTTATTTAACACTTGCTGTGATGAGTTTGAAATCTGAGTATTTCTAGCTTTCAATGTTAGAACATGGTAAGCCTCAACAATAAATCCTGGATTCTCAGAGCATGCCTATGCATCGTGTTGATGGTCTTGCTCAGGGTCTGTCAGTGGGAAGCAGAGGAACCCAACCAGCCACACGAAGTGGGAGACTTAAATTATTGTCTTGATGGGAAAAACACGTTTATAGAAGGAAAAATTATTTATTGAGCTTTGCCATCTACCAAGTATTAAAATAGTAAATTAGAAATATTCCCTCCAGGTATTATAGACTTAAAATTTATCTGCACAAGTAGCTATTTGACTTTTCTTTATTTGTATAAATATGTATACTGATTAAACCATATGAAGAAGCTCCATCCTGTTCTAATTTGTTTTTGTACAAATTGTACTGTATAACTGAATTTTTCAATAACTAGTTAAATGTTTAATTTTATAGGCAAACTTATGTATGAGATTTTCTTTCATTTAAAAAAATCAGTCTGCTATGTATACTTAAACTACTCAAAATTAAATATAACTATCAATACAAGTAATGAATAGTGTCACAAAAAAACTGGGACTAGTCAGGACCAGCAGGTGGCATAATGGTTATGTCGCTGGACTTCCACATAGTTAACCACTGTTAGAGTCCCAGACTCAGTAGCTTAAAACTCATGCTAGACTCAAGTGCGAGCATGCCCAAAATTTTGAGAGATTGGAAGGGAAGGGATTGTGGCATGGCCATCTCCCTAGAGGGTGATTTTTCACTTTCTTTCTCTGTCTCTCTGGTGAGCACATGCACCTGATAGCAAAAATGTCACTAAAAATTAAAACAAAAACCAAACAAACAAAACCTGGGCCCAGTGTTCATAAACAAGATATGAGCTCTTAAATAATTCATTAATTGATATAAAATGCAATGGCTAATTTCTTCCACTGACATCCCTGAGTCATTAAATAGCTATCCAAACATTTCTGTCCCCATCACCACAGCATCCTTGCTTTCATCAAGGTCACCAGTTACTTTCATGTTGCCACACACAGTGACCAAATGTCTATCTTCATTTCAGTGAACTCTTCTCCAATGTCAAGCAGAGCTAACCACCCTCTCCCATCTTCTCTAACATCATACCCTTCAAGTTTTCCTCTGCCCTCACAGGACATTTCTTCCTGGTCCTTTCTATTCAATCACTATTATTGGCTAACTATACTTTGTAAACTCCCATGAATTTAAATTCTCTTTATATGATGGTCATTGCCTGACTTGTACATCATTTTAAATTCATACATTCACTTGACAATCTAACATCTCTATCTGACTTCTGATTGACACCTCAATGCCCCAGTCCTCCAGCTTCCATTGGTTTTGCCTTAGGATGGGCACTGCCATGCCCCTGATTGACACCTCAATATTTACATGGCCAAAACATACAGAACTCTTTTTTTTTTTTAGAGAGGTTTTTGCTATAGGGCGTGTGCACTTGCCAGAAAGACAAGAGAGAGACAAAGAGTCAGAAAGCGAGAAATCACCGCCGCCGCCCCCGCCCACCCCCAGGAGGGATGGCCACGCCGCAATCCCTTATCCTTCATTCTCCTCTTGGGATCTTGGGTGCACATGCACACACATCCAGTGTGAGTTTAAGCCACCAGGTCCAGGACTTGAACCATGGTCGACTACATGGGAGTCCAGCGACATAGCCATTATGCCATCTGCTGGTCTCACCAAAACAGAACTCTGGATTACCCCTTCCATCCCTGCCCACCCAAATCTCCAACTCACTCCTCCTTAGTAATTCCTTCCTTACTTTTCAAGATCTTAATTGAACCCAAAAAGAAAACTTGACTTTTTCCTTGTACCTTACTTTCTGTATCCATTAGGAATTTCTGTTGATTCAAATTCCAAATTATCTCCTTTCAACTCTGTTTTCTTCTTCTTTCTCCACTGTTTCAACCCTCTCTCAAGACTATCATATATATCTTGGAACACAGCAATATTTTTCTTTTCCTGTTCTCTAGGAGATAGGACACCATGCCAGGCAACACCTAGGGTGATCTCTATTTAGTTTATCAGATTCAGATGATTCTTTACTCAAAAAAAAAAAAAGAATAAAAAAACAGTGCTTCCTTACTTTGGCTGAAGATTTTATATGTGAACTAGCTTGTGCCTATCTTTCCAAATTTATGTAATTCCATTCCTTTCCGCTATGTTTCACTCTAGCATCTACTGGGTCATCGGAAAAGTCATGACTCACTTTTGTAAGAAAAAAAGTGTCATGACTTTTCCGATGACCCAGTAGTTATTCCAGTATGCTAAGCTCTTTCCAACTATAAAATTATATACTAGCTATTCTCTAAATCTGGAAAAACCGTTGTTCAAATCTTTTCAAACTATCTTATTATTTTCATGCAACCTATAAGTTCAATTGTCCTTTCTTGAAGAAAGCTTCCTGAGCACCGAATTTATTAATAGAATAAACCTTCTCTTCTACTCCATACCATTATGTTTTATAGCATTTGTCACTAAATGATACTTTCATTTTCTGTTTATATTTCTCTACTGGAAGACTAGTTTCAAATTCTACTAGTTTCAAATTTGATCTTTGCCTGCTGACCTCATTGACAAGTGTCAACATCTGGAACGGGGCTTAGAACATAATATGTACTTAATAAATGTTGAATGATACTTGTGTTAGAATGCGGGGAGTACCATCAAGGCAACCTCAACTGAGTAAGGGTATGATAACCTTTCAAAGCTGTTTCTATATATGAAATAACCTTTGTCTCTGCTGGTTCCACTCTTCTTTACAGTACCCTTTAATAGCTGGCACTGGCACCTTGAGCAAATTCTTGCTGTCTCCTAATGAATTTCTTTAAATAAAAAATAGCTATTGATTTATGTTAGTTAGTTAATAAGTACATGAGTTTTGGATACCAGCTATAAACTAGGTGCTGTCCCACACATTCAGAGCACAGCAGTGTATAATATAGACAAATTTCTTATCTTCCTGGATTCATTCTACCCTTAAGACATGGACTGTAATCAAGAAAAATAAGCAATGCATATAGTATAGAGATGTGGTAGATGTTCAACATAAAAACAGGAAAGGAGTATGGGGGCCCCAGACTTTTAGGGCAACAAAGGTATAATTTTAGCTAGATGGCCATTGAAGGTAGCATTTGAGTGAAGACATAAGTGAAATGGAGTGCATCATCCAGATGGCTCAGGGCAGTGCAACTAGGGCAGAGAACAATCACAAAGAACTTAACCCATGAACTGGAAGACAACAGAAGCCCACTGTGGCCACGGAGGAGCAGGTTTGGGGGACAGGTTCAGGAAGTAAGGTCAGCATAGTGGGAGAGAACAGATCATGAGGAATCTTGTGGAAAGAATAACAGCTTTTACATTGCTTCAGTATCTCTGTGGATACTGTTCTGAGAAAAGACAGTAGCAGAGCAGGTATGAAAGCATGGAGGTCAGTTAGGGTTGCCACAGTTCTACTTCATAGACTTTTGTGCATATTTTCAGAAGGTGTGAACTGGCTCTTCTCTTCAGAGGTCTGTTCGCTCGCCCCTGTGAATGCTTGGGTTCTACAGCATTAGAGTGATGACATGTACATGCAATACCAAAGTGCCCCAACCTAATACTTAGTCCCAGGAAACATTTTTTTAAAGGAGAAAAAAAGTGAGGAAATAAAGTTAAGAAAGAGAGAGACAAATTCAATACACTAATATCATAGGTTCATATGAAAGTCTCAAATGGACATATGCAGTAGTAAAAGAAGCAATTGCCTTTGAAGGTTCTTTGAAAACCACCGATGATAGACAGATTAATAAGAGAAAAAAAGGCATGCAAATCTTATTTAACATATACACACGATTGCAGGAGCTATGTAAAACATGAACTCAGTGAGGAGCCTGATGCTTGAGGCTTACAAACTCACTCATAGGAGAGAAGAAAATAGGGGATGCAAGCAATAGAACAAATAATTTGTGGGGGGGGATTAATCGATCTAATATTCAGACAATGGTGAGTAAATTGTTCTCTTTGGGAGATGGATAGGGCTGGGAGGTGAACAATGGCTTGTGACAAAATGTCTGAGTGTGTTGGTATTCCTCAATTTTCCTTCCTGTGCTATGCGTTTAATTCATGAAACTTTAGAGAGGAAGCCAAGGATAACTGTTTTTCTCTTTGGCAGGTCAAGTCTTTAGGTAGGTAGTGGAATATTAAAGTAAAGGCCTTTCCTACATTCCAGGTGAGAAAGATGATCAAAGGCAATCAGGAGACAAGGAGATGGCGGGAAGGTCAGGGGATGGCTTGGTTCTGAGACTGTTTCTTTCATTTAGTTTGTAGAAGTACCGGAAAATTTTGTCTGAGTCCCAAAACAATATAATTTCTAATTTATTTTCTAGAAAAGCAATTATCTTTATCTCTTTTAACTATGTAGACATGCACATAAAACATTTTGCAAATACTGCTCAATTATATTGTGATAATTTGAAAACTGGTATGACAACTCATATATATATATTATAATTCTATTAATTATACATTATATATCCATAATTTTCTATTAAATAAATCTAGAATGTTACTAGTTTCTGCAAAAATGAAGAATTAAAAAGAAGAATATAGACTTTTTTTTTTAAGAGAGGTTTTTATTATATGGCATGTGCGCTCGCTGGAGAGACAGATAGAAAGTGAGAAATCACACCCCATTGGGATGGCTACACGACAATCCTTCTCCTCTCAGGATTTTGGGCATGCACATGTACACACACACACACACACACACAGACACACCCAGCATGAGATTTCAGATGCCAGGTCCAGGACTCAAACCACAGTCACTATGTGGGAGTCCAACAACATAACCATTTCACCATCTGCTGGTTCTGAAGAGCATAGTCTTTTAATCAGAATGAAATCTCTTTCTTAGGGAAAATTGTATAGAGGTCACTGAGTTTTACTTTTTATTCATCAACTTGGCACTAACACATTTCAGGTAATAAATAAGGGGACTGTTGATAGAGAGAAAGTCATTCTCTGTAAAAGTAGTCAAGGCAAAGGAAACAGAAACAAATATGAAAGAACAGAAAGCAAACAATGGAATGATAAAAGGCTTATATATATTAACTTTTCATTTTTTTTAAATTTAACTTTACTTATGTATGTATTTATTTATTTTAAATTTGACCAGAGAGGGACAGAGCGAGGGAGAGAGAAAGAGAGAAAGTGAGAAAGCAAGCCACCAGTTCCAGGACTTGAACCATGATCGACCATGTGGGAGTTCAGTGCCCTTAATCACCACACCATCTATCGGCCCCTATTTTTTCATTTTCAAAAAATCAGCATATTGCCATAAAATAAGCTTCTGTTATTAAATATTCATATAATAAGTGTATTTTGCTGATTTGTTTTTTGTATAGTTGTATTTTAGAGTATTTATTATTATTATTATTTAGAAAGCTTCTGTAACCAAAGAAGACTATTCTATTCTTATTTGTAAAAAGCTAAGTGGAAATCATCTAAAACACATACTTATAATTAAGGACCCCTGATGGTGACTAATCACAAAGGTATATTTTAATCAGGCTGCCAACCTCCACCTTTGTCTATAGTATATTACACTTAGGTAAAGTAAAACATCCCTTGAACATAAGCTTTGTATTATTATTTTCTTCCATCTCTCCCTCCTTGCATACACACGCATACTCCCAGCATGTTTCTTAAGCTGCTGGGTCTGGGACTCAAATTAAGCACAAGGTCATGTGGGATCCAGCATCCAGACATCTTAACCACCAGGCCACAGGCTGGTCCACATGCAGTTTGTATTAAATTCATCTGATAGCTGAATCGACTATTTGTACTGACTAACTGGTTTTATATAAAGGACAAATAATTTGCTCATGTATTTATGAATGCAGGGAGTTTTGTAACTTAGAGCCAGGAGTCAGTTAAAGGAGTCAGCTTTTACCCTCTTGCTGAAACTAGGATGTAGGGATGCTATCTCCTTGGATATTTATATTCAAATAGTAGATTTCCCAAATCCTTGAGAAAAATATTCCTGAGTCTAGTATCCAACAAATTCAAAAGAGAACAAGGCACTTACACTTAAACAAGTTTTCTAAAGCAAATGTTTTAAGAGGGGAAGGAAAATTGTTCAATAGGGAGAAATGAACCTCTAGTTTTTCATTTGTATCTGTTTTTACAATGTCTGAAATCATCTTGGAAAACTTGCCTATGAAGAAATAAACATATTAGTATCCAGAAACATAGACACAAGTATATAAAAAAAAGAAATATTTTAGAAGTAGTTATTTAGCTGAATTTCAAACTAATATTTTCCGTAACTGAAAAGCTGATTGATCTTTATGAATCGTTTTGCACTTTTAGCTAAGGCTTCCATTTTAAATGCAGAAAAATGAAACTATGTTTATTTACAATTCAGAAGCACACATCCATCTTTCCTCTTCTGTCTGGAAAACTTAGGCCAATTCAGAGACCTCATCTTTTAGACCATTTTTCTGTTTCTTTAAAATATAAATTTAAAACTAAATATTTGCAAAACATTGTTCATTGTTTCCTCACCTGGATGTGAGCATTATGATTAAAAATTATCATCAGCAGCAGCAAGAAATTAAAAAAACAAATGGACCCAAGATTGTAATTTGGTGCACGGTTGTAAATGCCAACCGAAATTTTACTGTCCTTACCCCTGGTTGAAATGGAATGAAGTCAATGATTTTAAAAATTTATCTTCTCCACATACTCATTTGCCTGATTCCCACTTTTCATGCCACAGTTAGGAAATAGCAGACCTTTCCTCTTCCTCTAGTCTTAGTTTAGGTCACTGTAATGCTCCTAAGGGCTGCAGTTTCTCTGCCTCCCTCTTCTGCTTAGTTTTCTCAATTCTCTTTCATCGCTTTCTCTCTGCAGGCTCAATCTGAATGGAAAATAAACCCACTAGGCATTCACACTCAATTAGCAAGTGATAAGAAATTGTGGAACTAAAAACAAACAAAAAACCTAAATAGTATTTCAAAATAGTGACAAGAAATCCTATGGAAATGTAATACTCTAGTCCGACTTTATTCCTGTGGATTTAATCATTTCAACGTCTTTGCTTACTTTCTGCTATTCTCCCAAGTAGATTAGTCTCTATTATCTGATTTCAGGAGCCAGAAAGGAGAATGAATAGGAGAGAAATAGAAGTGAATGTGGTAGTACAGCAGAGTCAGAGAGGTGGTAATTTTACCTGTCTTTATAAAGCTACTTGCTAGGAGGAGTACAGCTCTGATCTGAACACAATTTAAAAGAATGGGATCAGCAGGCTCAATATCTATTTTATATATCACTTATAGCCCACTTTATTTATAACATGATTTTGGGTGAATCATGGGGTTTAATTAGCTAATATTGCTTTTTTTAGGTAATTCTTTTTAGGCTGCAGGTATATCTGTGTTATTCTAAAAGATCAGGTTTCAACTTCAGGGAGAGGTGGCAAAGAACTGCCCACAGGTTGCAAAGATTTTCTCTGGCAGACACAACGTTTTTGTAAAAATCGAACTGAAATCCCTCAGGCAATGAATACACAGAAGTAGGCTCTTTCCTACCTTCCTCCCTGCGCACACCTTCCCCCCCCTCCATTGTTCTGCTCTCAGCCTGATTCATAAATTAGTTTATCTGCTTGGCTCATAGCAATTTCAGATAGAAACCCCACAGATTTTCAATCTGACTTGAATGAGCCAAGAGAGGAAGTTTGAAGTCATGATATATTTTTCTAGTTTATCACTCTCAATGTGCCTGTCTAAGCAGTAGAAACTTTCAGATATTCCAGCTCAGCCTATCAGATAGCCAAAGTTAATGCTTTGTGTTTCTAAATATGGCTCTTTCTTATATTTAGCATTTCTTGTTTTCTAACTGGGAAGGTAATAAACTATCACCTTTGCTCTCACTACAGAATGAAGGATAATTATTAAATATATTTATACATATATATGTATATAAGATTTGAAGTATGTATATATATATACATACACATATATAAATATATGCATGTATTTAAGATTTGAACAATAAATAATGTCCTTTGTTCTATTTACCAAAAAGTTCAATTTATATATATGTATATATTGTATAGCTAAACTTGTGAGATATTTTAGTGACCAAAATATGTAACTATTAGGTTGTCGGGAAAGTCATGACATATTTTTTTGTTTGTTTTCTATGCAAAAATGCATCATGACTTTTCCAGTGACCCAATATACATATTCTTCTGTGGAACTAAGGTTGATGCATGGGTCCCTCTCAACTCAGCTCACCTATGTCTTCTATAATATTTTATCCGTAAAAACTCAAGAGTTTGTATCCATTTTGCTACAGGCCATTTAATTTTTATGTTCCTTTTTCACCTTCAAATTCTAACTGTTCATGCTACCTAAAATAGATTTTCTTTTCCACTTCACAAACCAGATCTTGCATCCTTTCTACCACAAGTAGAACACTATTTTTTCCTTGTAAAGCTGTGCCTAAAGAATGTTATCCTTGGAAGCAGCAGATAATACAATGGTTACATCACTGAACTCCCACCTAGTCAACCGCAATTCAACCCCCCGACCTGGTGGCTTCAACTCATGCCAGGCACGTGTGCATGCATGCCCAAAATCCTGAGAGGAGAATGAAGGAGAAGGAATTGTGATGTGGCTATGCCCCCTGGGGAGTGATTTCTTACTTTCTGTTTCTCGTGTCTCTCTGTCTCTCTGGTGAGTGCATGCACCGCATAGCAAAAAACCTCTCAAAAGAAAATAAAAAAGGTGTTATCCTCACCATTATCACTAATTATTTTAACTTGAAAATTCTAAATTATTCAATTTTATATATATATTATCTTTTTTTTGGGGGGGGAGGTTTTCGCTATAGGGCGCGTGCGCTCGCCAGACAGGCAGAAAGAGACAGAGAGAAAGAAAGCGAAATCACCCTCCAGGGGAGATGGTCATGCTGCAATCCCCTCTCCTCCATTCTCCTCTCAGGATCTTGGGCACGCACGCACACGTGCCCGGCATGAGTTTTAAGCCACCGGGTCTGGGATGCGAACCGCGGTCAACTACGTGGGAGTCCAGCAACATAGCCATTATTATCTTGATATCCACATGTTTCATATATCTGATATACATTCTGAATTTGATTTTAAGTGTCTTGAGAACAACAAATATATATATATATATACATACACACACATATATACATATATATACACACGTATATATGTATCCCATAAACCATCAGCATGACATATATGTGTATATATATATATACACACACACACACACACACACACACACACATACCCTTTTTTATTTTTTAGTTTAGTGAGGGTCTTGATACTGAGATACACCACCAACCTCATCTAGGCCCGGGTCACAGGAATAAGCATGCCTGGCATATGCACGGAGATCTCCAGACATAAACTTGGAATCTTACCTTGTGAGTCAATCTCACATATATATATATATATATATATGGCACATATGCATGAGAGAAAGAGTGAAAAGACCCAAAATGAGAGAGAGATTTGACCATCCTGTAATCTTTTTTCCTCCAATTTCTCATTTCTTCAAGATTCTGGACAGTCATGCACATGGCTGGTGTGTTTATTCAAACTGATGGGACTAAAACTCAAATCCTGGCCAGCTATGTGGGAACCACCTTCCTTTGTGTAGTTCCTTACGTCTACACTACAGGGATAGCTCAAATTACTCTAATTAGTATGTTATTCTAAAAGAAGATACATTTCATATTTTCTTTTCTGCAATCCCATAAACCATGAGCATGACATCTTTGTCTCCTAAACTGGAACCTATATGAGGGAGCATAAAAATCTCCTGATTTGTATTTAGAAAATATACCTGCCACTCTTCCCTTGCTAATGTCTAACTAATGGTGTTAGAGTTATGCAATATTGTTTGCTTGGCTTCCAGCACATCATCTGGCCAGTTAAGCTAACAGTCAAGTCTCAGAGAGAAATAGCTAAGACCATCATCTTCCTTTCTGAGTACTACCACTTGGCTGGAGCAATCAGAGTTAGCATCTGCTTTCATGTGGGAGAGAGCAGAGCCAGCTTGCTCTCTCAGTTCCATTCCCATCATGAAATACATGTCATCACTATTCCAGAGTTTCTGTCCTGGAACAAGTTGTGGCAAGTCTAGCAGATAATATGTGTTTGTTTTTTCATGCAGATAGTTTTGAGTAATAAGATACTCAAGTATAACAAAAGGTGGGCAGAGGAATGGAGCACCCTATTGGGGCAACATGCTTGTATACTTTTGTGTCCTTGCTGGTTGTAGAGGAGGGGAAGAAGAATTGTTACACATGCAGCTTGGTATATGTCCTCCAGGTCAACTGAAGAGAAGAACTCTTGAGCCAGCCACTGTTATAGTGGTTAAGGCAGCTGAATCCCATACAGCTCTGGGATTCCAGCAGCTTGAAAAACACAGCAGGCACATGTGTATGCATTTCCAAATTCTCGGATAAAAATGGAGGAGAAAGGATTGCGACATGGCTGTCCCCACTGAAGATTGCTTTCTCACTATCTCACTCGCTTTCTCTTTCTGGCAAGCATACATGTTCTATAGCAAATTAAACAAAATAATAATGAAAAAAAAAAGAAAAAAGAGTTCTTGCCATTGGAATTTGTGATCCAAACCACTTAACAGTAACTATAACTACATATTGTTATTACATATTTCTAAATTACATGATTTCCTGTTTAACTTCCTCAGACACCTCATTGGGATGGGTAACTGTGATGTGTGGCAGAAACTACTGATTCCTAGATCCTGTGGCCATACTGTCCCCCAAAAGAATCCTAATTTGTGTGTGTGTGTGTGTGTGTGTGTGTGTGTGTGTATACGACAAAATAACTGTACAATACTTATGTTTATTGAGAGCTCTGTAACTTGCTAAAAGTATATATTTTAGAGTGCACACTTTGTAACAAGTACAAGACAAAGAATAGAGATATAAAGTATATACGAGGGATTTTGTATAACTAGAGAACAGAGACACATTAATAATATTTTAAAATTTCTAAGCAACAATAGAAGAAAGTTATATCAAAATCTTCTATCAAGTTTTTTGTAAATCCAAGAAAAATATTTACCATCAATAAGCAAGCATACAAAGTTACAACACAATGTGCTAAGCATCTAACCAAAAGATAGAGAAAAAGTTGCTATGCACATTCTATTCCTGAGAAATGAGTCAACTGAGTCTACACGTTTTCACTAATATCATCAAATCTGAAGAGAAAGTGAATATTCATTCTCTGTGATATCTCACATTTTAAACAAAAACTGAACGAGTCATCCAGTTTTTAACTGCATTTCATTCCTTAGCAATGAGTCAAATAATCCTAAGGATGCTCACTAATATAAAAAAATGAGAAAGGAAACTAGAGGACTGGTGCAACTGTTATAGACAAAGACAAACATAACCAAGAAACTAACAAATGGAGTTAGTATGTAAAGCCTCAGATATCCTTCCATGAGATACTAATACTGTTTACATGAATACTGTGGTGTAAAGACTCTTGGAATAAATTTAACAAACATCAGTTGAGAGCCAATGTTTTCCAATAGACTCCACAGTTTCACATAGTTTTTTTCTTCCTTCCTTTCCCAAGCCACCATGAGACAGAATACAACCTACTGATATTTCAAACTACAGGGAAAACAAAAATTGTTGCTTAGACAGAGGTGTCTCTGTTAATTTAAGTACATGATTGAAACAAGTGGTAGGATGGCTATACAATAAACAACGGGATATATATATATATATACAGTATATTAATAACAATGGGATATATATATAGTATTTTAACAATGGGATATATATATATATATATATATATGTATATATAGCATATTAATAACAACAAATTCAAACTGAAAGAAAGCACCAAGAAAATAAAACAAAGAATATGATTGCAAAGCATGAGGACACCAATACAGTATAACAATATCATTACCAGACAAAATTAGATTTACCAAGGCATATTTGAAAATCAAATTAATGAAAGAGTAGAGACTTACGATTATCATAAGTAATAATAATCATAGTAAATGTAGAGAAAAATATAAGGCAATTAAAGAAAATAATAGTAACAGAAACAATTCGGCATAAGCATAATTGATTCCAAAGATAGAAAGTCAAACAAAGAAAGCAGTCATTCTACTTAATGGAAAATATAATATCTTTCTTTCATAGCCTGGCTTGCTTCAGTCAGCAATAAATCTTCCATATTCAACCACTTTCTTTCAAATGCCAGAGTCTTGTTGTTTTTTATGGTTGAATAGTATTCCATAGAATATATGTGCAACACTTTTTCAATCCATTCATCTGCCTGTGGACATTTGGGTTGGTTCCATGTCTAAACGATTGCAAATAATGCTGCAATAAACATTGATGTGCAAGCGCTTTTCAGACTGAGCATTCTCCTGTCCTTTGGGTAGATACCCAGAAGTGGGATTACTGGATCAAATGGTAGTTCTATTTGTAGATCTTTGAGGAACCTCCATATTGTTCCCTACAGTGGCTGAACTAGTTTACGTTCCCATCAACAGTGTAGGAGAGTTCCCTTTTCACCACATTCCTGCCAACACTTATCACTTTTTATATGTTAAATCTTTACTATTCTGACAGGGGTTAGTTGTTTCCTATCATATGGTCAGTCTTTGAAAAGGTTCTATGCTGGGGTGAGAAAAATGCATAGTTTGTAGTCTTAGGGTGGAAAGCATTATAGATGTCTGTCAAGCCCATTTGATTTATAGTATCATTTAGGTCCTTTATCTATTTTTTTGTCCAAAAGATCTGTCCAAAGGAGATAATGGGGTACTGAGATCCCCAACAATTGTAGTGTTTCACCCTATCTCTCCTTTTAGCTCCACCAGTCCTTCCTTCACATATTTAGGTGCTCCTGTTTTGGGTACATAGATATTTATAAGCATTATGTCTTCTTGATGAATTAGCCCATTTATTATTATATAATGTCCTTTGTTGTCTCTTCTTACCATCTTTGTCTTGAAGCCTATTTTGTCTGAAAGCAGTATCACAAATCTAGCCTTTTTTTAAATTTTCATTTTCATGGAATATCTTCTTCCAGCCCTTCACTTTTAGTCTGTCTTTATCCATAAGGATGCAATGAATAGAAGGTAGGCAACAGATAGAGGTTTTCTTTCTTTCTCTCTCTCTTTCTTTCTTTCTTTCTTCTTTCTTTCTTTTTTATTTTCTTTAAATACATTTAGCCAGCCTGTGTCTCTTAATAGGAGATTTTAATTCATTAATATTCCATGTTATTATCAATATTTCTAGATATGTTCCTATCATTAAGTGAAGCATTTCTTGGTTGTTTTTTGTTCTTTTATAACTGTCTGACTTTTTAGTTTTCCTGGTATAGCACTCCCTTCAGAACCTCTTGAATAGCTGGTCTGCAGTTGGTAAATTATTTCAGGTTTGTTTATCTAAGAATGTTTTTATCTTTTCTTCACATATGAAGGATAATCTTGTTGGGTATAGTATTCTTGGTTGAAATTGTTCTTCATTTAACACTTTGAGTATATTTCCCCATTCTCTCTATGCCTGCTTTGTTTTTGAGGAGAGATCCAATGCTAGACTGATAGAAAAACTTCTGTGAATAACTTGATGTTTCCCTCTTGCCAATTTTAGTGTCTTGTCTTGTCTTTGTCGTGGTTTTGGCCAATCTGGACATGATGTGACTGGGAGAGGATCTTCTTGGGTTGATTCTATTTGGGGTCCTATGTATTTCTTGGGTCTGGATATTTGAATACCTCTCTAGGTTTAGAAAGTTTTCTTCCAGGGTTTCATGAAAGAAATTATCAATCCCCTTATTATTTTCTTCCTCTTCTGGGATACCAATGATCAGGATGTTGGAGCAGAAGTTTTGTCTTCTACATTCGAGATTTGAGCTTCTGTATGATCTAATATACTTTTAATACTTTTGAGGGAGGTTTTAGTTCTTGTATTGCATTCTTCATCCCTAACAATTCTGTTTGATTCTTTTTTGTGCTATCTATTTCTGTTTTCTAATTGTGGAACGATTTCATCATCTCCTAGAGCTCATCATCTCTTTTATCTTTCATCTCAATTAGTTTGGTCACTACAAATATTCTGATATGCTTACCTGACATTTCCACAATTTCCATTTTGATGTCTCTGAATGATGCAGAATTGATGTTTTCTCTTGGGGGAGAGTCATTTTGTTGGTTGCTCATATTTCTTATGCCTCTGTGATTGTTCCTAATCATTTGGTGATCTATACATTCCTTCCTAAATTATTCAAGGTATCTCTGGGCCTTCAAATGTGTGCAGGAGCAGAAAATTGGTGATGTCTCTTCTGCTCTGCTTCCTGTTGCTCACCAGCACACTGCACTGTTGTCATTGGTCCAGGATGACTCAAAGTCTTTCCTGTTTCTTTTTTTTTTTACACTTTTAAAAAAAATTTTATTTCAAGTTTTTTTTATACATTCAATCACGTTATTTAGCTTGCAAAGTGAATATTCCAACATGTGTACATTTCTCCCCAGTCCAGTTGATAATACTATAGTTATATTCAACAGACTATACCCCATTTCTTTGTCCCATTAATACTTTGCCTCTCTATTTTTCTTCTAACTGTCCTTCCTCAGACTCTATTCCTTCATCCACCTTCTTTCCATACTATATCTGGTATTCACAACCATTTACTATGTTTCTATATCCTTTAGTAATTTGGTTTCAGTCACAGAGTATGGACACTCAGTACATATTAAGTGGGGACATACAATGTCTCTCCTTCATAGCCTGGCTTGCTTCACTCAGCAGTAAATTTTTCATATTCATCCACTTTCTGTCAAAGGCCATGGTCTTGTTTTTTATGGCTGAGTATTATTGCATAGAGTATATGTGCCACAGTTTTTCAATCCATTCATCTGTTTGCAGGCATTTGGGTGGGTTCTTTGTCTTTGCAATTGTGAGTAATACTGCAATAAACATCGATGTGCAAGTCTTCCCTGTTTCTAAAGGACAGGTGTGATTCAAACTAAGCTGCTGACTTTCACCTCAGGAGCAAAGAAAAATTGTGTGACATGCATTGCAGGCTAGATACTATCCAAAACACCAAATTCCTGAGAGTTCAAAGGTGGGGAACAGCAGTTAGCAAAATGACTATGTCGCTGGACTCCCATATAGTTGGCCATGGTTCGAGTCCTGGACCCGGTGACTTAAACTCACACTGGGCACATGTGTATGCATGCCTAAGATCCCGAGAGGAGAAAGGAGAAGAAGGGATTGCGGTGTGGCCATCCCCCCATGGGGGGTGATTTCTCGCTTTCTGTCTCTCTGTCTCTCTCTGTTTTTCTGGTGAGAGCATGTGCCCTATATCAAAAACCTCTCCAAAAAAAAAAAATGGTGGTTGGTGGATGGAATGAGCCACTGGTCCCAGCCATTAGGTCCTTCAATCCTCTTCATGAAGAAGTTTGAACATTCACAGAACAAGCAACACGAAAATGCTGTTTTAGTACACATTCTGTCACTAAAGCTCAACACTGTGCTGGGTAATTTATAAAGAATAGAGGTTTAACTTATAGTTTAGGAGGTCTAAGGGTAAGGACCTGCATCTGGTCAGTGTCTTCTTGATGGCAACTCTCTACAGAATCTGGAGACAGTGTAGGATATCACAGAGCAAGAACAGAACATGTGTCCATGTTGGTGTGTCTCTACTCTAGTCTCTCTCTTCATAAAAAGCTACTAAGAGTCAATCATGGAGGTCTCATCCTAATTACCTCCTGAAGCCTTCACCTTTCAATCTCATAGTCAGATTAGATATCCTCTGGCTATTCTCACAATAAGAATCAGTACATAGATTTTCAGGGGACACAGTCAAACCATAGGGATTACTTAGGTTTTGTTTTTGATTTTGGGGAATTTCCTCAGTCTTCTGTTACAATTTCTTTTC
>NW_006159559.1:159031-188406 GCF_000334495.1 Tupaia belangeri chinensis | reverse complement strand
TCCCTACACATTGTTTGATCTCTGCCCCTGGACTACCTTTCATTAAATTTAGATTTTACAATTAGTCTACTACTGTATGTCTGTATTTTTTTCTCCAATTTTGCTGTCTATTGAGTAAACCCACACAAAAATGTTCCCATATGGAAAATATGTATTTTTAAAATTTTTAAATCACATGACAATTTTCAATTCAACACAGTTTATGTGACTATATATATAGTATATATGAAATAATTAATATCATTTTTTAATTTATTTGAAGTTTTCTTAATCACATCTATTATTGTATTATTTATTCAAATGTTTTTCATATCCAAAATAACATTTTGGTGGCACTGCTTGTATTCTGCATAAATGTTTGCTGTAATATTTAAATTTTGCTATGATTCCTGCCAAATGGACAAGGTCCCATAATTCTGCTCATAAAGCTGCTTGGCTGATCATTGATGTTAGATGTCATATCAATAAAAACTAAATCACACATTCAACTTCCACATGGCATTATTTTTCTCATTTACATGTACATTTTGTTTTGCAGTATTGGTAATTACAGATTTTAAAAATCAGAATTAGGATTCTGGACATCTAATATTATTATTTAATGTGCATTTCTCTTTCTTCACATCTACTTAAAATTTATGAAAACCTGATGTTCTTGGATACATTTTTTTTCTCTCACCAAAATGTTTGAAACATAGAGAACATATAATTCTTTGAAATAGAATGAAGTAAACAGATTGCAGTCATTTCTTTTGTCATGTGAAATATTAACATAATATTTATTTAAAAAACTTACTTTTTGAAAAGTTATAATTTCCCAGTTGAGATCAATAACCTTCACAAAGAGAGGGTTTTCTTAATTTGGTTTTGGTGCAGTTTTTTAAAATACATTCAATCACTACATATCACTACAGTTGTACAGTGAATTTACCTAACATGAATATACTTCACACCAGTCCAGTTGAAGATATCATACACATTATCATCAACAAAGCCATTTATGTGTCTCATAAATGTCTTCCCTCTCTATTTTTCTCACAGAGTGCAGGCAAGTCAGTATATATTAAGTGAGGACATACAATGTCTCTATAATAACATGGCTTGATTCACTCAGAAGTAAATCTTCCATATTCTTTTTTTTGGGAGAGTTTTTTTTTTTTTTTTTTTTTTTGCTATAGGGCACGTGCACTCACCAGACAGACAGAGACAGACAGACAGACAGAAAGCGAGAAATCACCCCCCCAAGGGGATGGCCACGCTGCAATCCCTTCTCCTCCATTCTCCTCTCGGGATCTTAAGCACGCACACACACATGCCTGCCGTGATTTTTAAGCCACCGGGTCTAGGATGCGAACTGTGGTCAACTACATGGGAGTCTAGTGACATAGCCATTATGCTAACTGCTAGTTCCAATCTTCCATATTCTTGCACTTCGATTTTTTTTTTTATGGTTGAATAGTATTCCTTAGAGTATATGTGCCACACTTTTTCAATCCATTCATCTGTTCATGGACTTTTGGGTTGGTTCCATGTTTTAGCAATCATGAATAATGCCACAATAAACATTGACGTGCAAGCGCTTTTCTGATTGAGCATTCTCCTGTCCTTTGGGTAGATACCCAGGGGTAGAGTTGCTAGATCAAATGGTAGTTCTATTTGTAGGTCTTTGAGGAAGCTCCATATTGTTTTCTACAGTGATTGGACCAATTGACATTCCCACCAACAGTGTAGCAGAGTTCCCCTTTCACCAACACTTTTTGCCACAGAGCATGTATGCTTGCTGTAGAGCAATTGTGAGTAGAAATCACTGTTAGTAAGAAACCATCACACAGGGGGAATGGTCATATTGCAGTTCCTTTTCCTCCAATCTCCTCCTGTGATTTTTGGGCATGCACACACATATACCTGGCATGATTTTTTAGCTGCTAGGTCCAGGACTTGAACCACATTTGGCCATGTGGAAGTACAACACCTTAACCACCATGTAATGTGCTGTTCCCTGCAGTATGTTTTTTAATTAATAGTAATGCTAATATTTTCTTTATTTTTTTGGTTTCTCTATGTATAGTTAAAGTAGGTGTAATCAATGTTTATGATTACTTCAGTTTTGCTAAATGAATTAGAGCATGAGGTGGAGAATTTTCATACATTTTCTGTTGCCTAGAAAATTTGATAGAAAAATTGGAAGCAAATAATCATTGAATCAGCATAGTTCAATGCCTGGAGCATATAAGAATGTTAAAAAAGGAGTGGGAGGGGAAGAGTAGAAAGGCCATTTTGGTTTTCAAGACTCTAAGATTCAGTCAGTACTTAACTGCCATCGGTAGTAAGAGGAGAGAATGGTTCTTACAACGTTCAATTTTTTCAGTTTACTGCCAGAGGTGAGGGTTCTGGTTTCTGTTTCACCCCACCTGTAGCACTGATAAAAAACCTTTACAGTTTTATGGAGGCATTTAAACAAAAGAAAAGGGCTGGGTGACCTGCTATAACTAGCATGGTTCAATGAGAATGAGAAAAATACAGAACACAGGATTTTATATATGAAAGGAGGGAGAGGAGTGGAGCACTTCCCACAAACACACCCCTAATCGTAGTGTCCTGGTCCATAGTATATATAACATCCATGTAAAATGTTTGAGAGAATCTCAGAATCTCTAGATGGATAGTTTGGTTAAAGTCTTTTATCTCTTTATACAAAAGAAATAAAAAAAATTATGAATAAATTGCTTGAAATGGTTTTTAAAAATCAACCTAAAGATGGTTAATGTGCTACAAAAGAATATGTATAGACAACAAAACAAAATCAAGAAAATAATACATGAAAAAAGTCAAAATACTAGTTAGCTAAAAAAGATACAGAAACTACAAAAAAGAACCAAGCAAATTCTGGAGCTAAACAATATAATAGCCAAACTTAAAAAAAAATGACTAGAAGCCTTCTACAGTAGACTTACCAAGCAGAGGAATCAGTGAACATGAAGGAAAGCTACATATAATTATTAAATAATTGAAGCAAAGAGACAAAAAAGGAACTAAAGAGGAGAAAGCCTTGGGAATGTATGAGACATCATCAAACAAATCAATATAGCATGACAGAAGTCCCAGAAGAGCAGAGTAGGAATGTGAAAAGCTTATTTTATAAAATAATCACCAAGGGATCAGCAGGTGGCATGGTGGTTATGGTGCTGGACTACCACATGGTTAACCACAGTTTGAGTTCCACATCTGGTGACTTGCTTTCTCACTTTTTCCTCTCTCTCTCTCTCTTTCTCCCTCTCTCTCTCTGGTAAGCACAATATGCCCTATAGCAAAATTTTAAAATAGTAATAATAACAAAATTAAATAAACAGTTATTTAAAAATAATAATAATGGGGGCGGGCAGGTAACATGGTGTTTAAGGGCACTGGATTCCCACATGGCCAACCATGGTTCGAGTCCTGGACCTGGCAGCTTGCTTTCTCACTTTCCCTCTCTCTTGCTCTCAATTGCTTTGCCCCTCTCTGGTCAAATTAAAAATAAATAAATAAAGTTAAATAAAATAATTCTAAAGTAATAATAATAATAATGATAATACTGGCCAAAATCTTACTATATTTGGGGAAGGAACTGAACCTACAGATAAATAAAGCAAAATAAATAACAAGTAGGTTGAACCACAGAAATCTATACTGAAACACATAAAAGCAAATTGTCTAATGTCAAAGGTAACTTTGAAATCAGCAAGGGAAAAGTAACTCATTACATGGAGATATAAAGGAGCAGAAAGTGACAATATGGATGAATTTAGACGAATTATGCTAAGTAAAATTAGTCTGTCAGAGAAGGGCTAATAGTTTGTCAGAGAAGCCTATAAACATGATGGCTTATATGAGATATCTAAAATAGACTCATAGAAACAGAAAGCACAGTGGTGGTTTACAGGGCATAGCAGGAAAAAAAAATGTTACCAGCTATTCAGTAGTTATAAACTTTTAGTAATACATTTCTAGAGATCTACTGTGCAAATATTACAGTTATCAATATTGTATTGTTAAGAGGGTAGAGCTTATGTTAAGTACTCAAACTATAATGTAAAAACAACCAACAAAGAAAGTTGGATGGTTTCTTTCTTTTATATAGACATTGTGAAAAATCATTTCAGCCAGGTATTTTCTTTGAGAAAACATTTTCTTTCCATTTTTTAGGTTTTTGTCATAGGGTACATGTGCTCACCAGAGAGAGACAGAGAGAGGAAAAGTGAGAAATCACCCCTCTCAGGGGGGTGGTCACACTACAATCCCTTCTCTATTGTTCTCTCAGGATTATGGGCATGTACGCACACATATCCAGTGTGATTTTCAAGTAACCGGGTCTGAGACTCAAGTTCTGGTCGGCCATCTGGGAATCTAGCACTTTAACCACCATGCCACCTGTGGACAATAACTGCCTCAATTGACTTAAGAAGAGGAGGGCTCAGCAATTAGCGTAATGGCTAAGTCGCTGGACTTCCATGTAGTTGACCGTGATTTGAGTCTTGGACCCGGTGTCTTAAATTCACGCTGGGCATATGTGCGTGCGTGCCCAAGATCTCAAGAGGAGAAAGAAGGAGAAGGGATTGCGGCATGGCCATCCCCCCTGGGGGGGGGGGGGATTTCTCAATTTCTGTCTCTGTCTGGTGAGCACACGTGCCCTATAGCAAAAAAAAAAACTCTCAAAAAAAAAAAAAAAGAGTAGAACTATTAATGTTTTTACTTCATCATGAGTTGTTTCTCATAATTGTATTTTTTCTAGGCATTAATTGATTTATTCCAAGTTTTGAAAATTATTGCCATATAATTGTTTATAGTGTTTGTCCCACTATTTTTGTAACCTTTGTTTTATCTACATTTATGTCCTCCTATTCATAATATTTATCTGTGATTTATCTATTTTTTCTTTAGATCATCAGAGAGGTCTATTTCTTTTATTAGTTTTTTTTTTTTACAAATAAATCAACTTTATTAGCTCTATAGAACATTTCTTTTGCATTATTTATTTCTATTTTATTGATTTCTGCTTTTATCTTTATTTAATTCCTTTAAAAATTTTAGTTATTTTTATACATTCAGTCCCTGTATATCACTACAGCTAGTAAAGTGAATTATCTTAGCATGAATACATTGTATATTAGTTGAAGGTATTATCATACACATTATCATCAACAAGTAATTTAATTTAATCCTTAAACTCTTTCCATGTTTTGTTCTGTATCTGTTGAGTAAAGCTAAATAGGCATTGGTTACATAAAAAGAGACTAATATAGTCTTCCATCTCTTTTCCTACCATGTTTGTAACTGTTTAGAATTACCCAGTTTATGGTCCCCACATTCATCTAACTCTGATTGTTTTTCTTAAAAATTTTCTAGTGTATTTTCCTTGTGGCCATTATGCAAATAAATTTGTGCTAGTGAAGGCTGTGAAATTTTAAAAGTATTCAATAAATACTTGTTGTAAAATAAACATACTACTAATAGAGTAGTAAAACATACATGTATTAGTCTATATAAATACAAACCAATTGGTTTTCTAATGGAAACACTATGGTTTACCAATCTGCTCAGATTCGTAGCACTGTATTTGTTAGCTTTTTCCTGCTCCTCCAAATTGCATTCAAGTTCTTTCTCAGGACTATGGCAAGGACTGTTTAAACTATAAATTCAAAATATACATTCTTGAGCTCAAATTGCAGAGGACAATTGAAAAACAAACAGGAACTATAATTTAAAATTCTGTTTATGAAATTAACAATGATAATATAAGTATAAATCCTGTCTACTGATATGACTGTAACTAGACGGTATTTTTTAAAAAGTCATTGGCAATGTAGATGATAAGACTAACTGGTCAACTTTTTTAGGTTAATGAAATACCACTATCTAAATTAAGCATAGGTAGACTTCTGTAAAATTCTCCATCTAAAGAAAAAGAAGCCATTTAATTATTTAACAAGAAATCTGTATTGTTTGATTTGCTTATAGATAATGCTTGCTTGGTGAAAAATAAAATTCTACTGTTTCTTTTTTTTTTTTTTGGTTTGTCATTATCAACCAAGCTAGATATACAGGTGCTTCCATAGCAATAACATACTCCATAAAACTAGGAACAGCTTGTCAGTTATATTTCTGGTCCATGATACAGCAACAATATCAATTTAATTTCAAATTAGGTATATAATTCTATAAGTGCAGCATAGGATCTATAAAGCTATTATAGCCAAGGCGTTTGAAATACTACAAAGGGATTTGGAATAGGCAGAAGAGGATACTAATCTTTCCCAATTTTTTTAAATCCAGCACTAATAACAACCAGCGTTCAGCTCCTGCAGTAACACTTTTGGAAAATTATACTAAAAACTGATATAAGAACCTTAATAAGAACAGCTGGAAAAAAAATGGTCATCGTTGCAGCTGCAGGACAGCAGGTTGCCTACACATAGCTAATTAGAAATGACACTTCTATTTCATAGTTTTGGGGTCTTTCTTTTACTTCATTTTTCTGAAATTGGCAAAATATAAGAACAGTGAGTCAGAAGTAATAACTAATGGGTAGAAAAGTTCACAAACAAAAATAGGCATATCATTAATTTATGGTTAGTGACAACAATTACATCTACTATATTTTTACTTCTTTCCAATATTATACAATTCATTACTACACAACAAATAATAAGGTCAGGTCCTTTACAGAGAATCTTATTTAATTTCTACAAACCTGGGACCAGCAGATGACATCATGATTACGTCGCTGGACCCCCATGTAGTCAACTATGGTTCAAGTACCAGATCCAGAGGCTTAAAATTCACATCCAGTGCATGTGAATGCATGCGCAAATTCCCAAGAGGAGAATGGAGAAGGAATTGCAACTTAGCCCTCCCCCTAGGGGTGATTTCTCACTTTCTGTCTCTCTGCCTCTCTTGGTCTCTGTAGAAAGTGCATGCACCCTATAGCAAAAATCTCTCTCAAAAAACCTTTGAGACTTCTACAACAAGCTTTTACTATTCAGAATCTATTGGGTCAGCCCTGTAAGTGCAGCAGTTAGGCACTACACACAAAAGCTGGATCCCACATGGCCAAACAGGGTTACAGTCCCATCTCAGTCTGCTTGAAAACATGTGAGGTGCATGGCCATGTTTGGGACTCTGAAGGAATAGAGAATTAGAGGAAAATGAACTGCAGCATAAGGGGAGATGTACTCCTTCTCTTGCTCTCATTCTGTCTTGTGCATGCATACAACTTCTGGCATTAACAACAACAACAAAAATGACTTGCAAAAATTTTTACCAGAATTTTACTCTGAAAAGTTCCCAAACAAAACTGCATATGCATATTATCAAAGATAACTATACTGGGCACTTACTCTTGTAAGAGAACTTCAATCATACTGTGCTTTGTCTCTGTTTCTGATGGGATTATGACCTGTATTAAAACTTAACTTAAACCTGTTACTTATGATTACTATTGTCTTCTTTACTTAGAGGTATATTCTGTCATGGATTCCTGTTTGCTTATGTCAGATGCCTGAGGGCACTACCAAAAAGCCTGGGTTTAGGATCTTCTATATTTAACATTGTTTATTTGCATTGGAATACTTGACCCTTGTGTTGTAAAAGGAAAATTAACAATAATATTGAACACTGCATAGAGACATACTCATCAATGACTTTATTCCTAACAGTTAATGTTATTCAGAAATCATCAGTGAGTATTATTTAGGTATTTTAAAATGTTTTAGTAACTTTTGGTTGTAATTGGAAACCCATTCCCATTATGATCTTTTTCATGAAAAAGTTTTAGAAACAGAGGCTGGATCTGGGTTCACCAGAAAACCAAGTTAATGTGGTCAGCCATGATCCCTTCTTCACTCAAACATCTGATGCTTCCCTCCTCCTCCATGTAGCCTCTCTCTCCAGTGTGAAGTTTTACAGGATACTTTGGAGCTCCAAGAGGTAGTAAGCAGAACCTGTTAGTTCTTTTAACAGTTGGGCCTGGGGGGCCAGCAGGTGGTGTAGTGGCAAAGGCATGAATTCCCACATGGCTGACCATGGTTCAAGTCTGGGACGTGGTGGCTTGAAAATTATGCCAGGCACCTATGCATGTGTGCCCAAAATCACAAAAGGAGAATGGAGGAGAAGGGACTGCTGCATGGCCATCCCCCTGGAGGGGGTGATTTCTCTCTGTCTTTTTCTCTCTCTGACGAGCATAAGCACCCTATGGCAAAAACCTGACAGCAAACACACCCAATGGCAAAAACCTAAAAAAAAAAAAAAAAAAGTCTAGAACAGAAACAGTATCATGTATTATATTCTCTTGATCAAAACAGGCATAAGTCAGCCTTGGTTCAAGAAACAGGAGGAATAGAATTTACCTCTCCATAGTGAGGGAAGTTATTAATAGTAGCTCTCTTTGGAGACAAGCTGCCATAAATATATCCAAAAATAAGAACTGAAAAGTCTTAGCAGGAAGACATAAATCAACTTTCAAAAACTTAAAACTTCCATATTCACATCATTTGCATCTTTTATTAAGTCCTGTCACTTACTGGTTGAGAAATTTGGAGCAATTTATGTAATCTCTCTAGCCTCAATTCTCTCATCTGTAATATTAAACTAATTACTACTAACTTACAGGCTTCTAAGAATTTAAAATGTAATGTTTTCAAAGTGATTTATTGCTTCCTGCTCGGTAAACATTCGTTGTTACTAGAGTTGTATTTGGGACTAAATTACATGTACTAGGGCCAGATGGTGACCCAGTGCTCTGCAAAGCAACTCCATGTAGGAAGGTTCCAAGTTCAAGTTTGAAGATTTCCTTGAGAAGGCTGAGCAAATGTGTGTCCATGATGTTGGGTCCCTAACAACATACTTATTTTAGAGAAAAAGCTAAAGTATTCCCATAAGGAGACATTAATTCATTTCAAAATATTTATTAAGCTTAGAACAGTTGCCAGTATATAGGGTAGGTCCTGGAATACTACAAATAACTAAGATATCTTCTCATTTACAGTCCTTTGATTAGGGAGGAAAGAAGAGTGCTATACACTGATTCATTGGATTAGTCTGAAGAAGGTGGTAAAAATACTGTGCAAAAGAAATCCATGTGGGAATGGCACATGTTGGGGTGTTGGAGGTAAATTCAGAAGAGACTATATTTGAAAGAACTATTAAAGAATGCATAGGAAATTTCTAGAAATGCTATTAAATGAAGCTCTCAGAGTAAAATGGAATAAGAGTAATAGACACAGGAAGCCATCAATACATTAGGAAATGTACGAAACTCTGGGGCAAGGCTTTCTGGTGATGTCAGTTATTTTCTTTTTATCAGCTCCTCCTACCCTCTGTTCTTTTGCTTCATTTTTGTTTTTATCAGAGGGCATATGTACTCACTGGAGACAAAGACAAAGTGAGAAAGCACCTCCCCATGGGGGATGGCTACATTGCAGTCCTTTATCCTCCCTTTCTCTCCCTTTGAAATTCTGGCACGTATGCTTGGCATGTTTTTCAAGCCACTGGGTCTGGAATCTAACCTTTCAGTGGTCATATGGGATCCAGCGACCTTAACCACCGTATTATGGACAGGCCCTCTCCTCTGAAATCTCCAGGCCAGTTTCACCTGATATTGCCCTGTATCCCACCCCACCTTCATGTCCCAATAAGGGATAGGCTGATTCTTGGATTCTGGGTCAGATCCTTTTTTCTGCTCACCATACATAGACTTCTTTGCTGATTTCATACACTTTAATGGCTTCTATTAGCCTCCTTATGCGATCAATTCAAAAACTTGTGCCCTTAGCTTATATATTTCTTTCCCTTTAGTACTGGTACATCAATCTATCTTCTAAACATTTTAATTTAAACTATAGTACTACAGATTCATCATAAAATTGAGTCATTTTCATCATTTCGGTTCTTTTATTCTATTTCTTCTCTCATCTATAGTACCCATGAACTTACTTCATCATTCAAGTTTTACCAAATCCTACCAAAATACATGTTGCATATATTTAATGATGTATTTTATTTTTAAATTTGTTAATGTTTTAAATATTTATTTATTTAATTGTATTTGTTATATTATATTTTCATTTAATGAGAGGAGGAGAGAATGTGAGAGTAAGCAGCCGGGTACAACACTTGAACCGTGGTTGGCCATGTGGGAGTCCAACACCTTAACCACCACACTACCTGCCAACCCTTGACCAGATATTTTAGAAGTGTTTTCCAAAATTTATTACAAATCATCATTTTATGTGTATATATTTTCATTTTAAAAAGTAGACAATACTAGAAATGTAAAGAGGTTTAAATAAAAAGAAGGTCTTATGGGACCAGAAGATGGCAGTAATATCACTGGACCTGGTATAGTTGACCACGGTTCGAATCCTGGACCTGGTGACTTTTACACACAAGAAAAATCCACTTCCTAGAAAGGATTAGCTGCCCATACTCTGTTCCTCCATTGTATCCTGGACTTCTCTTATGTAAAGTTATAACTCATTTACTTAAAAGAATCATTATCTGTTTGAGCCTGCCTCTGCTATCTCTTAAAACCATAAACTGTTTCTTTGTTCTCAGCATGTTGTGTATTATTTGACACAAAATATGAGATTACAAAATGTCTTTTGAATTACTGAATATTGTCCATGAGTTTTGAGTTTAAATTTCACTATCTCTCTCTCTCTCTCTCTTTTTTTTTTTCTTATAGACATGCAATTAGCAGGAAGGTTAAGAGCTCAGGCTCAGAATAAGAGGTGGCACAATGCTGCCTCAGCCATTTCCTACTTGCATGTTATCAGGCACAGCACTGCACCTCATCTCTGAACCTCACTTTGATCATCAGTTAAACAGAGTGGAAAATCTGACCTATGATTGTTGTGAGAATAATACATATATCAAGCACATTTGAAGATATACTATAGAAAGTAGAATTAAGCATTTACTACTTTTAAGGGTTTCAAAACTGAGGGTTGAAGGAATTTTATCAATAGAGGAGAACAGTTTAGTAATTCATTTATTCATTAAACAAGTAATAATTATTGCTCACTATGTGCAAACTGTTCCATAGGACTTGTAAGTATTCAAATATTAACATCTTTGAATTTTCTGTTTCCATGTTTTATTAATAAACTTTCATCTGGACTGGTCCAATAGTGTAGTGATTAAGTATTGTGCACTGGGAACCAGATCCCATTTAGGCAACTATGGTTCCAATTTCAGCCTCAATGCCTTGAGAAAAAAAAATGCTGGGCATATGTGCATGTATGACCCAAATCCTGACAGGATGGGGAAATGGAGGAAAAAGTATCGCAGCATGACCGCACTTCACTGTGTAAGTGCTTTCTCTCTTCCTTTCTCCTTCTCTCTGGTAAGCACACATGTTCTATGATAATAAATGAATAAATAAATAAGATTTCACCACCACATTTTGATCTCAGAGTATTTTAAAATTCTTTTGTTTCTTTTGATAAAATATATATCTTTAAATTTTAACCTCAAATTATTCTTCCAACAGATCTTTTCTTCTAATTCTACTGTTAGTTTTTAAAAATCAATTGCTGACCTTTTTTTTTTAACTTTTAACTTGAAGACTGAACCTAATTACCCATAAAGCAGCTCTTATAAAATTTCAGTTCCTTTAATACAGGTTATGGCATTCTGGAGACTATTAAGGTATTTCCCCTTTTTTTTAAAAAAAACTTTTAACCTTTTTACTTATTTTTATTCATTTATTTTTTAAGAGAGTTTTTCTTTAGGGCACATATGCTCACCAGAGAGACAAAGAGAGAGAGAGATAGAGAGGCAGAAAGTGAGAAATCATCCCCTCCAGGAGGGATGGCTACGCCACAATCCCTTCCTTTCCATTATCCTCTTGGGCTTTGGGGCATGCATGCACGTGCCCAGTGTGTGTTTTAAGCCTCCAGGTGGAGGGCTCCAACTGCATTTGAATATGTAGAATCCAGTGACATAACCATTATACCATCTGCTGATCGCATAACCTTTTTATTTTTTAACTCCCTCACCTAGAGGTGCGCTGAATCTATGTAACCCTATGTTTGGTTTGAACCCTAATGTGTACTTCTTCTATGCCGATGACCAACCAACAATAATTACAATAAAAACAAAAGCCATTAAGTCTTAAAAAACAAAAACAAAAACAGAGGTTTGTCTAGCCTGACATTCTGTATCTTCAGTAAGTTATATTTAATGCTTAGGGGAGAGGTAGAACTCATTTTGTTCCCAATTATACAAACCTTTCCAAAAAAAATTAGGACATTTTATGTTAGCTAACCATCATCTGAGGCTAAAATTTAAGGACTATAAAAATCTATTGCTTGGGAAAGCTGAATTAATTTGGCTCAAGCAGGCCTATGTATTTGGTTAAAGTAATCCCCAAATATAGTGAACTGCTACCTAGCTTGATATATAGAACCGTGAAATCTTATTTGAAAGTATACCCTATAATTTAGCAACTGAGCCTTAGCCAATCACAGCAGCCAAGCTTTAACCAATCACTGGTTGCCACCTGATCAGATACATACATGGCACAGAGAACCTGCATTTAATGCAGGTTGGTTTTATGTATTGTTTCCTAGATTTATATGTTACTCCATTATTTCTGGCTCTAAATTTAAGCTGCACATGTAGTTGGACAGAGCATTCTGAGTTAACTTTGGTTAGGAATGCTTCCCAATTCTAGAACCTATCTCTTACCCAGTTAAATGCTGCTAAATTTAACTCATCTCAGTTTTCTTCTTTTGACAATTCCCCATAGTAAAATTGGAGAAGCTAATCTTTAGCTTAGAGTCAACATCATCTAGGATTAATTTAGTTCCCTTTAACAATGATTTTTCTAAGAATAAACCATTATTTTTTCTTTGTAAGTATTAACTCTAGTTGAAAGTAACGTTTGAAATGACTGGTCAAGTAAAATATCTACTAAATGTGTGGGGAAGTGGTTTTTGTAAGACACACGTGTTCTTGACCTGGTCTTTGCCTCATTTGTTTTTATAACATTTTCTTTTTGAGTACAAACTTACTCATGAAAAAGGCTAGAGTTTGTTCAATATATGAACGATAGGGGACCAGTTGCTGTAATGGTCATGTTGCTGGATTCCCATGTAGTCTACCACAGTTCAAGTCCTGGATCTGGTGACTTAAACTCATGCTGGGCACGTGTGAGTATGTGCCCAAGATCCTGAGAGGACAATGGAGGAGAAGGGATTGCAGCTTGGCCATGCCCCCTTAGGGGTGATTTCTTGCTTTCTGTCTCTCTGTCTTTCTGGTGAGAGCATGCACCCTATAGCAAAAACTTCTCAAAAAGAAAAAAAAAGACAGATGATATAGCAAAGAAGGAAAACTACAAAAAGGGGTTGTTCTACAAAATTCACCACAGGACTGGAGAAATATAGAAAGAACCTCTGGTCATATTTCATCAGCTGTAAATTGATAGGAATCTTAGCTCCTATTGAATCATATAATTTCTTCTTGAAATTAGTATGAATTTGACCTTTATTTGGCCCTTACCAGGTAAGTGGATGAGCTACAATATATAGAGGTGCTTAAGTACATCTTCAATAATTTTTATATAGATTGATCAGCCTCTACATTTGTGCAGTAATTATTTGAGTCCCTTCATACATAAACTGAAATATAACATACTTGTTTTAGAGGGAGGACACAGACTCCTTACTATTTGTGTATGTAGGAGGGTGGTTTATTTGCTAGTAGGTTTAATATAATATAGAGTGATTATTTTAAGAAGTTGCCATTCTTTTAAAAAACAGCAATATTTATGAGTATTCAAATCAGAGATACTCATTTAATCCTTACTGTAATTCTGATAATATATACGATTATCCAATTTTCTTTCCTAAGAGGAAATTGAGTCTTAGAAAAATTTAATAATTTACCCAAAGTCACACAGCTTGTAAATATGCTCTAAAACTATTTATTTTTCTGTTGGTCATTATTGCCTTTTGTTCAAAGTCTATTAATAAGTAATTCAGTACTTTTCTTCATGTCCACAATAAAAAGCTTTAAATTACTGGAAAACTTTGCTGAGGTTTAAAGGGCTATCAAAAGGTGTCCTGAAATTAAAAAAAAAAAAAAATCAGACTGGATTTGTAATAAGCTAGCATTAGATAGCATTTATTAAGTCTGGCACTATGCTAATCCCTTGATAATACACACATAAAAACATAATACACATAACACATTATTATTCATTCATTCTTTCAATGTTAATTGAATGAATGCCTTTTATGTTACATTTATATTTACAATGCCATGAGGTTGTTATTCTTATCTCTGTTTCACAGATGAGGAAATGAAAGTTTATAGACTTCAAATATCTTGTTTAAGGTCATACGGCTGCATGTAATGAAGTCAGCATAGAGCTGACTTCAGAATTCAAGTTCCCACTCTTCTCGTAAGCGGCCTGAAGTGATCTTTGAACATAGTTCGCTATTTACTTGACCCAGAGAACCCCACAAAGTCATGCAATTCAAGAGACTCAAATCTTCATGTTCACCTTAAGAACACTCATGAAACTGCCCAGGCCATCAAGGGTATGCATATCCGAAAAGACACCAAGTATCTGAAGGATGTCACTTTACAGAAGCAGTGTGTGCCATTCCGTCGGTGCAATGGTGGAGTTGGTAAATGTGCCCAGGCTAAACAGTGAGGCTGGACACAAGGTCGGTGGCCCAAAAGGAGTGCCAAATTTTTGCTGCAAATGCTTAAAAATGCAGAGAGTAATGCTGAACTTAAGGGGTTAGATGTAGATTCTCTGGTCATTGAGCACATTCAGGTGAACAAGGCACCCAATATGCGCCATCGTACACACAGAGCTCATGGGTGGATTAACCCACCCATGAGCTCCCCCTGCCACATCGAGATGATCCTCACTGAAAAGGAGCGAATTGTTCCTGAACCAGAAGAGGAAGTCACACAGATGAAAAAGATATCCCAGAAGAAACTTAAGAAATAAAAACTCATGGCATGGGAATAAAGTCAGCATAAAATAAATGTAGATAAAAGTGAAATAAATAAATAAATAATAAGTAAAAAAATAAAAAAAAGAATTCGAGTTCCCAACCATTAAGCCTCACAATTTTAAGGGAGCCACTCAAAGGCTATCCATGCAAATTATGATGTTTATCTTGATAGAATATGGACAATGTCTCTAAAACATGTAGCTTCAAAAGGATAGCACAGGGAACCAGCAGTTAGCGTAATGGCTATGTCGCTGGACTCCCACGTAGTCGACCGCGGTTCGCGTCCCGGACCCGGTGGCTTAAAACCCACGCTAGGTGTGTGTGAGTGTGTGCCCAAGATCACAAGAGGAGAAAGGAGGAGAAGGGATTGTGGCATGACTACATGACTATTCCCTCCTGGGGGGTGATTTCTCACTTTCTGTCTCTATGTCTCTCTCTGTCTGGTGAGCGCACACTCCCTATAGTGAAAAACCTCTCCAAAAAAAAAAAAAAAAAGGAAAGCACAGATGTCTTGTTTTTCTTACCTAGTACATTTGTGATTAAATGGCTTTCATATAAAAATGGTTTAAATTTTAGGTATGACCCTCAACAATTATGAATTAGTCCTACTTTAGTTTTTAATCTATCAGATTTGCATGTCATCTCATTTTTATTCTCTTAATTTCTTATCTCATATTTTCCATTTCTTATATTTGAAAATAATTCCAAATATACTTTTTCTGGAGTTCATGTTTAATAAACTATTTTAAAATTTATTTTATTCATGATAGAGAGTAAATGCACAAAGGACAGAGAGAGAGAAAGAGACAGAGAGCGATACGCTTAACAGAATTTGGTCATGCCACAATCCCCTTCCTTCAGCCCTTCAGCTTATCAGAATCTTGCTAATGTGTGTTTGTCCTGTGTTTCAGGTTGACTGGACTGGGGATCTAAACCTGTGGTTAGCCACGAGTATGCTACTAACTATTCCACAAAGGCTGAGCCAGAAGCTACTTTTAAGGTGCGAGACTGATTGTAACTATTTTTTATATAAGCACAGAATATAAATTTTACAAAACAGAAAACAAAATTTTACATAAACACAAAACAGAACAACTCGCCTATCTCTAGGATTCATATGAAACAATTAAATGAGGTCTTCTAGCTCTCATATTTTGACCTTTAATATCCCCTACTAAAAGGAACTAGATCTCCTTGTATAATAGCTGTTTCAATGTCCTGTAACAAGAGAAAGCAAAATGATTGGGACCAGCAAATTACATAATAGTTACACTGCTGGTCTCCTCACATAGCCTACCATGGTTCAAATCCCAGACTTGGTGATGTGAAACTCACAGTGGGTATGTGTGCATGCGTGCCCAGAATCCCAAAGGAGAATGGAGTTAAAGGGATTGCTGTACGACCATCCCTGCTGGGGTGGGAGTGTGATTTCTTGCTTTATGTCACTCTGTCTCTACCTGTCTCTTCTGCAAGTGCACATGCCCTATACCAAAAATCTCTCTCAAAAAAAAAAAAGAGAGAGAGAGAGAGAAAGCAAGATGAGATTTTGTTTTGTTTTTATAAAACTTTATTTTTTAGAGCAATTTTAGGTTCACCGTAGAATTGAAAGTAGGGTACAGGAATATTCCAAACAACTCCTCCTATCTCTACACATGGGTAGCCTCCCACATAATCCCACTTTCCACCAGAGTGGTACATTTGTTACAACTGGTGACCTACATAGATACATTATAATCACTCAAAGTCCATAGTTTACATTAGATTTCATTCTTGATATTATACATTCTATAGTTTTGTATAATAACATGAATGACATGCATCTACCATTGTAGTATCATATGAAGTATTTTTACTGCCTTAAAAATGTCCTTGGTGTTGTGCCTTTTCAATCCTCTCCTATTGCTCATTCCCAATCCCTGGCAACCATTGATCTTTTTATTCTCTCAATAGCTTGTTTTTTCCTAGAATGTTTTACAGATGGAATCATGTGGTATGTAGCCTTTTAGAGTGGCTTCATTCACTTAGTAGTGTGCATTTACATTTCTTCCAAGTCTTGTCAAAGCTTGTTAGCTCTTTTTTTTTTTTTTTTTTTATTGGTGACTATAATCAAACGTTCTGTTGTCTGGATATACCACAGTTTATCCATTCTTTCACCTAGTGGAGAGCATCTTGATCGCTTCAAAGTTTTGGGAATTATTTATTTTTTGGGGGGAGAGGTTTTTGCTATAGGGCAATTGTGCTCACCAGAAAGAGAGAGAGAGATAGAGACAGAAAGCGAGAAATCACCCCCCAGAGGGGATGGCCACGCCACAATCCCTTCTCCTCCATTCTTCTATTCGGATCTTGGGCACGCATGCAGATGCACCCGGCGTGAGTTTTAAGCCACCGGGTCTGGGATGCGAAACACAGTCGACTACATGGGAGTCCAGCGACATAGCCATTATGCTAACTGCTGGTCCCAAGGTTTTGGCAATTATTAATTAAGTTGCTACAGCTGTTTATCTGCGGGTTTTTGTGTGGACATGTTTTCAAATGCATTGAGTAGAAAATGGAATAATTTTTTATAAAAGCATCAGTCCAGAATACTCTGATTATAACAATAATAATAATGATGATTGATAAAAAGGAAAGCCCAGATAAGAAGCTAAAGTCAAGTCAAGCAGCAACAGGGAAAATAACCAGAAAAAAATTGCCATTACTGCTGAAATGATTAGTCAACAAAAACTGTGCTGAAAAGTGATTCTATGCAAATATAAGTTATTCTTATTGTGTATAAAAAGTTGTATATTAAATGAAATAATTCTGGGGGTCTAATTCTGAAAGTTTGGTCAATTAAAAGATTATTACATGAAAATATAAACTTGAGAAGAGAGAAAGTAATATATTAAGTAAATCTGTGGTAACTAGACTATAAGATGCCTCTCAATGATTTGTGCCTCCTGGTAGTCACACCCTGTGTGGTCCTTTCCTTCACTGAATTGGGTTGATGACCTGGGTGATAGAATGACCTCTGAGGAGAGGCGATATAAGACATTGCAGTTTCTGTCTTGCTTTCTTCTGGATTCCTTGCTCTGAAGGAAATGAGCTACCATGCAACGAGGAACTCACAAAGCCCTCAGAAGAGCAGCACATATCAAGGAGCTGATGCCTCCTTCTAATAACCAGCAGTAATGTATTGGGAATATGAATGAGCGTGTTTGAATCCTCCAGCCTCATTCAAGCCTTTACTGACATCTTGCCTGGAACTCATGAGTGATCCCCTGTCAGAGCCACCCAGGTAAGCTGTGCCCAAGTTACTGATCCATAGAACTACGCAAGATAATACATATTTATTGTTTTAAACACTTAATTTTAGGAGAAATTTTTTATGCAGTGAAAAAATTGTTAGCACAGCATTGGAGGAAAAGAATTATCCAGAATAGCTTTAAGAAAGTGTAAAGCTGATAAAAAACACTCTGCTTCCTTGCAACTGACCGTGGTTCGCGTCCCAGACCAGGTGGCTTAAAACTCACGCTGAGTGCGTGTATGTGTGTGCCCAAGATCCCAAGAGGAGAATGGAGGAGAAGGGATTGCGGCATGGCCATCCCCTCTGGGGGAGGGGGGTGATTTCTCACTTTCTGTCTCCATAAAAATGGAGAGTTAAGTAAAAACAAAGATGATAAAACTATATAATGTTTGGGAAATGCTCAAGCCCCTTTGTGTTTTTTATGCTCTCAGTGAATAAAAAAGAGGGAACATGAAAAAATTTTAAAGTGCCAAAGAAAAATAAAGCCAAGCAATAAAGAACAAAAGAAAAGTCCATTTTGACAGAAATATCAAGATATCCAGAAATGTAGAGTAGTAACATTTTTTTAAGAGTTTTTTTTTGCTATAGGGCACGTGCGCTCGCCAGACAGATGGAGACAGAGAGACAGAAAATGAGAAATCACCCCCCCCAGGGGGGATGACCACGTTGCAATCCCTTCTCCTCCATTCTCCTCTTGGGATCTCGGGCACGCATGCACACGCACCCGGCGTGAGTTTTAAGCCACCGGGTCCAGGACATGAACTGCGGTCGACTACATGGGAGCCCAGCGACACAGCCATTACGCTAACTGCTGGTCCTGAGTAGTAACATTTTAAAAAGAGATTAAGATAGGTTAAGGCCATATGTGATAAAAACAGAGTTAATATACTGAGTGGGGCAAATCTTTTCCTCTAAGAACTGGATCAAGACAAGATGACTACTTTTTCCACTTTTGTTCAACACAGTAATAGCAGTCCTAGCCAAAGCAATGAGTCAGGAGAAAAAAAAAGGAAAAAGTATTAAAATTGGAAAGAAGGAAGCTTTATTGTCTCTATTTGCAGATGACATAATCATGTACATGTAAAAATTCAAAAAATCTTGGGTCTTAGGTCTGACAAATAAATTCAGTACAGAGGACACAAAATCAACATATAATAAAACAATAGCATTCTTGTACCCTAATAAGTAACAGGTTGAGAAAGAAATGAAGAAAGTAATCCCATTTACAATAGTCACAAAAATTAAAGTACCTAGTAATAAGGCTAACCAAGGATATGAAAGAGCTCTAAAATGAAAACAATAAAATTCTGATGAAAGAAATTGCAGAAGACACCAGAAAAAGGGAAAATATCTTATATTCATGGATTGACACATCAACATTATTAAAATGTTGATTCTACCAAAAATGATCTACAAATTTAATGCAATCTCTATCAAAATGGCAGTCTTTACAGAAATACAAAAAACTATCATAATATTTGTTATGAATCACAAAAGATTCCAAACAGCCATAGCAATGCTATGCAATAAGAAAAAAGTTGAAACTATCACCCCACCTAACCTTGAAATATATTGCAAAATCATAGAAACCCAAATGCATAGTACTAGCATAATAGCAGAAAAATAGAACAAAGGAACAGAATAGACAATTCAAATATAAATTCATGAATACACGGCTAATTGATTTTTAACAAAGCTTTCAACATATTCAGTGGGTAAAAGTCTCTTCAATAAATAGTGCCGGAAACATGTAGAAGTATAAAACTAGATCCTACCACTAATCATATAAAAAAAAAAACCACAGAATAAATTAAAAGACTTATTTGAAAACTATGATATCAATAGGAAAAAAGAAACAGAGGAAATGATTCAGACATGGTCTCTGTAGATGCTTCTTTGGAAAGACCTAAAAGGCGATGGTAATAGTACCAAAAATGAGATAATATCAAACCAAAAAGCTTTTGTATAACAAAGGTAATAGTCAATAGGTTGAAGGCACAATGTATGGAATAGGAGAAAACATTCAGAGATTAGACAGTACAAGGGATTAATAACCGGATTATGTAAGGAACTCAAACAGTTCAGCAGTAAAAACAAATAAAATCAACCCCAAAACTCCAATTTAAAAATAGACAATCAGTTTGAAAAAAAACAGTTCTCAAAAGAAGACATGCAGGGACCAGCAGTTAGCGTAATGGCTATGTCGCTGGACACCCACGTAGTCGACCGCAGTTCGCGTCCTGTACTCAGTGGCTTAAAACTCACGCCAGGTGCATGTGCGTGCATGCCCAAGATCCCGAGAGGAGAATGGAGGAGAAGGGATTGCGGTGTGACCATCCCCGCTGGGGGGTGATTTCTCACTTTCTGTCTCTCTGTCTGGCGAGCGTACGCACACTATAGCAAAAAAAAAAAAAAAAAAAAAAAAAAAAAAAAAAAACCTCTTCAAAAAAAAAAAAAAAAAAAAAAAAAAAAAAAAAAAAACCCAAAAAAAAAAAAAAAAAAAAAAAAAAAAAAAAAAAAAAAAAAAAAACTCTCAAAAAAAAAAAAAAAAAGAAATGATAAAAAAGAAGACATACAAATGGCCACTACCTATATGAAAAAATCCTCAACATCACTAATAATCAGAGAAAGGCAAATCAAGACTACAGTGAGGTATTACCTTACTCTTGTTAGAATGGCTTCTACTACAAAAATACAAGTGCTGGTGGGGCTGTGAATAAAAGAGGACTCTTACACAGTGTTGGCAGGAATTAGGAAAGTAAATTAGTACAGTCATTAAAAAACTAAAAATGGAACTAGCTTATGATCTAGTAATCCCATTACTGGGCATATACCCAAAGGAAAGGAAATCAAACATTGAAGAGATATCCAAACACCCATGTTTATTGCAGTGCTATTCATGATGGCCAAGATGGAATTAACTTATTTGTTCAAAAATTAATGAATAAATAATGTCTTCTATATATGTACAGTAAAATACTATTCATCCATAAAAGGATGACTTCCTGTCATTTGAAGCAAAATGTATGAACATAGAAAATGATGCTAAAGCAAAATAAGACAGGTTCTGAAACAAATCTGTATGTCCTCTCTCATTAGTGAAAGCTGTAAGATTCAGTTGCAAGGAAACAGAGAGTGTAATGGTGGATCCCAGAAGCAGGTAAGAGGGGAGACGGGATGGGAAGAATTTGGTTAACATATGTAGGAACACATACAATAAGCGGAATGAGTTATAAAATACTATAGCACCATAAATACAATAATTTAATAAATATTTCAAAATAATCTGAAGATTGGATTTTGAATATGCACACCCAAAGTAATAATAAACATTGGAGATGGTCGATATGTTTATATCAGTACACATTATGTATGTGTTTTGAAAGACTGCAGTGTACACCATAATATTCCCAAGTATTATATACAAATTAGAAAGTATAATTTTAAAAAAGAACAGGAAAAAATCATACAGGTTAACTTAATAAGAGCACCAGTGACTTATAGCAGAAATAAAACACCTCATTCTCCATCTTATAATTACTATACAGTGGGAAAAAAATCTGAAGTTCAAGCTTAATATGGTTTTAGCTAGGGCATAGAACGCACTAATTTAACCAAAGAGAGAAAACAAAAAAAATAAGAATTTTATTTTTATTGTTTCTGTTAACATGTAAATCCAAACCAAATATATGAGAAAAGCTTGGTTACCACAAACATGGTATTCATCTTATCTACTCTAATCATATCAATACAAATAATAAGTCACGTAGTTGCAAAACCTTCTAACCAGTGGCTTTGCTACAGGAGGAGAAAGGTGCAACCTTAGTTCCCATTTCCCTTCACTAACATATCTCATGATGGTAACTCATCAGCATCTGAAGGCAGACACGTGTACTGCATCATCAGGCAGAATCTAGAGAGACAAAATTTCCGTTATCTTAAACATTTTGTGCCTTTTACTTAACTCTAATAAAATCTATCTGGGCATATATGTGAGTAATGATTTTAAGAGTTACATGGTAAAAATTTCACTGTCTTTTAAATATAGTACTTAATCCAGTAATTTAAACTGAATTGTATATTCTCCAGAAGATCCTTGAGTGAGGAAAGAAGACATGCTTTCAACCATATAAAATTTCACATAGAAGTACATTATTATATTTTCTTTCCATGAAAAGTTAATGGCAGTGAGTCACTTTTGCACTAAAGTAAGTAGCAAAATAGTCAGACTCAAAATATAGGTCTAGTTCTGGTAAATAACTTGGGTAAATAACAAAGTTGTCTACTTTGATGCCTTTTTTTGGGGGGGAAGAGGGTAGATTATATACATATTCAAAAACCTGCTTGTGAAAGCATGATCACTGATTCAAAGTAAGTCTACAAAAATTAATTTTAGAACCTTCTCTAACATATCATATAAATTCCTAGGCTCATTAAATTCATTAGAGGATCAGCCAAGTCAAAAGTTAATAAGTACTTTAAATCTTCCAGATTTTATCTGCTTTCCATTTTGCAGAAATAAAGTGCAACACTTTATAACACAGGGTTATGAATTCTAAATGAAGTACAATTTTACCAAACTGATAGATCCAAGGTGGGATATATATTAATGATAATTGCTGACTACATGTAATTCCTAATATCTACACAAATTATTTTGCCAAGAAAATGTTTTATGAGAACAATGTATCTCTCAGCATCACTAAGAAACCTAAACACAATCTCATATACTGTACTTTGTAGTTTTATTATGCTCTTTCTATTTTTTTTTTAATTCTATAAACTCCTGGAGAGCTGAGGACCTGTCCAAACATTGATTTTTAATTCCAATGCCCAGAATGGTACATGAACACACTGATTTAACCACATGAGCTGCAACTATGGGTCAACATTTTTCTGTCACTGACTTTGTTTTTTTTCCTTCAATAATATATCATGGATGTGCTTAATTTTTGATATTTCTTACTTAGTACACATTTCTCTTTAAAAACTGTACCGTAGGGGCCGGCAAATAGTGTGGTGATTAAGGGCGCTGGACTCCCACATGACCGATGTGGTTCAAGTCCAGGACCTGGCAGTTTGCTTTTTCACTCTCGCTCTTGTTCTGTCCCTCTCTCATCAAATTAAAGTAAATAAAGCTAAATAAAATAATTCTTTAGAAGAAATTAGAACAAAAATTTAAAAAAAAAAACTGCATGCTAGCTTTAATACAACATTTTGGCCTTGACTTCAATAATATTTAGACAGAAGTTTTAAGTTTCCTTTGTTCTGGACCTAAATTTACCTAACCTAGACTCAGAAATGTATTCTAAAATTTAGTTGCAAGTTTATCTTAGGAAAAAAAAATTCAGTCCTAAAGTATAATTTTTAAAGACTAAAGGGGTAACTAATTTAATATAGTCAATAAGGCACCATATTTTCAAAAACAGCAGCAGAAGAGTCACCTACCCTGTCCCACTGGCTAATTCTACTCCTTGCATAAATCACTGGGAATTCCTGTGAGGAACATGTATGAACTTCTGCATGAATATGTATGAGTATTTTTATTAAAGCATAAATTCAAGATAAAGTCTTTCTAATATAGCTGTTTATGAAAACATATTTCTATTGACCAATGAATTGCTAACAATTCTATGAGCTCTTAAACTTCACTTATGTTGTATGTCTTGCTGAGACGAATGAACACAGCAAGTTTGTGAATTTCAATAAATGCTACAGCTGTAGCATAGCTAAAACATAATTCTTTAGAATGCCTTTTTATTTTTTTTGCTATACCACATCCCAGATAATCACTATTTTACTTTGTCTTTTTTTCCCCTTAAGTTTTTGCCATAGAGTGCATGTGCTTGCCAGACAGACATAGAGACAGAAAGAGGGGAAGCAGAAGTAAGAAATCACCCCCAAGGGGAATGGCCACATCACAGTCCCTTCTCCTCCATTCTCCTCTTGAGATTTCGGGCATGCATGCACACATACCCAGTGTGATTTTCTACTCACTGGGTCTGGGACTTGAACCATGGTCAGCCACATGGGAGTTCAGTGCCTTAATCACCACACCACCTGCTGGCCCCAACTTCTAATTTTCTTTTCTACTCTAAAGTACCAACATTGGAATTTTGATTCTATATACAACATTTTGTACTGATTGGAGAAAACTAAAAATAAGTTTATAGTAGTAAAATATAAATAAAATAGTTGCTAAATTTATTATTTAAATAATTTCAATGAGGTAAAAACAATACCCATGATTATTTTGAAAAATGGGCAGTAACAATATTCTTCAATAAACTTTATAAAGTAGTGATAATTGGCTAGCTAATCTGTAACAGAGGAAGACATAATTAGAAATATTAATTTGGACTATAGTCTACCAATTGTGTACTCAACAATAAATAGTGTTGATTGATATAAATGCTGGTATTGTACCAAAATGACATCAGTAATTTTACTATTAAAACAGAAAAGAACTGGGGCTATCAGGTGGTGTGATAGTTGAGGTGCTAGACTCCCACACGGCCAGGTGTGGTTCAAGTCCTGGACCTCGTGGATTGAAAATCATGCTGGACACATTTGCTTGCATGCCCAAATCCCAGGAAGAGAATGTAGAAAAAGGGATTGCAACATGGCCATTTCCCCTGGGGGATAATTTCTCACTTTTCTTGTCACTGTCTCTTTCTAGCAAGTACATGTGCCCTATGGCAAAAATCTTCTAAAAAAAGGAAAGTACCAACAATCATTCCCTTTATTATTTCTGTGGGTTTATTATAACACTTGTTTAACATTGAAAATACTTTAACATAATGGTAATACAACTTTTTTTGTAAGAGAGATTTTTGCTATAGGGCATGTGTGCTCGCCAGAGAGAGAGAGACATAAAGGAAAAAATTGCACCCCTCACAGGGGAGATGACCATGCCTCACTCTCTTCTCCTACATTCTCCTCTCAGGATCTTAGGTACAGACACACTTGCTCCCAGCATGAGTTTTAAGATGCCAGGTCTGGGATTTGAACTGTGGTAAACTATGTGGGAGTCCAGCAATGTAAACATTATGCCATCTGCTGGTCCTGGTAATGCAACTTGTTGAAAAAATTTTTTTTTCATACAAATTCTCACTATCAGTTATGTCTCAAAAGATTGTTAAAACTTAGCAACAGCATGTTTTTAATCTTATATCTCTAATTACATTTCTCTTAAAAGTCTTAGTTCTTGGGTCCAGAAGAAAGCTTAATGGTTAAGACACTGCATTCCCACATGATTGACTGCAGTTCGAGTCCTGGAACTGGTGGCTTGAAGGTCATGCCAGTACTTGTGTGTGTACCAAAAATCCCAAGAGGAGAAAGAAGGAGAAGGGGCTGTGGTGTGGCCATCCCCCCAACCTCCCCCCACAGTGGGATAATTTCTTACTTTTTCCTTACTTTCCCTCTCTCTGTCCTTCTTTCTGTCTCTCTCTAGGGAATGCATGGACCCTGTGTCAAAAAACAAAAATAAATAAATAAATAAAATAAATAAATAAATAAATAAATAAATAAATAAATAAATAAATAAAAGACTTAGTTTTTTTTATTTAAAAAAAAAAAATCAAATAGCTTTGCTTTTCTCAAAATCTAAAAGTTTGTACAGATGGTCCCCAACTTAAAATGGTTTAATTTACAATATTCTGAACCTAATAATTGGGTTTATTGGGGCATAGTTCCATCACAAGCTGAGGGGTACCTGAATAGCAAAATTTTTCTTCATATAATAACTTTTTCATGCCTCTGACTTTGTGACACATATGTACCATTTTAACATTTAGATAAATTTAAAAATTGAATTATAATGTACACCTATTATTTTAAAACCTTTGTTACCTGCAATTTTAATGCACTAGAATTAGATAGTACTACATTGTAGTAGGCTAATGCAAATAAGCAAACAAATCCATAGACCTCTCTCTTTCACTTTCATGAAGCCCCCATAAATAAGCCAGTAGCTAATTAGCTCACACATAGCCCACACCTTATGAGCTTTCCCCTTCATGTTCATCATATTCTGTGTTGTGTATACTTCCCCCAGAGCATGACATTTCAATTCTATCTGACTTCTAAAGGCTTACTTGAGCAGATGTTCCACACAGCGCTGGAAGGAGTTGACTGGTAGTTCGGTTTCTCTAATTTTAATCAAATGTTCAGTCATGTGAAGCCAGAGGGAGTTTCTGTTTGAATAACCATAAATTTCACACAGAGCTACTATGTATTGCAAAGAATCTAAAATTTTGTTGTCTAAAAGGTTAGAAAGTCATTTGAAATGCAGTTGAATACAAATAAAACTATTTATGCAAGTGGGCACCTTACCCTCTCTCTTCCTTTGTCTAAAGCTCAAAGCCCGGACGCCCTCATCTGTTGGCTAAAAAGTTTCTACCATGGGTAAAATTTGTGAGGTACCAGAAAGAACCCTTCATTATCTAAAGCTCCTCCTTCATCTGATATCTGATTTTTTTTTTTCAGAGATACGCATAGGTCTTTCTGTCATCACCGACACAATTGAAATGCCTGTCTTCCCGAGAAAAGAAAAGCTGCTGCCTTCAGTTTGTGTGAAGGTGTAAATTACTGGCATTAGACCTAGGAGTTGAATCTGTGACTAGATTTATATGAGTGAAAATCATGAAAGAATGGAAAGGTATTGACGATGAATAGAGCAAGGGACAAAGAAAGGAGTCAGACATGGCGAAATCCAAGCTTCACTTAATTCACAACTTAAGGCAAGAAGAGCCCTTCCTTGAATCTTGGATAGGATATTGCAGAGATAAAATATCTTGAAATAAAAATTGGAAAAAAGAAAATGATTAAAATAAAGCTATAGACTGATTGTATAGTTTTCATGGCAGCAACTGTACTATTATACTGTCCTGTTCCCTCATCAGTCTTAGATAGCAGTTTAATGAGAAAAGATTAAAATGGTGAACAACAATTTCAGATTTATACACCATTTCCCTGTGTTTTACTCTTAGGTAATATGATGCACACTTTAAGCTAACATAATAGTGATATAAGATGTAAAAATAAATTAGAGATCATTTTTCAATGCCTTATTCACTTTTGTCTGAACACTTGGAATTTTAAATAATTTTAATTGCTATTTTCGCTAGTGTTACAAAAGTAGAACTTTTCTTGGGTATATCATTTGTATTATTTAGACAACTGCACCTTGTAATGTCCATGATAAATTTTGAAGAAAGTCAATAATAGAAAATATGTAACAAATCACATACTGCCTCTTGAAGCTTCCAAATGCAAATGGCACTTGGCACTTCTGCTCAACATTTCATTGGTTAAGGCAAGTTAGATGACCATGCCTAATTTTACAAGGGTAGTAAAGTGCAGCTCTATCTTGTTTCTAAAGAGAGAGGGAAATTGGAATCTTTGGTACAGACTCAGTAGTCACTGTAGGAGGAAAGATTGGCCAACAAAAAGTGAAAATCTTGTCACTTAGTGTTCCTGAGTCCAATTTCTTCTTGAAATGAGCATACTGTGTTAAAAGTTCCCAAAGTCTCCTGTAGCATTAAAATTCCAAAATTCCAGAATAGAAAATGTCTTATCATTGTGGACAGAAGTTTGACTACTTTTTCTGTTTTCCAAAAGGGACCAGGGAAGTCATACCCACAAACATTAACAGACCATTTATTTTCTATTAACAGGATTCTTCCTACCTCCTGTCCCTGGCATAGTATCTTTGAGATGTATATTTCAACTGATTACAGCATATTCTTTTGCTTATTTCTTCCCAAGACACAGTACTTCCCTTTTCCTTAAGATGTAGATTAAGCCTTTCTTTAACTAATCTCTTCCCAAGACACAGATCTTCCCCTCCAATCACCAACCTAAGAATTTGTGGAACCCACCTATAAACTACAAGCCCCCCTCCCTCAAAAACAAATAAAAGGAACCCCCGTACACAATCACCCCGAGAAAAGGCATGTGTGTCTCTTCTCCGGCTTGGGTCACTCACGTTTGGCTTGGAAATAAACCACATTGAGTATTAATTATTAATTTTTACTGTTGGTTATTTTTCTGTCAACAAGATGGCGACCACAAAGGGACCAGAGAAGAACTGAAGATCTTCTGAGGGGTGGTTTCGAACCCGGTGCCCTTTGAGCCCCCTCCGGCTCCAAGCTTCTCCTTGGGGGAGATTCGGTAAGTTCTCTGGCCCTGGACCTCCCAAATTTGGTAGATGGTCTGGTTTATTTCTAAGCTGTTTTCTTGTTCGTCTGTCTTGTATGTTTATCTGTTTTGGGTAACCCAGGTTTGCTCTCCTCTCAGTCAAGAGTAGCGGTCTTTGATATCCTCGTAGTGAGGATTAGCGGTTTGCTCTCCTCTCAGTCAGGAGTAGCGGATGTTGCTATCCTCCTAGCGAGTATTAGCGGTTTACTCTCCTTTGATGGGGGTGGTTACAAAAACCTAACATTTGAGGTTACATCCTAAAACGGTTTTTGTACAATTTATTATTTTTATTTATCTAGTTTGTGGAGAAACTGGACTGTCCCATAAAATAGACAAATGAGAGACTGGGCCTCTCAACTCTGAAGATAAAGGGCATTTTGCTCCTCCCTTTTGGGTAGGCATCTCAGGCAACTGAGAGCCATATTTTTAGGGAGTGTCCAGAAGTGGGGGTTGTTTCTTGCCCTGCAGGACAAGTAGCGGCCCTATAGGAAATCCCCAATACAGTAATTTAGACAGGCCCATCCAGTAAACGCAAAATAAGAGCTGACCACTCAAGCATTTTGGGCCCCCTTCCTGAATGCTAGATTCTTGAAGGGAACTGAGACACGGTAAGACAAGCGATTTCAACACGAGAGTGACATCTAGTGGAGAGTCGCTCAGAAAGCAGCACATTGGTCCACCACATTAAAGGTCCTTAGCTTCCAGACCAGTTTCTCCTATTAAAAAAAAAAAAAAAAAAAGAAAGAAAGAAAGAAAGAAAGAAAGAAAGAAAGAAAGAAAGAAAGAAAGAGAGAAAGAAATCACTCTTTGTTAAGGAAGACTATGGCACTTGGAAGAATGGTTGAAAGTCTGATACCAGACTTGCCTGGTGCTGCCAA
>NW_006159559.1:157640-158164 GCF_000334495.1 Tupaia belangeri chinensis | reverse complement strand
GATATCCCCTGAAAACTTCGAAAATGGGAGGAGTGACACTGTTAAACTCTGGTTTCATACAGGGTTTAGATGAGGAATTAGTGACTCTGGTAAAAAGAAACAATGTGGCTTGGGCGTCTCTACCCACCAACCAACTCATTACCTTAGCTGACCAATTATCTCAGACAATTCTTAAAGGAGAAAAAGATATGAATTCCACAATTATGAGCCTACAATTAAAACAGCTAAGCAAACAAGTGGAGGAACCACTAATTTGCCAGAATCCCAAAAATCCGCGACAAGCACAGAAAGAGAAAGTTTGCTTTTACTGTGGGAGACAAGGACACATTAGGCAACACTGTAGGAAGTGCAAACAAGGCCTTGCACACAGGGAACGCACAGCCCCAAGGACAGAGCAAGAGGGAAGTCAGATTCCAGAATAGGGATGCTCCGAGGGAATTAAGGGGTTTTTTTCTTTGCTCTTAACTAATGCCCTGTGGGAGATTGAGATACCCATCAATGGTGACGATACCACGGCACTAGTA
>NW_006159559.1:153461-157497 GCF_000334495.1 Tupaia belangeri chinensis | reverse complement strand
AAGATCTGCAAAAGCCTGCATGTAATATTATGGTGATAAAAGCTGACCAAGACCTCAGGCAAGGAGAAATAGAGCCTTTCTTATCCCAAATACCTGATTCCTTATGGGCAAACTCTTCCTCAGATATTGGAAGGATTAAGATCAGCTACTCCCATAGAGCTAGCCGTAGATAAGTCTAAACCTTTGCCCAACATTAAACAGTATCCTCTTAGGCCAGAAGCCTTGCTAGGAATTAAACCCATTGTTCAGGAGTTTTTAAACAAGGGCCTCATAATACCTTGCACTAGTCCCTGGAATACACGGATCCTTCCAGTCAAAAAGCCAAATGGTAAGGGCTGGAGGTTTGTTCAGGACCTTAGGGCCATTAACAAAATAATTCCTAGACATCTTGTGGTTCCAAACCCCCATACCTTACTATCTAGCATCCCCACAAATGCCAATCATTTCTCTGTCATTGACTTATGCAGTGCCTTTTTCAGCATACCCATAGAACAACATAGTCAATATCTTTTTGCCTTTATGTGGGAAAAATGGCAGTACAACTGGACAGTTTTGCCCCAGAGTTATTGTGAGTCTCCTACATATTTTTCCCAAATTTTAAAGGCAGATTTAGAAAACATTGAATTTCCAAATGGATCCGTCTTAATTCAGTATGTGGATGACCTGCTATTGTGTTCATCCTCTCTGACTCAATGTGAGGAAGACACTATTCACTTGTTACAACAATTTGTGGATAGGGGGCACAAAGTATCTAAGGACAAGCTACAATTTTGTCTTCCTACAGTTAAGTAACTGGGGCACATAATCTCTTTAAAGGGGCTATTAATAAATCCTGAGAGAATCTCCACTATCATGACCTTCCCTTTTTACCCAAAACAAAAAGACAAGGAGGTTCTAAGGACTTACTGGCTGCTGTAAAAACTGGATTCCAAATACTCACTGATGGCGTAACCTTTATATGAGAAATTGAAACAAGTCCAGCCAGATCCGATCTGCATAGAAAACTTAAAACAAGTTCTTACCCAGGCACCAGCGCTGGGTCATCCAAATTACCGACTCCCTTTTTTCCTTTTTGTACATGAAGTAAATGGAAATGCCTTGAGAGTACTAACCCAAAAACATAATGACCACCACAGACCAGTGGGGTATTTTAGCCAACAAGTTAGATCCTGTAGCAAAAGGACACCCCCCCCCCCCTTGTGTGAGAGCTATATCAGCTACAGCCACTTTATGCAAGAGCATCGAGGAGTTCATCCTTGGATCTCCGCTTACTATATATGCCCCCCATTCTGTGGAATCGCTTTTGAATTCCTACCATACTCAACACTATTCTGTCAGTCGCCTTGCCTCTTATAAAGTGCTCCTACTTTCTGCCCCAAACATAACTCTGAAATGTTTTAACACTCTCGATCCTGCCACCTTGCTTCCCATGCCAGATGAACAAGAAGACCACGATTGCATCTTACTAACTGATATCCTTCTCTCCCCTAGGAACGATTTGCAGGAGACCCCCATTGAAAATGCTGACTTGGTCTGGTTCAACATTTCCATTGTGCCTATCACCCTCAGTCCTCTGGTTTTGTGGAACGTACAAATAGCACTATAAAGACTCAACTGGCAAAGTTAATGGAAGCTTTTGGCCTCCCTTGGCCAAAGGCCCTTCCACTGGTTTTGTTAAATCGGAGATCCACCCCTTTTGGAAAACATCATTTATCCCCCTTTGAAATAATCACAGGACAACCTATGAAACTGGATGAAGGTCTATACGAACCAGCTTTAATAAAAGGAGAAATGTTACATTACTGCCAAGGCCTTCTTCAGAAACTAACAGAAAATGTAAAATTAGTAACGGAATCTTTCCACAGTGAGCACCTGGGGGATGAAGACATAAAGGATCATGGACTGCGACCAGGTGACTTTGTATACTGGAAGCGGCACCAACTGAAGGACTCCCTACAACCCCGATGGAAAGGACCCTATCAGGTACTCTTGACAAATTCATGTGCTGCAAAGTTAAAAGGAGTCCCCTCATGGATCCATGTTATACACCTAAAACGAGCACCTGACCCAGTCCCTATCCCAAGTCACTCCTGGACCTCTGAACCCATCTCTGATACTCGTCGACTCTGAAAGACCCCGGAGACACCCTCCAGAGAGACCTAAGATTCTTTTGTTCCTTTTCCTTTTTTTCTTTTTTTAATTTTTAATTTTTTAAAAATGTTTCTTTCTTTCTTTTTTTCCCCTTTCTTTTCTTCTTCTCTTGAGATCTTTTTTAATAATAAGGTGTGGTCAAGATTTTCATCAAAATTGGGTAATAATGTTTCTACCAATTGTCCTTTTTGCCACTGTGTCCCCTGTCTGCTTACCCCGTACTCCATCTCTCCTTAAGCTTAATGGATTGTCCTGGATTACAACAAATATCACAAATTTCCCCCCAGGTAACCTGGTATGACATAGATCAGGAAACAATGAAAGCTACTAAATGGGACAGCTCTATTGTAAACATTGCAAAAGGTATGCCCTTTATGGTATTCTTATACTATAAAGCTTTAAAATATGATGCTATGCAAGAATACTTACCTAACAATACCTCAGGCAGATTTCTGCAAGGATCAATCCAAGTAGAGCATTGCATTACCATAGACCTCAATGATGACAAAGTCAGACAATGGCCTGGGTATGATGGGGAAAAGCTAGCTGCCTCATGCGCTAACCGCCACAGTGCGACCTGCCCGCACACTTATCAGCCTTGTAAGTGTGGTGGGATGCCCTTATCCAGGCCAAATCAGACAGACTCTGCTCTTACAGAGCAGTTCATGGGAGTCTATTGGTGGACAGAGGTCCCTGATGGTAAAAACGCTACTTTACAACCAGGACGCCTCTGGGAGGCTCTATGGAACACTCAAACAAGAGCATATTTAGGCATGACCTCTACTCACTTAACAGTGTTTTGAGACACCCAAAGATTCTGGGTAGATTCCATTTACCCAAATTGTTCTATGGTTATAAGTATGCTAAGACAACAACATTCCTGGTGGATATGCCAAAATTGGCCCTCAAAAAAACTGACAAAGCATGACCTGCTAGGAGGGGTGTGTGCCGGCTTGGGAATACTAGGACAAGCTGAGTTTGCAGCTAACGAAGAAAGGCATTCTTTGGAAAAAAGACTCTCTATCTAAAATAGGTCACATAGAAGGGATACTTTTCAGGAAGAAGGCCAGGAATTGGAAGCAGCCCTAAAGGATAATGTGGCCCTTATTCAATGGGTAGAAAAAAACAGACAAACCATAATGACCTATTCAGCAACCCAGAGATGGGAACGGGCCTATACCCTAACCCAGCAAGGCCTCATGTCTATGCTAGTACAAATGGAATCTGAGGTGGCCATAAAGCAATGGCCCACAGTGCTCAGTGCTGAAGCACAATCCAGACACTTATGGGTAACCTATGTGCCTCCAGATTTATGGAAGTTCTTAGATGGTAAATGTGATCTCAGATATTGTATCCTTAAAGCCCATGTTCCAAAACTACAACATGCAAAAATTCTGTAGTCCAATTGGCAGGCATTGAAACAGTTGTTAATACTTCACGAATACTCCCTATGGGGAGTCACTGGGTAATTTTGATCAATGAAAGTACATGGCATCCCATCTCCCTTTCTGACTGTAAAAATAGGAGGGGAGAATGACTCTGTCCCCAGGTTACTTGGAATCCTGATTTCTCACAGGTCTGGCCCCTGCTGTCAACACCCATAAAACATTTACATCTGGTACATGGGAAAAGGTCGTTTTTGCTGGGAAGGAAAACAAAATGACACGGTGGAAGTTTATGATTTTTCCTGTAATAAGACTTCTTTTTCCTTACCTAGTACCAACATCTGGTGCAACACTAACGTTCTTAGGAAGGTAATTTTGCTCCCTGTAAACAAGTCCTATGATAATCTAGACATTGCAGATCAGATGTTTCTTGAGTTTGCCTTATACCCCCCTCAGGATGTGTTACCTATGGAAACAGCCTGGCCAGAAGAAAAATTAAA
>NW_006159559.1:139890-153141 GCF_000334495.1 Tupaia belangeri chinensis | reverse complement strand
TCGTCGCCAAGATGTTGTTCCCCCTGAGCTTTAAGGCTTGACTCTTGCCCCTTTGCCAAAAGATAAATTGGCTATTTAGGAAAAGTCTGTCAGACATGTCCTCCCCCTGGGACCTGACTTCCAGGATGAGTCTCCCTAGCACTGTGGGACATGACTCCTAGGGATGAGCCTCCCTAACACCATGAGACATGACTCTTAGGGACGAGTCTCCCTAGCACCATGGGACCTGTCAATTTTGTGGCCTACACATGCATTCAGAGGAATGATTTTTGGCCAACAGGGGGGAATGTGGACAGAAGTCTGACTACTTTTTCTATTTTCCAAAAGGGACCAGGGAAGTCATACCCACAAACATTAACAGACCATTTATTTTCTATTAACAGGATTCTTCCTACTTCCTGTCCCTGGCATAGTATCTTTGAGATGTATATTTCAACCCATTACAGTATATCCTTTTGCTTATCCCTTCCCAAGACACAGTACTTCCCTTTACCTTAAGATGTAGATTAAGCCATTCTTTAACTAATCTCTTCCCAAGACACAGATCTTCCCTTCTAATCACCAACCTAAGAATTTGTGGAACCCACCTATAACCTACAAGCCCTGGCTTCTACATGTCCTGCCTTTTTGGGCCAGACCAATGGAAAAATTTCTTCATTAAATGTTGTCTGTCAATCTCAAAAACAAATAAAAGGAACCCCTGTACATGATCACCCCAAGAAAAGGCATGTGTGTCTCTTCTCCGGCCTAGGTCACTCACATTTGGCTTGGAAATAAACCGCATTGAGTATTAATTATTAATTTTTACTGTTGGTTATTTTTCCATCAACATCACCATTTCAACTGCTGACTCATCTGAAAAGTCATTACCACCAAACTGCAGCCTTAACTTTTGACCTTCTAATTAGTATAACTTCTAAATCATAAATTATGAGAACTATGTAATCTATCATTGGGATTACTGACTAATAGAAAATTAAAATTTTGATCACGATGGCATTGACAATATACAAGTTCTGTTTGCACATTTAGAAAATTCAAGAAGACCTGAATCTTTACATGTACCAATTATTTCATTCTCCTGTTGTTTTTGTGAAAGCAATAATCTTGATATGACTGCTTGCATTATTTACCTTTTTTGTCGTTATTTGTTTCCTCATGTTAGTGTCTTTAATTTAGATCAGTCAATTAAGTAAAATGTGAAAGGATTTCTAATGAAAAAAGTGAATAAGCTCTTTTATTATAAAAGATCACTGATTAATTTCATTTAATATCATATTTAAAGTGTTTCTCCTCTAGTTTATGTTTTTTATCTTCTCATGAAATATATGAAACTAGAGTGACATATTTTAAGCAAAGGGTTTGATTTCATGGGTTTGGACATAACTTCTGAATTGGACATCTCATTGTGCACTTTTCCTTTCTATAATTTTTAATAACCTAAAAAATTATTGATAGGACAGGAATTTAAAAATAGTATCTTGTATTTTTATTTGTAATTTTACATATTTGGGAGAGACAGTAACATGGGTGAACGAACAGAAGACAGAATTGGGTGGCTTAGGTTTGAATTATAATTAAACTATTTGTTAGGTGTATGAGCAAATTACAAACTTCCTAAGATTTTAATATCTCCCTTTGCAAAAATGAAAGTTTAAAACTAAGTATATGCTTAAGAGTATAACCCTTGGAAATAATCCACTGAATGATAATATTTAATTTCAGTTTATTAGTTGACATTATGGTTTTCTGTCAACCTTGTGAACAATTTCTTATTGTGTGAATTAATTATGTTGTTTAGCAAAGAAAAGTTAAGATTTATTGACTTTAGTAGAAGTGTAATCATTCATATAACAGGCATGTCAAAATGACAACAAAATATGTAGAAGAATGGAAATGTTTGAAAGTATTTAACTGCAAATTTCTCAGATTAAAAAAAAAAATCAGGGCCATCCACTGATGTTGGATAAGGCAGCTGGATCACACATGGCAACCACATGGTTGGAGTCTCCTTACAACTTGAAAAACACAGCAAGTGTGAGAATGTCTGTGCCCAAAATCCCAAAAGGAGAATGGAGGAGAAGGAGAAGGAATTGTAGTATGAACATCCCCCAAGGGGGGTACTTTCTCACTTTCTCTGTGTTTCTTTTTCCAGTAAGTTCACACCCTCTGGGAAATTAAATAACAAAAAATAAATAATAAATTTTAGAAAGAAAAGGTTATGAGAGGAAAAGAGAGAAAAGAAGTCCCACATCTAGAAACTTGAAGAAAAAGTCTGTGTCTTCCTACAAAGAAAGAAAAATCACAAGAACATTAGGTTCTCAAGGATAATACTCTAAAGAAACAACAATGAGTTAATATTTTCAAAAGTACTTTAGTATGTGTGTCAGAACTTAGTTATACCAAGCTGATTACTTCTTATGAGACATAAAATGCTTCATTTTGTCACATAAAGCCTCTCTCTAGCCTTGAGAACTAGAGCTCTAATGACAAAAATTAATAGAGAAAATCATTAAAATATATAATAGACTACAAATAAATAAGTCCAGATACTCTGTTACCTAAAATGGAATACTCCAAATCTATGAGAACAAAATAAATAAATAAATAAATAAAAGCTGAAATGAATGTGGCAGTGGTAAGAGATGGGGAAGGTAAGAAGTTAAGAGAAAGCTAGTAAGGGGAGCATGCTAAAGTGTATTTTTTGTTTGTGCAAAACTATAAAATAATGATAGAATTCAAAAATTTATAGGAGTAAACTTAAGTGTGAATATAATAAATTAGAAGTAGTATCCAGAAAATTAATAATAGACATTTGTTTAAAAAAACTCTCTAACTAGAATAATCGACTTTTCATTCAAGGATAAAAAGGACAAAATGAAAAAACAAACAAACAAAAACAAGGAAGAACAACAACAAAAAGAAATACAGAAATAGAAAATCTAGGGGCCAGCAGATGGCATAAAGGTTATGTCACTGGACTCCCACGTAGTTGACTGAGGTTGAAGTCCCAGACCCTAGTGTCTTACACAGAGTGCTTGTGCATGTGTGCCTAAACCCCTGAGAGGAGAATGGAGAAGGGACTGCAGCGTAGACCTCACCTCTAAACTCTAAAAAAAGAAGTATAAAATGTAAATGTGGAATAAGATGGCAGAATAATTCTTAACCTTATATAGTGCTATTTATAGTAAATGGATTAAGTGTATATATTGGATTTACTAAAGACACTAAATATACGTTATATATATATGTATGTACACTAAATATATTAACTAAAAAGCAAGATCCTCAGATCTGATACAATAAAAAAGGAGCCCTAGCTATGGAGACACAGCAGCAGCACGATGCTCTGCAATACTGGACTGACCTGCTCTGGGTATGCATGCACCTGTAATCCCACTGGCTGAGAAGGCAGAGGAGAGGATCACAACACCTAAGACCCTTTAAATATACTTGGCTTCCTCTTTGTTTCCCTCTTTTAAGAAATAAACACATAAACTTAAAAAATACATATAAAACGATTCAGAAATATTTGCTTACAAGGTACAAACTTAAATTGAATAAACGAGGAAGTTTGGAAGTAAAGGCCAGAGGGTGGTAACCCAGTACTCTGAGAGGCTTATCTACAGGGAAAGATCCAGGTAGCTTCACATCTGGAGACATCCTGAGGAGTGTCTACTCATGATCGAGGGCTGGCTGAGGCTGGAGTGGCTAGAGCCACTGGGATGCTGCTGAGGACATCTTTCTCTGTTTCTCTTTCTCATGAAAGAAAACAAGAAAGAAATTTGTAAAGAGAGGAAGGTTTAGACATTGGAACAATGTTAATGCAATACTCTCTGAGGCTGGGCCACCCCAGATTTGAAGTACGCTGGGCCCATACATGCCCATGATCTTTGGCTGACTGAAACTGGAGGTGGACTGCAATGTCAAAACCATGTTGGGGTACTATCTCTCAGAAGAAATAAATAAGATATATACTTAAAAAAGAAATTTTTAAAGTAGATGAAAAGTAATATAATAGACAAATACATAAAATTAATCAGTTTGCAATTCTAACAGGCAAAACAGAAGATGTCATTTATATTAACTTTGGGTTATTATTTTTAATGAAATTACTTTAAATTTTCTATTTAATTTTGAATACAATAAATATCACTGTGTATAAAAGCTTATCAATAACTTTGAAATCAATATTTTGGGTATCAATAATTTTTAGGATTATGAAGGGGTCCCTCAACTGAAAAATCTGAAAATTGCTGGACTACCTAGACAGCTTAAGAGTTAGGAACAAACTTTAGACCTCCAGAAAGTAGTTAAATAATATGATAGAAATGAGACTATTCTTATAGCATCAAAACCCCAAATTACATTTGATAATTTGATAGAGAAAAACATCAAACTTATTATAGAACATAAAAAGAAGACCTGAGTAAATGCACAAATAAATCATGTTCACATAGGAGATGACTAACATTTTAAAGATGTAAACTTTTCCCCTAGTTAATTTATGATTCTATGCAATCAAAATTTGAAAGAAATAAAAAGGTCCACAAGTGACTAAGAAAAAAAATTTTTTTGGAGAGGTTTTTGCTATAGGGTGTGTGTGCTTGCCAAAGGCAGAGACAAAGAGACAGAACACGAGAAATCACTCCCCAGGGGAGATGGCCATGCCACAATCCCTTCTCCTCCATTCTCCTCTTGGGATCTTGGGCACGCATGTACACACACACACACGCTTGCCTGGCGTGAGTTTAAGCCACCGGGTCTAGTACTCAAACTGTGGTTGACTACATGGGAATCCAGCGTCACAGCCATTACGCCAACTGCTGGTCCCATGACTAAGAAATTTTTAGGAAAATAATAACGGAAATGAAAAACAAGGAATTTTAAGATACAGTAAATGTTCTGGTAATAGAAAAAGAAATGAATAAAACAGATTTTTAATCCTGTTCCAAAGACACAGCTAGCTGATCCTAGTGGTGCATTGCATATCTCCTCTCATGTGACTGGTTCTCCAACTTCCAGAGCCTATATGTGCGTATGTGTGTACGTGTGTGTGTGTATATATACACACACACACGTACACACATATATATATATTTGGCCTGGGATGTTCCCTTTGACACAGAACTGTTTTTTGCCACCTTCACAGATGGCCAAATGTGCCAGCAAGTTAACAATTGTCATAAACAGACCTTAACCAATGGCCACTGGTAGGATTTTCAGTGGCCTGCTGGATCTGCCTTCTATCGGTAAAGAGATAAAATAGTTAAAATTTTAGGGATTTTGCAAGATAGTTGAAGTCACTTAATAGTTAGCAATCATCCATAGTGGGGGTACTTACAGTGCAAATATGAGCAAATGCTACAATGTAAGAGTTTGTTTCCAGAAAGTCAGGTATTAACCCTTTATCAACATACCAGTATTCTGGTATATATATATCCTTGTTGCAAAGTGGTCAAACTTTGAGATGGTTGATGTGTACATACTGGAGGGAGAAAACACAGAACTCTGTGCTTATTCTGTTCTAAGACAGGAACACGCGGCCTCATCAACTGGATCAATGGTTGGACATGTTCCCTAAACCTGTCTCACAGTTCTGCTGTTATCTTCGCAGCTGCACAAAACTTCAGGAAATGCTTTCTGCCCATTTTGCACCTTCTTCCTGAATAAATATAAAGAAAATCAACTGGTTTGGTCTACAATCCTCTGTGAGTGCAAGCCCCTGGTCTTCCTGTTGAAGATCATTGCTTGTCTTGCTTCATCTCGCTTACATTTCTGTGGGTACTACATTTTGACTGTGCCGATCATGACATATCCTCCCTAGATTTCTTACTATGGGTGCACTACATTCTATATTTATTCTGGCTCCCAGCATTTACTAGTGAATTTAAAGTGATAGCTAGCTTCCAAACACATCCATATTCAAATAAATTACTTGTAACCAGTTTGTCTGAGAGCCTTTGGAGGCTCCAACTAAAATGACTCACTTATATATAAAAAATTAACATATAATAGAAATGAAATGACAAATTAGTAAGAAAAGGATAGTTTGTTTAAAGAATATCAAGGCAGAAAGTCTTACTAAAGAAGAAAATAAACGCTTCCTTAAATTTGTTTAAGTACAAATTGACTAAAAACTAAATAGAAAACGCAAAAATGTGACATTAATAGAAGACAATGTAGAAAAATGCCATCATTGTCTAGGTATAAGAAATTATTTCCTAAAACTCAAAAATCAAAAACATAAGTAAAAATTGATGAGTTTGATTACATGAATCAAAATAAGAATTACTATTCAGAAAAATACTCTACAAATAATGACAGCTGACAACATATAGTCTCTGAGAAGATATACACCATTTCCCAAACTAATAACTGAATAGTCTATACAAATAATTAAGTGATATAGATGTGAAAAAATAAAACCCAACAGTAAATAGTCAATATATATGAAAAGTTAATCGCTAACAGGGAAGTAAACTGTTTTAATACATAAAGATACCCAATCATACACACAATCGGTAAATCCCATATTAAAACATTAATGAGATACTACTTGATTTCAATCATATCATCAAAATTAAAAGTGATGGGACCAGCAGTTAGCGTAATGGCTATGTTTCTGGACTCCCACGTAGTCAACCGCAGTTCGCGTCCCAGATCCAGTGGCTTAAACTCATGCCAGCCGTGTGTGCATGCATGCCCAAGATCCCTAAAGGAGAATGAAGGAGAAGGGATTGCAGTGTGGCCATCCCACCTCGGGGGTGATTCCTCACTTTCTGTTTCTCTTCTCTCTCTGTCTGTCTGGTGAGCGCACACGCCCTATAGCAAAAACCTCTCAAAAAAAAATAAATAAATAAAAGTGATGATAAAAAGACTGATGTGTGGAGAAATGTAAGGTATCAAAAATGGGCACATGAGGGACTAATATAGCAAAAAATGACTATGTTACTGGACTCTTATGTAGTCGATCACAGTTCAAGTCCTGGACTTAGTGGCTTAAACTCACACCAGGTGCATGTGTGTGCATGCCCAAGATCCCAAGAGGAGAATGGAGGAGAAGGGATTGCAGCATGGCCATCCCCCCTGGGGGGTACTTCTCACTTTCTGTCTCTCTGTCTCTCTCTCTCTTTCTGGCGAGTGCATGTGTCCTTCTGTCCTATAGCAAAGACCTCTCCAAAAAAAAAAAACCATGGGCACATGAATGCGTCATTTCCAGAGTAATCCGGCTTGACTAACTGATGTGGAGTAGGTATGTATATCACCAAATACGTAACTTCATTCCTAGTATATTATTGGAATAGACCAAGGAAATTCTTCTGTAGTCCTTAAAGAATATGTGAGAAGATGTCTGTCTCCATGTCGATTGTACGCACCAAAAGTTAAAGACAGTGTAAGCTGTTATAATATGGAAAATAAATAAGTTTGGGACCAGCAGTTAGTGTAATGGCTATGTCGCTGGACTCCCATGTAGTCAACTGCAGTTCACGTCCCGGACCCGGTGCCTTAAAACTCATGCTGGTGTGTGTGCGTGCGTGCCCAAGATCCCGAGAGGAGAATGGAGGAGAAGGGATTGCGGCATGGCCATCCCCCCTGGAGCGTGATTTCTTGCTTTCTGTCTCTCTGTCTCGCTCTGTCTGTCTCTCTGGTGAGCGCACATGCCCTACAGCAAAAAAATTTTTTAAAAAAGTTTAATTTGGTAGGAATATAGTGTACATAGCTTGTATACATAATATGCAGTGGCCAGCAGCAGAATATAGCAGTACGTGGAGCAAAATGGGTAGTTATTGTGGGGAAATTGCAATTAGACAGTAGAGTAAGATTAGTAGCCTGCTAATATTTGTGTAAATAAAAACCACGCACATGCATGAACATGAATAAACACTATATTTGACCAGATTATATTCAGATTAAATAGTATACTAAGCACATGTAAATGAGAATCTACAGAGGAATGTAAGCTATGGAGATGAGGATGTAAAACAAATATAACTAGAAGGAGGTCCCAGCAAATACACTTCTTCAAAACATAAGTATTTTCTTTTTATACATTGGTTTCAATGTGATGTTTTCCTTCTCCCTGTACACTGTGAGAGTTTCTGGTTGTCAGTGTTATTTAGAAACCCCAGAAGTGGCTCTTCGCTGTGGAAATTCTTTCTACATACTGTATTGTCTTGCACAGGTAGTGTCCTGTGTCTAGTCGGTACACTTGCATGCCACAGACCCTGACGCCCAGCGTGGCAGACGTACTCTGTACTTTCTTATCTGCCGGGCTGCCTTTTTAGTTGATGTGTCATTGCCATGCTGCCGGGTGCCCATCTTTAGGTTTAGCACACAGGTGTACTACATTCTCCAGCAGGAGAAACTTGTAGAGCTTCAGGTCCTTGGACTCGGAGCGCATGTGGCTCAGCTGCTGCTTGTGACAGCGCAGGCTTCAGGGGTTGTGGCTGATCTTGGAGCTCAGGCTGCTGTTACTATTTAGCATTTGGAAGGGGACATTGGAGTGGCTGTGTGGCTCCACCTTGTGCAGCTTTACCTTTGAACTTTTGGCCTCTTGGGAGCTTTTAGAGGTGTCTAGGGACAGGCTGGCTTTTTCTTCCTTGTGGTTACATCAGCTGCCCGACTGGTGTAGGCTCCGGCAGGAGTGTTTGCGCCATGGCCACTCTTGTTTTGGCGTGTCCAAGGTACCTATGACATCTGCATTCTCTATTAGAACTACTCTCTTAAGGTACAGGCAGAAGAAGCCACACTGAAGCTAAATTGGCTCTTCAAACAACCTGCACCATATTCCTGCACTACGGTATCTGACCTCTTCTAGTCTGGTTGATTTTTTTCTAAATAACTCAAGGTGTGCCAAGGTATTCCTTGATAAAATGTAAAGTTAGTTTATTTTAGATATTTCAGTACTATGCTAAGTACATGGTAGTATTATCTCAAGATTATCTTAATCCCAAGAAAACAGGAAAGCCCTTAAAGGATTTCAAGCAGGTCGCCCACAGTGTGAATGAAGGTACCAGTGTAGACAGGGAATAAAGAAAAGATGAAGCTTAATGATAAAGAAGATAAAGATATCGTATATGTAAAAAATGATCATTTCAAGACTCTCAGACCAGAAGTCTGTTGCTACATAAGCCTTCAAGATTCCTGTGCCACCTGAGAGAACAGTATAGAAAACAAAGGAAAGGATTTAGAATCCTGACACTAAGGTTTTAAATCAAAGTCACTAAGGTGCCTTGACTTGGCAAGTTTGTGTTTCACTCAAGCAGAAATAGGTTTATATGCTAAATTGAATCCAGACATAAAGAAATAAAGAACACATCACTTTTGTACATGTGATGCTGCAAAACATATATTTCTGTGCAAAATACATATGAATTAAATACATGAATAGATGCCTGGGCTCTCAAAAGCCAATCCATGGACCCAGCACAAAAAAAATACCTGATGAAGGAGACTAGATAAAGACCTGCCTGTGTTTGCTCATGCTAAAAAAAAGTACATTTGTTATTCTACCATTAAAAATATACAACTCTAATAAGGCTATAATCATTGTAACAGTGGTGACAGGGTTAATATACTCTACAAAATGTTTTAATACAGAAGACACAAATGTAGGCAAGAAAAAGAACTGACTTAGTATATAATATTCCATACAAATACTGGTTAAAAATATTTAAATTATGTAAATGTAGGGATTTTAAAGAATAATAATGTTATATGTAAAATGAACGGAAAAAGTAAAAATTCAGGTCTTTATAAACAATTATTGTAAATTTCAACATTCAAATCACATAGATTAAGCATAAGAAGAATGAAAACAACATAAAGCAATAGAAATTTAATAAATTTCAGGTTCATTATGAGAGCATTTGTAGTTTATGATCTGAGGGGAACCAGAAGAGCAACCAGAATGCTTGGACACCATGAGAGAGCATTACAGAGAACTCTTTTCTTCAGTTCAAAAGAATTACAGAAATTTTACCAAAAGAAAACCATCCTGAAAGTTAAGATAGACAGTGTGACTATGAACAGTGGAAAGCAAATTAAACTTGCACATGAACCCTATCCTCAACAGTTACAACAGTTGGACCACCTACTTTCATGTGAACAGTTTCCAGTGATTGAAAACTCTTAACATGGTAACACATTTCATTTTTCAGGAGTCAAGGTTATTCTTACGTTAAGTTAAAAGCTATTTCCACAAAACTTCTATCCATTGGTCCTAATCCTTCTCACGAGAGCCACAAATAAATCTAAATATCTTCAGTTCACTTTAGAATGATTTCATTCTCCTAAATTGCCTTTTTTCCAGATTATTCAGAACTTTCCTTCATTTCCCATAAATTACAGCTCTCAGTACCTTCCCTGCTCTATGAACTCCAATTTGTGAAAACCCACTTTAAAGTGAATACTGAGAATTTAACAAACGAGAGGTAACTTAGCCAGAAAAGTAAAAAAGAAAATTTAACCAAAAAATAAATCCATAGGGGTGAGACAATGGTACATCTGTAAGGCAACTGGACACACATGGGAATATCCCGGGTTCACATCCTAAGATCTCCCTATACATACTAACACATGTTCATGATCCAGGCTGACTGATGCTGGAGCTGAACTGTGGCATTAAGACCCCTGGGTACCTGTGTCTCTCTCACTTTCTCTTTTTTTGCTTATGCAAGAAATAAATAAATAAAAAAAAAACAAATCAAATCTAAGACCAGCAGATGGCATAATGGTTACATCACTGGATTCCCACAAGGCTAACTGTGGCTCAAGTCCTGGACCCAATGGCTTGAAACTCAGCTGGGCATGTATGTGTGAGCCCAAGATTCTAAGAAGAAAGTGGAGAAGAATAGATTGTGGCATGGCCATCCCACCACACCCCCCCAGGAGGGTGATTTCTTGCTTTCTGTCTCTCTGGTGAGCAGGCAGTGGCATGTGTCTGACTAAAAAAAAAAAAAAAAATAGAATTTAAAAGGTAAACACATAGCAGGTACCTAATATATATTTCTTTAGAAGTAAAACTGCTAATTTGTGTTCATTTTATAGACAAGATTTTCCTTTATAAAATGACATAACAATATATTTTTCCTAAAAAAGTTAAATGCAGTACTGCAGTTTATTACCAAAAAAATTTATCTTGTTAAGTACAAAACAGCTTTGCAGCATTTAGAGATAATTTTAGATGGTCATTTTGTCACTCAGTTTATTTGTTGTACTTTCAGATTCATGTTGTCTACAAATTTAGTAAAACTTACTTCTGTACAACATTCAAGGAGTGATAAAAATATTTAATTTGACAACATACTGAGATATAACTACAGTCCTGCAGGTTGATGATGATATAATCAGAAAGACCCTTTGAATACAGAAATTTCACTGATTAAGAATTAATTAAATTTATTATCAGGTGCCACACGTCTTTTTTCATAAAATATAATTTTTAAAACTGTCAAATTGTTACTGACATCCAAATTTGCTATATTAATTACTGTAGCACTTGAGCAACTATATTATAAAAATAACTGTTCTATGAAAATGTGTCTTAGCCCTTATTAGCCCTTAGAAAGCTATTTCCTCTAAATAAATCCTTTTTTTTTTTTTTTAGGATTTTTGCCATAGCATGCATGCACATGCCAAAGATAGACTAAAGAGAAAGAGACAGAGAAGAACAAAAGTGAGAAATCAACCCCCAAAGGAGATGGCTATGCCACAATCCCTTCTCTTCCACTGTCCTCACCAGATTTCAGGCACACATGCACATACACAGTGTGATTTTCAAGATGCTGGATCCAAGACTCAAATTATGGTCGACCATGTAGGAGTCCAGTGCCTTAACCACCACACTACCTGTTGGCCTGCTAACATCTGTTTTTAAAATCTATCTTCAATGGTGGAATTAAAATTTTGTTGAGTTAAATAATTCTGTCTTTTTGAAAATGAGATATTATCCAGATGTCTAGCATATTTGTTTTGAAAAATTCAAAATCTTTCAATGTTCTAAAGTACAATAGTCCAGAATGAATAAAAAAATATAATATATATGTATACACATGCATGAACAAAAATAAAATATGTATATATGTGTGTGTGTATGTATAAGCATATACACACATATATGTAGTGTATGTATAAGCATGTACATACACTACAAAAACTTTGTGGAAAAATAAAATTAAAGTACAAGTTTATTTTGGTGTAAAAATAATTTTGAATCTGTGCTTAGTTTTTTTCATAAAATTTTCCATGGACTTTTTGAAATCCCCCCCATGTGTATATGCATAATTTTCTTTAAATTTTTCTCTCTAGGGCTGACTGGGAGGATGGGTGCAACTGCTAAGACTACTATCATTTATGTCAAAGTCTCATTCCTCCTGCTAATGTGAAGACAGAATTCTGTAGCATTGCTTACTTGGTTTTATAGATATAAATAGGATCCAACAGGCACAGTAGCTACATTGAATAATTATTGAAAAAAAATTATCCTACTGTGGATTGCTTAAAGATAAGGAAATGAATTGTTAGGAATGATTTATAAATAATAAGAATAAGGTGTAATTTACTCACCTTTTATAGAACATATAATACAGGGATTCTAATACCAAAGTTTGGCTCCTGTTGATGGTAATATTTTTAATAACATTTAACAATTGAGAGTAAGGGAATAGCTTCATTTTATTCTCTAAAGTTTCTTAATTCTCTAATCCTAAAGACCTCTTTTCAATAAATGTCTAGGCCATGATACCTTACTTACTTTTTTTATATATCTTTTTAAAAAATTGATTAATTAATTTTTTTATTTCATTTTCCTTTATACATTCAATCACATTATTATTTGTCTTACAAAGTGGATATTTCTTCAGGTGACCATTTCTCCCTAGTACAGTTGATGAAATTAAAGTGCGTTTTTCAAGACCTGACTTTTTAATGTTGATTGATTTATTTACTCATTAATTCATTTGATATTTATCAAATATCAGTTCCTATTAGACCCTATTCTAGGCTCAAACTGTAGTACAAACAAGAAAATCAAATTCTCTTCCTCACCAAGTTTATACTGTGTTGGAAATTTTGTCTTTCATGCTTATCAGAGATAATAATAGTGCCATAAATGAATAAAAAGCAGTAAGTGGTTAAACAGCAGGGATGAGAGTAGAGTTCTCCAGCAGCCAGGCTGGAAGGGATCACTCTTTTTTTTTTTTTTTTTTTTTTTTTTTTCTTTTGGCGGTTCGGACTGTATGTGCTTTT
>NW_006159559.1:133464-139792 GCF_000334495.1 Tupaia belangeri chinensis | reverse complement strand
AGGGGGGGAGGGGTCCCTTTTTTTTTTTTTTTTTTTTTTTTTTTTTGATTGTTGGCTGTAGGTAGTTGCCTGCTTTCTTTTTTATTTTGTTTAATTTTTATTATCATCATAATCTTTATATTACATTGGATTACATATAACTTTACAGTGTATTACATTGCTTTTTCAAAAGGGAATGTCATGCATGTCAGTCAATACAGAGACATTAATCTCCCTGCTTCAACATTCAATATCTTTTCTATGATTTTCCCAATTATTATTATTATTATTCTAGTTATTTTTTAAAACAGTCAACCACTATTTCTCATTTTGCTTGTAAAAAGACTTTACCCATCATGAAATACTTCTCAGACCAATCTAGAACTGGAAGGGCTCACTCTTGAGCTGAGAATTGAATGAAAAGGAAACCGCAAAGTAAAGATCTGTAGTGTGAAGTGGAGGAGTTTCAAGGAAAAGACAATTGTAATTGAAAAGCCTTAGAAGTTTGGCATATTTGAAAGGAAGAAATAAAACCATATTATCTGAAACTCCATGGAAATCAAAGTAAGTGATAAGCAGTATCTAGATCAGACAGAGACCGATAGCCTACACATTAAGCAATTTTCACTTTTGTCTAATGACATGATATAATAAGATCCCCAAAGAGTGAAGAGTGGTATGACCTGATTTAAGTATTGCAAAACCATTGTGAAGGCTAGATGGAGAATTCACAACAGAAGATGAAGAAAGCATGGAGGCTTGGAATGACTTGGAACAGTAGAGAGAACGGGTCATACATATTATGAGTGTTTCAGGTGGTGCTACTGGATTGATGACAAATGAGATATCGAGTGTGAGGAAAATAGAGTCAAGAATGTCTCCTAAGCATGAAGTAAGTAACATAGAAGTGATATTGTTATTATAGACAGGAAATATAAACAACAATTATTAATATGCTAGGGGTTTTACTTTTAAAAAAGTAAACAACATTCAAGAACAGATTGTCAATATAAGCAAATAAATGGAAATTCTAAGATAGAATAAAAAATGACTGAAATTTAAAAAAATGCTGTAACAGAATGAAGGATGCCTTTCATGGGCTTATTAGTAAAATCGACACAACTGAAGAAAGACTCTCAATAGCACTACCAATAAACTGGTATGACATCTATAAACTACTTCATCCAATAATGGCATATTACACATTCTTCTCAAACTCATACAAAACATTTATCAATATAGACCACATTTGGGGACATTAAAACACATCTTTAAAATTTTAAAAGAACATAAGTTACACAATATCTGCTCACAAATCACAATGGAGTTCAAGGCCAGTCCTCAGCACAAAGGTTAAGGGATGTATATAGAAAGAACAAGCTGACCATGGTACAGGTCCCAGCTTGATAGGCTGAAAAACATACCAAGCCTATAGGTACATATGCCCAAATTCTGATAGGATGTGGAAATGAAGGATAAAAGGTTGTGGCCTGACTATGCTCCATTTGAGAGTGTGCTCTCTCTCTCTCTTCCTCCTCCCTCTTTCTCTCCTTTATAAGCACATATGCCCTCTGGCAATGTAAAAGATAGTAATAAAAATACATTTTTCCAAACTGAAAAACCTTTAAGTTCTAAAAAATCACCAATCCAAGTGTTCAATTATTTGGGGGGAAAATTCACTACATAACCCCATATTGAGATGCATTATTATAAAATTTCAAAATAAAAATTAAATAAATAAACAGAAAACCTTGAAAGCATCCCAAGAGAAAACTAAATTCATGTAGAAAAATAACAGATGGCAATCTCATCCTGAACTTTCAAAACTTATACTAGAAGATAGATGACAATGACGATATGTGTTTGAGAAACTTTTCAATGCAGTCAAGGTCCATGGGCCATTAGGAAATGAGAAGAATTTTTCTTTATCAATCTGATCTACTTTCTGAGTATGGAGCATGCAAGATGGAGTTCAAGGCCAGTCCTCAGCACAAAGGTTAAGGGATGTATATAGAAAGAACAAGCTGACCATGGTACAGGTCCCAGCTTGATAGGCTGAAAAACATACCAAGCCTATAGGTACATATGCCCAAATTCTGATAGGATGTGGAAATGAAGGATAAAAGGTTGTGGCCTGACTATGCTCCATTTGAGAGTGTGCTCTCTCTCTCTCTTCCTCCTCCCTCTTTCTCTCCTTTATAAGCACATATGCCCTCTGGCAATGTAAAAGATAGTAATAAAAATACATTTTTCCAAACTGAAAAACCTTTAAGTTCTAAAAAATCACCAATCCAAGTGTTCAATTATTTGGGGGGAAAATTCACTACATAACCCCATATTGAGATGCATTATTATAAAATTTCAAAATAAAAATTAAATAAATAAACAGAAAACCTTGAAAGCATCCCAAGAGAAAACTAAATTCATGTAGAAAAATAACAGATGGCAATCTCATCCTGAACTTTCAAAACTTATACTAGAAGATAGATGACAATGACGATATGTGTTTGAGAAACTTTTCAATGCAGTCAAGGTCCATGGGCCATTAGGAAATGAGAAGAATTTTTCTTTATCAATCTGATCTACTTTCTGAGTATGGAGCATGCAAGAGGCAGGGAGTAGAAATCCACAGAGAAGTCAATAGAAGAATATGGAAATCCTAAGTTTGAACAAGTATCTGTAGAAACTGAAGAGCGACAGTGGGCTTCCAGTCAACCAAGCATATCTGCAGGGTTTTCAGCAACCTCAGCAAAGAGGAACAAATGAAAAAGATCTGTGAAGGATGACAAAGCTTCCTGTCCAAACGAGGAAGCACAAAGAAAAGCCTACGGCCTCAGGAAAATGTATCAGTTCCCTCATACCCTCTAAACTACCACCAGTCAACTGACTTCACCAAGACATTTTGCAGGCTTGATGATAACCATTAAATATCAGCTCCAAAGGCCAGAAATTAGATGCATAGAGGAGATCGTGTGCCTATACTTATTCGAATCAAAAAGATATTCCTAACACAACAAAAGAAGCCAGGATTTAGACATCATTATGAAGAAAATTAAAGATGGGCAGAGGAAAGCATCTGCAAAAATTCCTGAGGAAAGGATATATTCTGAAAGGACTAATCCAACAGAAGTGACTCTTCCACCTGCAGAGGTTTTGTCTAATCCTGAAGAGTCTGCAGCTCTTTTCAAGGGAGTTAATACAGTTGAGGTGACAACCTCAACGCTAGAGGCTATGTTGGCCTCCTGGGCCAAAGCTGCATCCATGGCTGGGAAGATAGAGGTAGTAGAATCAGAGGCTATGGAATCCCCACAAGAGGCTTATGGTATCAGGTGGCATGTGGTCCATAAGAGAATGCTCTCTGCAATCACAGATGGCTGGGTTTACCTGCAGTTTCCTGCTGGACAAGCCCAGGTTTCTGAGAAGCAAAAAGGGAGAGTGAATGCACTCTTTCTACTTCCAACCTGCAATTTCCCACCCCCACACCTGAAGGACAATATGGTGTGCCCAATGCCCTCTGGCAATGTAAAAGATAGTAATAAAAATACATTTTTCCAAACTGAAAAACCTTTAAGTTCTAAAAAATCACCAATCCAAGTGTTCAATTATTTGGGGGGAAAATTCACTACATAACCCCATATTGAGATGCATTATTATAAAATTTCAAAATAAAAATTAAATAAATAAACAGAAAACCTTGAAAGCATCCCAAGAGAAAACTAAATTCATGTAGAAAAATAACAGATGGCAATCTCATCCTGAACTTTCAAAACTTATACTAGAAGATAGATGACAATGACGATATGTGTTTGAGAAACTTTTCAATGCAGTCAAGGTCCATGGGCCATTAGGAAATGAGAAGAATTTTTCTTTATCAATCTGATCTACTTTCTGAGTATGGAGCATGCAAGAGGCAGGGAGTAGAAATCCACAGAGAAGTCAATAGAAGAATATGGAAATCCTAAGTTTGAACAAGTATCTGTAGAAACTGAAGAGCGACAGTGGGCTTCCAGTCAACCAAGCATATCTGCAGGGTTTTCAGCAACCTCAGCAAAGAGGAACAAATGAAAAAGATCTGTGAAGGATGACAAAGCTTCCTGTCCAAACGAGGAAGCACAAAGAAAAGCCTACGGCCTCAGGAAAATGTATCAGTTCCCTCATACCCTCTAAACTACCACCAGTCAACTGACTTCACCAAGACATTTTGCAGGCTTGATGATAACCATTAAATATCAGCTCCAAAGGCCAGAAATTAGATGCATAGAGGAGATCGTGTGCCTATACTTATTCGAATCAAAAAGATATTCCTAACACAACAAAAGAAGCCAGGATTTAGACATCATTATGAAGAAAATTAAAGATGGGCAGAGGAAAGCATCTGCAAAAATTCCTGAGGAAAGGATATATTCTGAAAGGACTAATCCAACAGAAGTGACTCTTCCACCTGCAGAGGTTTTGTCTAATCCTGAAGAGTCTGCAGCTCTTTTCAAGGGAGTTAATACAGTTGAGGTGACAACCTCAACGCTAGAGGCTATGTTGGCCTCCTGGGCCAAAGCTGCATCCATGGCTGGGAAGATAGAGGTAGTAGAATCAGAGGCTATGGAATCCCCACAAGAGGCTTATGGTATCAGGTGGCATGTGGTCCATAAGAGAATGCTCTCTGCAATCACAGATGGCTGGGTTTACCTGCAGTTTCCTGCTGGACAAGCCCAGGTTTCTGAGAAGCAAAAAGGGAGAGTGAATGCACTCTTTCTACTTCCAACCTGCAATTTCCCACCCCCACACCTGAAGGACAATATGGTGTGCCCAAAATGTGTTCAAAGGAACAAGATCTTAATGAGAAGATTCCGGTGGGATTTGAATGGTTGTAATTAATGTTAGAAAAGTTGGACAGTGATCACTGCAGTGCTCCAGACAGCTGAGCTCCAGTCCTCCATACTGGCCTTGTTCATAGGCCATGCAGACTGATGCAGATGTTACACTTTGATCCCTGACAGTGCCTATTGCTTCATGTGCTGGAGATACAGAGACTCTTAACATAAGTCTGAAAATGTAAACAATTTTCACAAACAATCATGCATTTTAGTTAATAATATAAAGCAACTGTCCCTACCATTCTGAAATAGAAAGGACATCCACAGCTCTTTGAAGTAGGAACTTCCATAGCAATGCATTGTGGAGGAGTGACAAGAAACTCATTTGCTTCTGTGCTGGATTTTCCTCTTCAGGAATATTGATGATTTAGGAAATGTTCCATTCTGATTGTAAATTTAATAAATATAGAAATTTAAGACCAAAAAAAGATATGCCATCAAATCTGGAGTATAAATGAAATTTAACATAGATCTGCTTCTCTATTTAAACTATCAGTAAAGTGAAAAGATAAAAATAAAAACATTTTCAAGTATGCAGATCCTCATATATTTGTTTCTCAGAGCCAATTATCAGAAAACTTCTAGAAAAACATGTATCCCCACCTCCCCCAAACACACGAGTAAACCAACATGAAACAAATGACACAAAGGCAAAAGGTAAGAATGATCAAAATAAATGGTCATTCATAAGTTGCCATGCAACTGACAAAAGAGGAACCCCCTTTGTCTAGAAAAAGGGCTCAGAGTTCCAGGAAGATGTCTCCAAAAAAAGACATGATAAATTATTAAATGGACTTGTCCAGATGGAAAATTATACTGGGAAATAATTCACAAAAAAAGTATGTGATTAGTTAATTTAATAAAATAAGTTAAATGTAATTTTTAATAAACACATATAGAAAAAAATAAAAGGATTGATATTATTTGGAAGAGAAATAAGCATTTAAATTACAACAATAATGAAGGCACTAAATGTTGTTGTAATAAAAAATTAATGTGTAATTATTTTTAAAATGATATGGTTAGGGAACCAGCAGTTAGCATAATGGCTATGTCGTTGGACTCCCACCTAGTCGACCGTGGTTCGCGTCCCGGACCCGGTGGCTTAAAACTCACACCGGGTGCGTGTACATGCGTGTCCAAGGTCCCGAGAGGAGAATGGAGGAGAAGGGATTGCGGCGTGACCATCCTCCCTGAGGGGTGATTTCTCACTTTCTGTCTCTATGTCTCTCTCTGTCTGGCGAGCACACGCGCCCTATAGCGAAAACCTCTCCAAAATAAATAAATAAATAAATAAATAAATAAATAAATAAATAAATAAATAAATAAATAAATAAATAAATAAATAAATAAATAAATAAATAAATAAATAAATAAATAAATAAATAAATAAATAAATAAATAAATAAATAAATAAATAAATAAATAAATAAATAAATAAATAAATAAATAAATAAATAAATAAATAAATAAATAAA
>NW_006159559.1:115888-132514 GCF_000334495.1 Tupaia belangeri chinensis | reverse complement strand
AAACCTCTCCAAAATAAATAAATAAATAAATAAATAAATAAAAAAATAAATAAATAAATAAATAAATAAATAAAACTATGTGGTTAAAGGAAGGGATGTGAGCTAAACTCTACTTATGGAACATAGAATGAAAACGAGGCTAAAGTTGATAAATCATTAATTAGTATAGGCATATCACTTAAAAAAACAGGGACTAGTTGATTATTCAATAGCAAAATATGACACTCTGAAAGGTTGATCTACCTGAGAAAGTTCTAGATTTGCATATGGAGACTTTCCTGAGTACCCTGGGCACATGTGTGCCCACCATACAATATTGGGTGAAGATGTGGAGTGGATCCCAGCATCAAGATCTGATTGGGGATACTATATTTCTCTCTCTCGTTCTTTCTCATGCTAATTAAGTAAATAAATAAGTGCACTTTTAAAAAACATAATTGTAAGCACCAAGGAAATATCTAAAAGAATTGATGCCACTGTCATCTATATAATTGTGAGGAGGGCTGTGCCAGTTGGTGGCCAGGACTGTTATTTTTTATAATGATGCCTTGAATACAAAATGACTTTTAAAATTGTTTATATTAAATATTCTGACAAATTATTTTCTATTTTTAAACTGAGTGTTTGGAATAAAAGATACAGAAACCAGTAGAATCAAATACATTAGAGATGCTAAAATGCCCCAACTAAAAATGTCCAAATGAATTTGTTAATGTGAAAGAAGCTTATTTCAGAAAACTGGAGGTGAAAGCCAAATTATATTAAGTTCAAATAGCAACTGTTAGCTTTCTTCAGGAAGTTTCAAAGGAGGAAAGTTCAGTGATAGCTAATTCATTCACTCATTAGTGAATGATATTTCTATTTTCTTAAGAATGCTAACATCATCATAATTTCTCCCATTTTCAAATATTACTCTGAGATAGGACATAAAGAATTCTTCATGTCCTTGTCATCAGCCCATGGTTTTGTTGTCCTTTCCTCTTTTCTCCTCCATACATGATCCCAAATGTTGTCCATCTTCATTACTGTTTTTGTAGCCCATCTTTTAAGTGATTGTTTTAATTGGATATGAGTTAATACCACAAACCACAGACACTGACTATTTTGTCTATACTTTATGATTACCATATCCAAACATTAAACTAATATCTCCATAAATTAGCTTAGAAAATGTTTTTTTTTAAATCAGTAGGTATTTTTATTTTATTGGACAGGATTAAGTTTAATTATACTCAAGTGAGCCATCCTTTATCCTATCTAAAACAAAATATCTATAAATAATTTTTTAGTATTTTTTAAAACAAATTATATTGCAGAACAATCAGAATTCACCCACAACCAACTTTCTTCTCCACCAGGTACTAAGGGATTTTGGTCAGGACCAATAAAAGTAAGTGAATTTCTGCTGAGGCCAATGAACAAGCAACTTTACATTTAATTAGTAAAGTTCATCTAGAATCATAACATCATATAACTTTTTTAACTTTAAATTTAACAAATAAATTAATAGCTATTTAAACTTATAAACATTATGGAAAATAATATAAAATATCGTCCAAGTAATTTTTTCAGGGTTTTTGCTATATAGGGTACATGTGCTCCCCAGAGAAACACACAGTGACAGACAGTAAGAGGGAAAGTGAGAAATCATCTTCCAGTGGGGATGTCCACAACACAATCCCTTCTTCCCCATTCTTCTCCTGTGACTTTTAGCACATATGCACACATGCTCAGACTGATTTTCAAGACAGGTCTGAGACTTGAACCACAGTTGGCCATGTGGGAGTCTAGTGCCTGAACCTCTAAACAACCTGCTGGTCCTTTCTCCAAGTAATATTTTTAGCCAAAAATTATGTTTAGAATTTTTACAACTAGGACAAAAAACCGAAAAGAATTTGCTACAAAAATCATAATGAATGAAATCATAAAGAAAATTTGGTTATATTTAACCTAATATTTTGGCTAAATATAAATAATTGATCCTAAGTACATCACTTAAGTAAATTTTTGTTTGCGAGAGAAGTAATCATTCATCAGATGAGAATTATGTGGAAGTTTTCTAGCCAGTGATTCCCTATAGTCCTTGTTGCTTTTTTGGCCTTCTCACCTTCCCTTTTTTCATCTCTTCTTCTCATCATAAGTTCCCCTCAGTAACTTCAGTATATTCATTTGGAAGAATTAATAGCATCAGAAGCTATATAACATGCCCCTTCTCTAGAATTCTGTTAACAAACGGCCTGGCATACCTCAAATATAATGAAGCCTTGTGAAAGAGATGTTTACCTCATCTGCACTGTGCTCAACTCTAAGATCATAAAGGCAATTACATTCAGAAGTTTATTTAGACACGATGTGTCTAAGTAGCATCTTGTACTTTTTGTTTCAGCCTTTGTAAAGGAAAGTTAGTTCAGGATATTAGCAAGTATGTCTATGTCAACAACACAGAACCTAAACTAGGGAGGAAATACCTATGCCTTCTTGAAAGTTTCATGAGTCTCTTAACTAGAGAAAGATATCAATGAATTGCTTCTTGAATATGAATCACTACTTGCTACATATTGGTTCATAGTTGGTTATGTGCTTAAGTTAGCTAGAGAGTAAATTCTATACCATCCTACTTTTCACTGTGGGGTTAGTCCCCCCTTGGTTTATAAATCTATATAGTGATAACTGTTTAAAGTACATATGTATTATAAAAATGAGTTGCAGGCACAGCTGATGTTTCAGGAAGTGCAGAAGTGCGTTTTCCATACATTTGATGCTTGCTCTCACCTTCCTAATACTAAAAATCTTGATTCCTTTGGAGTTGAAAGTTTTATTGATTCCTCTTTTGCAAGAATTGAGGTTTGAACTTTAATTTTATTAATCCTCCAGTGTAGAAGGCTTTGTTGTTTAGAAGATCACTCAGGGGTATGATCTGAATATTTTTCACCTCAAAATTTCTATGTTGAAATCCTAATTCCTAAAATGGTGGGGAATTTGGGAAGTGATTTGGTCATAAACTCAGAGCCCTGATGAATGGGTTTAATGTCCTTCTAAAAGAACAAGGTAGCTCAGTCCTTTTTTCTGATAGGTGAAGACATGGCAAGAAGGTGCTGTAAATACTAGAAAGTGGTCTCTCACCAGGTATGAAATCTGATTTCATCTCGGATTTCCCAGCATCCAGAACTGTAGGGAATAAATTTCTGTTGTTAGTAAGCCACCCAGTTTAAGCCTTTTGTGAAAGCAACTCCAGTAGACTAAGATATCAAGCATCTAATCTCCCTTCTAACAGCATTTACATTTTCTTTTGAGTTAGCCATTTTTCATAATGTATATTAGGATGGGAATCCTTTCAAAGTCCCTGAAAACCCAACTTAGGTCAATAGATTTCTTTCATGAGATTTTAAATCTTGAGCAGAAAACCTCAAGAATTGAAAGATGGCAGGTATGTGGGGCCAGCAGGTAGAGTGGTGGTTGAAGTGCTGGATCCCCACATGTGGCTGACTGTCATTTGAGTACCATACCTGATGGTTTGATAATCAGGCTAGATGTGTGTGTGTGTGTGTGTGTGTGTGTGTGCACTCAATATCCCCCGTGGAGAATAGAAGAGAAAGGACTACGGCATGGCTATCCCTCATGGGAAGTGATTTCGCATTTTTCCTCCCTGTCTGTCTTCAGTGAGCACACATGCCCTATGGGAAAACCCTAGAAAAACAAAAAGGCTGGTGTGCTGGTGTACATTTAATCCAGCTATCCCTCCCAGGCAGGACAGCTGAGTATTTAGTTTATTATGCATAGTTGCCTATAGCAGCCCTAGTCCCTATCCTAGGGTCTATTGCTGTGTAACCTTGGGAAAATTACTTAGTTCTCTGTAGCTCCAGTTCTTGAGCTGAAAAAGAAGAACAATAATAACACATCTCATAGGATTATGTGAAGATCAGAGGAGACCATCCAAGTTCTGAGAACAGCTCTTTTCACCTATTAAGCATCCAATACATTTTGTTCATTACGTGACTCTCTAGCCTTATAGTAAATTTCTTCCTAGCTAAATTTAACCTGGGTTGGTATTATTTCTTGGGACCAATGAACCCTGCCTGATTTATCCATCATCTCTCTTGGCTTACAAGAAGATTGTGGCCTTGGCTGAGCCTCTCTACAGGGAAACCTGCAAGCACCCATGGCTGTTGATATTCAACCAGCATGCCTTAGACTGTATTGTGGGAAGACACTGTTGTTTAAAAATGGCTCAACTGAGATATATGGAGAATGTGGGGTGTGCCCAAGAGGACAAAGAAAAAATGCACAGAAATATTGTCAGCCTTGCACAGAGTCTCCAGAACTTTATGACTGGCTCTATCTTGGATTTATGGTTATTTTGCCTCTTGTTTTACATTGGTTCTTCATTGAGTGGTATTTTGGGGAGAAGAATTCCAGTGCCCTTTTCCAGCACATCACTGCATTGTTCGAGTGCTTCATGGAAGCTGTTGTCACCTTACTTGTGAGTGATCCAGTCGGTGTCCTGTATAGCCGTTCATGTCGAGTGCTGATGCTTTCTGATTGGTACACAATGCTTTACAACCCAAGTCCAGATTATGTCACTATGGTGTACCGTACTCATGAAGCCGTCTACCCACTATATACCATTGTATTTATCTATTATGCATTCTGCTTGGTATTAATGATGCTGCTCTGACCTCTTCTGGTGAAGAAGACTGCGTGTGGTTTAGGGAAGTCTGATCGATTTAAAAGTATTTATACGCACTTTACTTTTTCCCAGTTTTAACAGTTCTTCAGGCAGTTGGCAGAGGCCTTTTATATTATGCCTTCCCATACATCATACTAGTGTTGTCTTTGGTTACTTCGGCTGTGTACATGTCAGCTTCTGAAATAGAGAACTGCTATGATCTTCTAGTCAGAAAGAAAAGACTTATTGTTCTCTTCAGCCACTGGTTACTTCATGCCTATGGAATAATTTCCATTTCCAGAGTGTATAAACTTGAGCAAGATTTGCCCCTTTTGGCTTTGGCACCTACACCAGTCCTTTTTCAATTGTTCACTGCAAAATTTACTGAACCTTCACGGGTACTTTCAGAAGGAGCCAATGGACATTGAATGTAAAATGCTTCCCCTCCAAAAAAAGAAAGAGAAACATCTAAGAAGCATTCTTAATAATAAAAAAAAAGTAAAGAAATAAAACAGATGTGTTAGTACTATTCTGCCATACATGAAAACAAGATTGTTACATGAAAACAAGATTGTCAGTATAACTTAATGTTTGGCTTTGTTTTAGGATTTTTTTTAATTTACAGACTTTATGGTTAGACTTGGAAAACAAAATCTTACAATACTCATGTTGTTACATCATATATTACACTATTCTATTTACACTAGATTACGTATAGGAAGCATTTGCTGCTCTCAACAGTTCAGTTACTCTTTAGTGAAAAATTATGTCTCTGTGTACCTAACAATATGTTGTTCTCATTTTATTAAGAAAAGCTTTAACAAATATAATCTAAAACCTTTAGCAGTGGCATAATTGTGCATGTCTGTTATGTCTCAATTTTTTTAACTTATAATGAATAATATAGATTACGTATAGGAAGCATTTGCTGCTCTCAACAGTTCAGTTACTCTTTAGTGAAAAATTATGTCTCTGTGTACCTAACAATATGTTGTTCTCATTTTATTAAGAAAAGCTTTAACAAATATAATCTAAAACCTTTAGCAGTGGCATAATTGTGCATGTCTGTTATGTCTCAATTTTTTTAACTTATAATGAATTATAAAGACAAGTATAACTGTGGGGTCTGATAGCAAACAAAGAAATTAAGTATGTTGTTTTTTGTTACGTATTTATTTTCACCAATACAGTATTTTGATGTATTATAAAAATATAGCATGATTTATGTAACAGGTTTTGTTTACCATTTGGTTGAAGATATATCTGAATTATTGTTCCTGTAAAAAAAAAAAAAAGACTGTGGCCTTCAGCCCATCAGATCATGGTCTAGCCAGAAAAGCCTAAGTGCCCCAAGAAAAGGAGAGGACTGAGAAAGTCTTTACTGGCCTCTGGGGACAGCTTTTACCATGTGGATAATAAACTTCATTTTCACTTATTCACCTTTTCTCAATAAGTCCTGTGTTAAAGTTGAAATATATTGAATTCCAATGGGCGTATCAGAAAAAAATACTTGCTTAGGAAGTAAGATGAACATTAAAACTGGAGTGATTATTTTTATTTTATTTTATTTTATTTATTTTTTTGCTTTAAAGAAGCCTTTGTTGGCTGACCCCACAGAGTAATGGTTAAGTCCTGTGCATAGGGAGCTGGGTCCCATATGTCTGACCACAGTGATAGTGCTGGTTTTTTAAAAGACATGCCAGACATATGTGGATGTATGCCCCAAATCCTGAAGGGATAGAGAAGAGAAAGAAAGATCCAGCATAATCATACCCCTTGAGGGGAGGTCTGCTTTCTTTCACGTGTGTACATGCATATGTGTGAGTGCATGTGACTTCTGGCAAAAAAAAAAAAATCCCCTGTTAGAGAGCTGATAAGATGAAATTATGTCAATGTCGAATCAAATGAGAATCAGTCAAAATGCTTAAAAAATAAATAATTCAATACCTATTACTAATCAGTGTTAGTGGTTAGTTCTCAAAGCAATATTATCTTAGTTTGCATAGTAATGTACTTAGAAACAAATCTGTAAGAACTTAAATTGTCCCAACAAACTCTATTGAAATTTTATTTATAATATTATGCCTTTATTAAAAGAATAGTACAATGTGTTTATTTAAATAGAAAAGTCTATTTGCCTTTTATTAGATCCCCTACATATAATTTTAGTGTTAAATTTACATAGTTTACATACATTTTTTTAAAAGAGGTTTTTGCTATAGGGCGCATGTGCTTGCCAGAAAGACAGGGAGAGACAGAGAGAAAGCAAGAAATCAGACCCTGTGGGGATGGCCACACCACAATCCCTTTTCCTTCATTCTCCTCTCAGGATCTTGGGCACACATGCACATGCGCCCGGCATGAGTTTAAGCCACCAGGTCCGGGACTCAAACTGAAGTCGATTACATGGGAGTCCAGCAACATAGCCATTATGCCAACTGCTGGTCCCTACATTTTTTTACTTTAAGAAAATATAATGAACAAATAGACATGACATTAGTAGGACACAGATATGGTTTATTACCTGTTGATGATGACATGTATAGTATTCTCTACTGGATTGGTCTGAGAAGTGTTTCATGTTGGGTAAAGTCTTTTTACAAGCAAAATGAGAAATAGTGATTGTTTAAAAAAATAACTGGAGTGATAATAATAATGATTGGGGAAAACAATGAAAAGATATTGGAAGATGAAATGGGAATTTTTTTTTTTTTTTGGAAAGGTTTTTGCTATAGGGCGCGTGCGCTCGCCAGACAGACAGAGAGACAGAAAGCGAGAAATCACCCCCCGGGGGGATGGTCACCCCGCAATCCCTTCTCCTCCATTCTCCTCTCGGGATCTTGGACACACACGCACACGCGCCCAGCATGAGTTTTAAGCCACCGGGTCCGGGACGTGAACCACGGTCGACTACATGGGAGTCCAGCAACATAGCCATTATGCTAACTGCTGGTTCCCTGAAATTGGAATTTTAATGTCTCTGTATTGACTGATATGCATGGTATTCCTCCCGGAAAAAGAAATGTAATACACTGTAAATTTATATGTGATTCATTGTAATATAAACAAGATTATGATGATGATAAAAAAAATTAAAAAGAAAAAAGAAAAGAAAATATGATGAAAAAACTGTTTAGGTTTTTATCTGATTGTAAATTTAACTTGGAAGGAGACGTATTTGCCACACTCTCAAGAGTTTAATGCAGTACTTCGTTTTCATGTCATTGTATATAACATAGACACTGTGAACTGGTGGTTCTAAATAGGTAATTCTAATACTACCCATCAGTTAGTATTATATGTTATCAACAATGCCAACATATCCTGACCTAATTTGGATGGTTTGGATACGATGTGTCCCTCAGAGGTACATATGCTGGATGCTTTTTTCCATAATGTAATGATGTTGGGAGGTGATGGGACCTTTAGAGGACTGGACCTAGCGGACAGTGTTTGGATCATGGGGGGCACCACTCTCATGAGTAGATTAATGTTGTCTTATAGGAGAAAGGGAGTTCTTGCTCTCATGGGAAAGGGTTAGTTCCCACAAGAGTAGATAGTAATAAACGTCATGTGATTGTCTGCAGGTTGCACTCTCCTTTTGTATGAACCCATTGACTTTTCCCATTACCTCTGCCATGTTGTGATGCTGGCCCCATGCCTTTGGTTTTACCATACACTAGAATCATGAGTCAAATAAACCTCTTCATCAATCTATTTTTCACAAATCATCCAGTCTCAGGTATTTATGTTTAGTAACATAATAATGGGCTAAAACATATTCAAGCTTAAAACATATTTTGCAAATAATGTGACAGTATGTGTTGTACACCAAAACAGCAAAAGAAACTTTTTATTGTATTACAAAAATTCTTTGTTCAGTTTTACTTAATTGGACCACAAAACCTAAAATGATAACCAAAATATATAAATGTGTAGGCTTAGAAAAGAAATTGACTTGGCTGAGCATGTTCACTCAGATTGAGAAGCTAACACTAGCAGATTTTTGGGTTAGTCATTTTTTTTTTTTTAATGAATTAATAAGAAAAAAAATTCAGTGCTATTGAAAGCTAGATTCAAATAGCTGTGGTTAAATCAGCAGTAAAATTAAATTTCCATAACCCTTTCCATTCTGTACCCAGTAGTAATAGCTCAGAGTTAATGTGGCTGATTTTGTCCATATTAAATAAATTCTAGACAATTGAAATATATTTGGAAATGCACTATAATTCAACTCAATTATTCTCTAAGTATTTTTTTAAGATTTGTACTGATCTAAAGAAAAAGTTTTATGTTTTCTATATTTCACCAAATTGAACTAAAACTAAAAAAAAAAAAACATTTTTCTTGCATTTTGTCAGGATTTTACCATTTAATCCCTGATTAATTTATAAAATCAAGTATAATTTTTAGCAATGGTATGCTTAAAATTTAGATTATAAAAAAAGCTATTATACTCTCCCATTTCCTCTTTTTTACAGTTTAGTCATTATTTTCCTTAAAAAAATACTAGTACAAATATATAGTGAATTAATGTAAAAAAATAAATACATTTAAAGAAAAAAAATACTAGTACATTTACTAGTATTCTTTTTTTTTTTTCTTTTTTTGGAGAGGTTTTTGCTATAGGGCATGTATACTCACCAGAAAGGCAGAGAGAGACAGAGAGACAGAAAGTGAGAAATCACCCCTCAGGGGGATGGTCACACCCCAATACCTTCTCCTCCATTCTCCTCTTGGGATCTTGGGCATGCACGCACATGCGCCTGCACTTACTAGTATTCTCACTGCCAGCAATTAATTTTCTCTCTTTTGAAATTTTAGCACTGAATTGTTTTATTTTAAGTATATAAGTGAATTATTATTTACATGTATCTTGAATATGAGTCATATGAATTAGGAAATAACTTGGGATTCTTTGGTTTCTGAGTCAGTTACAGTAATAATGTTAGGAAATGTTTTTTTATGGATTACTCAGTTGTCTGCTCTTATAATCAGTTATTTCTTTTTTTAAGAATTATTATATTTACTTTATTTATTTATTTATATATTTTTAATTTGACCAGAGAGGGACAGTGTGTGTGTGTGTGTGTGTGTGTGTGTGTGTGTGTGAGAGAGAGAGAGAGAGAGAGAGAGAGAGAGAGAGAAAGCAAGTCACCAGGGAAATTCTATAAATAATATATTCATTTTTACAAGAGTCTTTTTCTTTTAAACTATGAGACAAAATATTTTTTTAAAATTATCTCCTCAAACTAAAAACACCATCTTCATATAGAGGGTAAAATAGTGGTAACTAGAGATTGGAGGTTATAGTTGTGGGATAGGGTATAAAGTAAAGGAGATGTTGGTTAACAGATGTAAAATTACAGTTGGATAAGCAGAATAAGTTAACTATAATTGCTTACTTCAAGTTATCTAGAAGAGAGAATTTTGAAGGTTCCTGACACAAAGTAATAAATGTCCAAAATGATGAATATCCCAACACCCTGATTTGATCATCACACATGTTCGTATCCTGACTCTCATAAATACATATAATTATTATGTGTAAATTAAAAAAATTAAAACCACCTTTAATCAATTATAGGGTGATTATGTTCATTTTATTCTCTAAAAACAAACAATTTAAACTACAGTCTACTAAAAACTACTTTTTTGTTATTAACTAAACCTTTTAAAATATTACATGTTTTAAAATTAATAATAATGGGATCAGCAGTTAGTGTAATGGCTATGTCACTGAACTCCCACTTAGTCGACTGCGGTTCAAGTCCTGGACCTGGTGGCTTAAACTCACGCCAGGCGCATGTATGTGCATGCCCAAGATCCTGAGAGAAGAATGGAGGACAAGGGATTGCAGCGTGGCCATACCCCCTGAGGGGGTGATTTCTCGCTTTCTGTCTCTCTCTGTCTCTCTGACGAGCACACACACCCTGTAGCAAAAACCTCTCAAAAAATTAATAATAATAAAGTATCAAATATATCAGTAAATCCCTTTACATTTAGATGCACTAACTTATAACAAATTAAACAGAGATTAATAGTAGGCAAATTCATCTGTAGATAAAATAGCCTCAGTGCAAGATCATAAATTGTGTACCTAGTACTTGCAAGGTAGTTCTTTATTTTATTTTATTTTACTTTATATTTATTTATTTTTTTAGAGAGAGAAAGAGACTTTTGTTGTAGGGTGCATGCACTCACCAGAGAGACAGAAAGAAAGAAATCACCCCCCAGGGGGGATGGCCACACTGCAATCTCTTCTCCTCCTGTCTCCTGTCAGGATTTTGGGCATGCACACACACGCACCTGGCATAATTTTTAAGCTGCTAAGCCTGGGACTTGAACCTCGGTCAAGTATGTGGGAGTCCAGCAACATAACCATTACAAGTTAGCTTATATTCCTTTGTAGATTTGCTAGTGTTTATGTTTTCAGTAAGATCTACCATCTTCATATTAAATCTATCAATTCTTTTGAGAAATAGTCAATGGAAAGAAAAACCTAAAATAAATACTTATCACATTTCAAAACAAACTTCTGAAAAAACTTATCATTATAAAATAGTTGATCTCTGGCATTACGGTTTCCAGGACTTCCAAACTATTCTCAATAGTTTTCATTTTTGTTATATCTGTGTGATAGAATGCAACAAAGACCATAGTCTTTCACTATGTATCTACATCTTTTGCAATGTAACTCTGTAGCTTCCCTTATCAAGATGCCCTTTAATTTCCATCTTTTTAATATGGATGCTTTTGTGTCTTATTTTGGAAAATACTATACATTACAGTAAGAGTAACAGCATAGCAGTTCCAAGACTAGCCCTTGCAAGTTCCCTTCTTTATGGGCACTCTGCCCATATACCATAGCAATGAACCTGAGATAATCTGCTGGACAGTAAGAGACAGTGCAGAGCTGACTTACCTTGATTTGTCAAAAAAAAAAAAAAAAAAGACAACAAAAAACTGCCCATTTGACTAAGTATATATAAGAGAGCCTAGCCAAGAAGAAAAACTGCTCAACTAAACCAGTCTAAATTGCCATCCAGCAAAATGATGAGCTAAGTGATAGGTTTTAAGCCTGTAAATTTTCAAATGGTTGATTTCCCTGCAATTAGACATTGCAGAGTCTAATAGATTTGGGCTTTGAATTGACATATCATTCTGAAATGTCATTCTCTAATATAGGTCTTTTATCTAAGAATATTTCCTGTGTAAAATGTCACTAGTGTGTTTTTTTCTCTTGCCATTATCTAGAATTATGCATGCTGTCGTATGTTTTGTCTTACTGAAAACCAGAACATTTTCTTTTTGGTTACACACTCATTCTCTCTTCATTTTCTTTCTCTGTCTGTTCATACTTCTGTTCCCCTTTTCCTCTCCTTCATGTAGGAGAACTTAGGCAACTCATAGCTCAAACAAACACCAGAAAGATGGTTTTCCCTGTCCTTCGGCAAACTGGGTTATTTACTGATGTATGTAGACATCTATTAAAATGCTAATTCTCAGAATTTTTCTCGAAACAGTGTGTGTAAGAGTTTAACAATGTGTCACTTTGTATATTTTGTCTTCCATTACTCATTAGAGATTTAATAAAATGTTCAGAAAGGATGGTGGAAAGTCAGTGTGTTTCTATTATTTCCATTTAATGAACCCATCTCAATGGAACAGAAATTACACTCTGACTTCGCATCGTTTACAGCATTCTCTCTATAATTAAATAGCTTGAATGGACAAGGTGTATCAGGAATTATTTGCTTCTTTGAGATATATTTTAGAACATGCTCATAGTCACTCTTTTTTAGTTTTGAAAATTATTGTTTGCTATAGGATGCATAAAATCACAAGAAAGAGGCAGACAGACAGGCAGAGAGAGAAAGAAAGTGAGAAAGAGAGAAAGTGAGAGAGCACTCCCTCCCTCCCTACCCGCCATGAGATGACCAAGCTTGCAGTCCCTTCTCCTACATTTTCCTCTCAGGATTTTAGGCACACATGCCCATGTACCTGGTGTGTTTTTTCAAGACATTGGGTCTAGGACTTAAACTATGTAGTCTGCCATTAGGAATCTAGTTGCCTTAATCACCATGCCACTTAGCTGGCCCAATCTGTTTTTCACTTTTTAAATTTGGTTAAATCAATATATTATCATAAAATAGGGGCTATCCAAAATAATATGCATTTTACATAAGACATTACAATTCAACCATATTATTATATATCTATTTTCTTTGTATGAATCAGATATTTGAGAGATCAAACTGACTTTCCCTAGCCATGACTTGTATCGTTAGATTTTTAAGTTTTATTAGATTATAGAAACCATAGAAAACTGTTTCATTGCATGGTTCTAAGTTCTAAATGGCTGCTGCGAGTTCCCATTTAAAAGGAAAACAAATATTTAAATACACTACTTTACCTAACATATAATTCTGAAAAAAAAATACTTACTATGATGCACTTTTACTACTTAGTGAAGATATAAACTGATGTTTTTCCTTTAAGATGCTCACAATATGGAAGAGGAGATAATATACATAAACAAAAAATATATATGTATATATACGGGTATGTTTATGTGTATATGTGTGTGCACATGTGGAGAGAAAGAGAGAAACAAAACAGGGGATTAAATAAAGATGAGAAAGAGTAAAGAGAATTTGTCAGGTAGGAAAAAGAGAATGAAAGGTACAGTTTTACAGTCAGGGTGAATCACCTCCTATTTACCCCATTAGTGAGGGGAGTGTTTTCACTCTGAGTTTACAAGGATGACTACACACATATGCCCAACACTAGGTGGATGAAGTCAATAGTGGTTATTAGGTACATGTACTCACTACCAGGAAGAACAGAATAATGTGCTACCAGGACCACAAAAGGATTGCCCTGGGGAGAACAGTGTACACTGGGGACTGTGGATGCCACGCTTTGTTGCACCAAGAGAATGAGGTACATCCTTAGTTCCTGTCAAAGCAAGTGATTGGCTCATTTGAATAATTTCACAGTTACGAGGGAACTGAAATCCACCATTTAGAGATAAGAACTACGCCTGGTCCTTTGATAACCAAAATTGTTTAGCTAGGAGACAAGAGTGGAAGCAGAATGTGGATGAGAATTCGAGGTTTTACCGTTTACGGCTCTTCTGGTTTTATCATATGTCAAGAGAGCATATGATTTTGAGTATTAATTTTAAATCTTACACCACAGAAATTAAATGTAAAAGGCAAATAATTCTGAATGTGAGAGGACTTCAAAAGGCTCATGAATATACAAAGGCTCATTAATATACAAGTTTATTTTAGTGCAAAAAGATTTTTTTAAATCTATAATCCATGCAAAGTTTTTCCATAATATGTATTTTTCCCGGAGCTTTTTTTCTTCTTAGAGAGATTTTGGCTATAGGGCACATGTACTCGCTGGAGAGACAGAAAGATAGAAAGCAAGAACCTCTCCCTTACAGGGGTTGTCCATGGCACAATCCCTTCTCCTCTACTTTCCTCTCAGGATTTTGGGCATGCACACACACACGCCTAGCAAGAGTTTCAAGCTGTTAGGGTTAGGACTTGAACTGTGGTCGGCCATGTGGGAGTCCAGTGAAGTAACCATTACACCATCTATTGGGCTCATTCTAAAAACTTTTTGAAGAGTCTTCCTATCTTTGATGTTTTATAAAAATAGTGATAAACTTAGTGTCATGGCACTTATGGGTAAAGGCTAACAAGGATGGAAAGTTTTGCACACATATTTAGTGTCTGTGACATATTTTTATGAGAACAGAAATTTTGTGCCTTTTTCAAGTCTATATAATCAAAATCCAGAGAAATAACTGACAAATAGTATGGGTTTTCCAAAGTGTTTTGAATGAATGAGTAAAACAGTATTTTGTGGTAAGACTTTTATCAGCCTTGAAAAACACAGGTAAATAAAATATGACCCTTTCCTCATAGACATTTTGTCTAGACAGAACAGAACAAATTTATAGTAGAGTAACCCATACTTGAGTATTATGTTGGGGACAGATATTTAAGAACACTATAGGCCAAATTATCATTTAATTCCATATTCAATGATGAGATGAAAGTTTCAATTGTTGTAATGACACAATGTATTTGTTATTTAGATAGAAAGCCCTGATGCAAAGGGAAGTTTCAATGGAATTAGGAAGAGACTTTAAGTTGCAGGATCTTTAGAATGTCAACAAGAAACAGACATTCATTAAAATAATGGTGCTTGGCTTGGGAAAAATAATAAATGAGATAGCTTCAAATTCCTACAAGATTGAGAGCATGTAGAAAAATGGTAATTAACATACAGTACACGGAGCCACTAGAAAATTGATGTGACTCACTTGACCCTGGAAGAACTTAATAATTTGAGATCACCAGTGTGAAAGAATGTTGGTATGAAAACCAGAATACTTAGATAATGACTATACAACAATGAAACTTTCCATTCCAATGTATAAAATGGCTGAGAGGCAAGTATTTGTCCCTTTAGTCAGATGAAAATAAAAGAGAAAAGAAAAGCACCGAAATAAACAAATAAAAAACAATATGCTTATTTCTAAAGTAAAAATAATAAATGGACCTATAAGGAAAACTGCACACCCTTGTCTTAACAAATGCTCACATTCTGAAATGTGAGATTTTACCACTTCTGGGAAAGCCTGCAGAAGACAAACACCAGGCAGCATCTCTATAAGTATTATTTTTTTTTATTTTATTTATTGTTATTATTACTATTATTTTAATTTGCTTAGGGCACATGTGCTCTCCAGAGAGCGAGAGAGAGAAAGAGAGAAAGAAGTAAAGTGAGAAAGCAAGCCACCAGGTCTGGCACATGAACTGTAATTGGCCATGTAGGAGTCTAGCACCTTAACCATCACACCTCCTTCTGGCCCCATAAATGTTATTGACTTTTTTTTTCTCTCTCTCTTTTTTTTCCTTCTTCTTCTTCTTTTTTTTTTTTTTTTTAAAGGTTTTTGCTATAGGGCACATGCGCTCGCCAGTCAGAGGGAGACAGAGAGATAGAAAGCGAGAAATCACCCCCCGGGGGGATGGCCACGCTGCAATCCCTTCTCCTCCATTCTCCTCTTGGGATCTTGGGCAGGCATGCACACACGTCCGGCATGAGTTTAAGCCACCGGGTCCGGGACTCGAACCGCAGTCGACTAAATGGGAGTCCAGTGACATAACCATTATGCTAACTGCTGGTCCCCATAAATGTTATTCTTAATTACAGAAGAACATGCAAAACCTCCTACACATTGAAGATAGCTATCATTATAAGTGAGAAAAAGAAATCTAACTTAATGTAATCAAACAAAAATGGCTGCAGATCCAACACTGACAATCCAGAGAAGAGGATGAACCAAGGAATTCAACAGTCAACTAATAACATCAGAATGAGAAAACAAAGAAGAGAAATTACCAAAGAAATAATAACAAAAAAGAATATCGTAGAGTTCAATTTGTATATGAGTCGTTAGGCAAGAAGTCTGAGACTTATAATTTGAATAAAAATATCAAGACATCAATATAAATCATTATAAAAAGTTGTAGCATTAAATATAAATAATTTGTTCAACTGTTTTCAGAAAGGAAAACCCATGTGCTTAATAAAAGATAATAAATTAGGATAACATCAGACTTCTTTTCAACAACACAAAATACTAATATTCTTGGGGAAAAGGAATCAAGCATCTTCACTCCACATTTCAGTGAGCTGGGATCTTCTGCTACAGAGAATGCCTGGGCTACTGCTTGCCTTTTATTATTATTTCACCAGTCTTGAAACTATTAAGAAAAAAAAAGGTACCTCAGATTCTGCATCAAGGTGATGCAGTCTTAACTTTCCAGGATAATATGAGTTTTAATCTTTATTTCTATAGGGCTTAGCTGACTTGAGAGTATTCCCAAAAAGTTATTTTAAATCAGATGCCCAATGCACATTATAAAATGCTC
>NW_006159559.1:106417-115857 GCF_000334495.1 Tupaia belangeri chinensis | reverse complement strand
CAGCAGGATTTTCCATTTTCCCTTGATTATCTTCCATTGGTAGAACTTAACAGAAAACCAGCTAAAAAGAAATATGTTTCACAATGTCTTAGCCCCAGTAAAACAAAACAGAGTATGAAAGAGTGAATTTGGGGATCATCAGTTGGCATACTGGTTATGTTGCTAGATTCCCACATAGTCGACCGCAGTTCGAGTCCTAGACCTGGTCACTTAAACTCACTCCAGGCATGTGTGCATGCGTGCCCAAGATTCCGAGAAGAGAATGGAGGAAAAGGATTGCATCGTGACCGTTTCTCGCTTTCTATCTCTCTGTCTCTCTGTCTTTCTGGTGAGCATACACACCCTATAGCAAAAACCTCTCCAAACAAACAAACAAGAGTGAATTTGAAGCTCAAAAGCAATAACTAACAATTGGCAGTCCATTGCTTTGGCCATTTTGCATCTTTACCCATGTAATACTAATAGCTGTAAGCTCTATAACAAAATAAGATGTAATTTTCCCTCACACAAATGAGAATACTCTCCTTTAGAATACTATAAAAGGAGACACAAAGTCCCAACTGTCATTCTATTCATTTATGATTGATGACTTTAGAGTCAATCTTAGTATTGTAAATTCTTCTCTAATTCAGTCACAGTCTTATCTGAATATTCTGTAACTTAATAAGTAATTAAAAAATCAACCACCAATGATAGTTCTTAGGTAAACCATAAGACAAAAAGGAGAGGAAAAAAGTGTATATGTATACGCACACGGTAAACCAAAAAAGAAATATGTATAACTATAATAATTCTGCAACAAATCAAAAAGTTGTACATTTACAACTTTTTTCTTCTAGAAGCCATACTATGTTCCCTTTGTAGTAACCCAGCATCTTAGTGGGGTGGGTTGTGATTCTTTACCCAGTAATCCTGGAGGGTCTAAAACTTCAGTGGTAGTATTCTGCATTTCTGGATTAAGTGGTTTTCTGTTAGCTTTTTTTTTTTTTTTTTTGGAGAGGTTTTCACTATAGGGCACGTGTACTTGCCAGACAGAGAGAGACAGAGAGATAGAAAGTGAGAAATCCCCCCCCAGGGGGGTGGCCACGCCGCAATCCCTTCTCCATTCTCCTCTTGGGATCTTGGGCATACACGCCCATGCACCCAGTGTGAGTTTTAAGCCACCAGATCCGGGACTACATGGGAGTCCAGAGACACAGCCATTACGCTAACTGCTAGTCCCCATGTTAGCTTTCTATAATAGATATGTCACCCCAGAGAATCCCCTGGGATTCAAATACATCTCCCCACCAGTATGTAGCAGCAACATGATTTTTCCTTGATAACTTGGACCAAACACCTCAGCCAATATTGTAATTCCCTAAAGTAGTCAGGTGTCATTCTCAACTTCCAATTTATGGGACTATTGTGAATGCCCCAGTGGAAGCATTTTTTCCTTGGGAACTAAGACATTCAAATGATAAAGGTCAAAATTACCAGATGGGAAACAAGAGTTCTAATGGTCAGTTAAGTAGAGTTAGTAAAAGGAGCCACCCCCATTTCTACCCTGGGGCAAAAGGAATAAAGTAGTTAGCTTATAATAAACATCTCTGTTAATTATAAAGAGCAGGGGAAGATACCCAAGAAAGAGAAGGAACACATGCAGTTATAGTCTAACCATCTTACAAATAACATGATACCTGGTTCTGTCGGTAAAGAAACTAATAGCATTAGATTCTGTATCTATGGAATACTTTAAATAGGATGTCCCTGGCTCTGGTTTAGAATTGTTTATGGTATGCTAACTTATGAAATCATGAGATCATTCCCAAAGAATGACACCTTAGCTTCACTACTATGTGAGGTGGAAATAGAAATACCTTATACTCTAATTTGATCTGCCGCATGAGGTGACCTCCAAACCTCACTGGAACAGCATCTATTTTCAGGATGAAATGTCTTTTTATTTTTTTAAGAGAGGTTTTTTGTTTGTTTGTTTTGGTATAGGGTGCATATGCTCACCAGAGGAATAGAGAGAGACAGGGACAGAAAGCAATAAATCACTCCCTGGGGGGATGACCATGCCATAGTCCTGTCTCTTCCATTCTCCTTTCAGGATCTTGGGCATGCAAACACATGCACCTGTTATAAGTTTCAAGCCATCAGGTCTGGTACTTGATCTGGGGTCAACTACATGGGAGTCTAGCAACCTAACCATTATGCACCTGCTGATTCTTAGGATGGAATTTTCTGATGCTGGAAAAGTCTGGGGAACTACACAGGATGTCACAGGTCTCTCCTGCTTTACCTAAGCCTTTTTATTGCTTGTAAACTTGACATGATTAGTAAAGCATAATACTAGGTCAGATCTCTGAATCCTATTTAATAATTTAATCCTTTGTGTGAGTTCATACACTTGATTCTTAGACCTATATATGTGGCTATGGGAGAAGTAACATCATATTTTGACTGCTAATTCAGAGTATACCACAATTAGCATACAACTTTACATAAACAAATTTATTGTTTGGAGTAGAAAGCTATTTATGGTCTAAATAAATCAGAATTAAGTTTGTAATACACTAAGCTGGGAGATCTTAGATAAAGTTTAGACAAAGATTTCATAAAATTCTTAAGTTATTTCCCCTGAATTTTTAGAAAAAAAGGAGAGAAGAGAACACTCTAGTTCCGGTTCAGGGAAAATAGCTGACAGTAAGAGTTATGAGCTGGATCCACTGGTATTATTCTATACCAAGTTTTTCTAAAAATAAACACCTTGAGATTATGAGGCAAAACTAAATGGCAAGTTTATAGATTTTGAAAAACGGTCACCTGTCACCCATAGCATCTTCCCAGGAGCAAATGTCATGCTGAGGGTCTGTTAATATGTCCAAGTATCCCTCAGGGTAAAACATTCTTCTTATTCATGAATGGATTGCTCATTGGAGTTATGAATAAATTGACTAAATTAGCAATCACATTATGTATGAGTATGAATAACTATAGCTTAATCATATCCATTCATAAAAAAGGACAGGTTTTCACTGAGAAACATTCATGGTAAGTGTTCCCAGTATTGTATCAGCAGGATTTTCCATTTTCCCTTGATTATCTTCCATTGGTAGAACTTAACAGAAAACCAGCTAAAAAGAAATATGTTTCACAATGTCTTAGCCCCAGTAAAACAAAACAGAGTATGAAAGAGTGAATTTGGGGATCATCAGTTGGCATACTGGTTATGTTGCTAGATTCCCACATAGTCGACCGCAGTTCGAGTCCTAGACCTGGTCACTTAAACTCACTCCAGGCATGTGTGCATGCGTGCCCAAGATTCCGAGAAGAGAATGGAGGAAAAGGATTGCATCGTGACCGTTTCTCGCTTTCTATCTCTCTGTCTCTCTGTCTTTCTGGTGAGCATACACACCCTATAGCAAAAACCTCTCCAAACAAACAAACAAGAGTGAATTTGAAGCTCAAAAGCAATAACTAACAATTGGCAGTCCATTGCTTTGGCCATTTTGCATCTTTACCCATGTAATACTAATAGCTGTAAGCTCTATAACAAAATAAGATGTAATTTTCCCTCACACAAATGAGAATACTCTCCTTTAGAATACTATAAAAGGAGACACAAAGTCCCAACTGTCATTCTATTCATTTATGATTGATGACTTTAGAGTCAATCTTAGTATTGTAAATTCTTCTCTAATTCAGTCACAGTCTTATCTGAATATTCTGTAACTTAATAAGTAATTAAAAAATCAACCACCAATGATAGTTCTTAGGTAAACCATAAGACAAAAAGGAGAGGAAAAAAGTGTATATGTATACGCACACGGTAAACCAAAAAAGAAATATGTATAACTATAATAATTCTGCAACAAATCAAAAAGTTGTACATTTACAACTTTTTTCTTCTAGAAGCCATACTATGTTCCCTTTGTAGTAACCCAGCATCTTAGTGGGGTGGGTTGTGATTCTTTACCCAGTAATCCTGGAGGGTCTAAAACTTCAGTGGTAGTATTCTGCATTTCTGGATTAAGTGGTTTTCTGTTAGCTTTTTTTTTTTTTTTTTTGGAGGGGTTTTCACTATAGGGCACGTGTACTTGCCAGACAGAGAGAGACAGAGAGATAGAAAGTGAGAAATCACCCCCCAGGGGGGTGGCCACGCCGCAATCCCTTCTCCATTCTCCTCTTGGGATCTTGGGCATACACGCCCATGCACCCAGTGTGAGTTTTAAGCCACCAGATCCGGGACTACATGGGAGTCCAGAGACACAGCCATTACGCTAACTGCTAGTCCCCATGTTAGCTTTCTATAATAGATATGTCACCCCAGAGAATCCCCTGGGATTCAAATACATCTCCCCACCAGTATGTAGCAGCAACATGATTTTTCCTTGATAACTTGGACCAAACACCTCAGCCAATATTGTAATTCCCTAAAGTAGTCAGGTGTCATTCTCAACTTCCAATTTATGGGACTATTGTGAATGCCCCAGTGGAAGCATTTTTTCCTTGGGAACTAAGACATTCAAATGATAAAGGTCAAAATTACCAGATGGGAAACAAGAGTTCTAATGGTCAGTTAAGTAGAGTTAGTAAAAGGAGCCACCCCCATTTCTACCCTGGGGCAAAAGGAATAAAGTAGTTAGCTTATAATAAACATCTCTGTTAATTATAAAGAGCAGGGGAAGATACCCAAGAAAGAGAAGGAACACATGCAGTTATAGTCTAACCATCTTACAAATAACATGATACCTGGTTCTGTCGGTAAAGAAACTAATAGCATTAGATTCTGTATCTATGGAATACTTTAAATAGGATGTCCCTGGCTCTGGTTTAGAATTGTTTATGGTATGCTAACTTATGAAATCATGAGATCATTCCCAAAGAATGACACCTTAGCTTCACTACTATGTGAGGTGGAAATAGAAATACCTTATACTCTAATTTGATCTGCCGCATGAGGTGACCTCCAAACCTCACTGGAACAGCATCTATTTTCAGGATGAAATGTCTTTTTATTTTTTTAAGAGAGGTTTTTTGTTTGTTTGTTTTGGTATAGGGTGCATATGCTCACCAGAGGAATAGAGAGAGACAGGGACAGAAAGCAATAAATCACTCCCTGGGGGGATGACCATGCCATAGTCCTGTCTCTTCCATTCTCCTTTCAGGATCTTGGGCATGCAAACACATGCACCTGTTATAAGTTTCAAGCCATCAGGTCTGGTACTTGATCTGGGGTCAACTACATGGGAGTCTAGCAACCTAACCATTATGCACCTGCTGATTCTTAGGATGGAATTTTCTGATGCTGGAAAAGTCTGGGGAACTACACAGGATGTCACAGGTCTCTCCTGCTTTACCTAAGCCTTTTTATTGCTTGTAAACTTGACATGATTAGTAAAGCATAATACTAGGTCAGATCTCTGAATCCTATTTAATAATTTAATCCTTTGTGTGAGTTCATACACTTGATTCTTAGACCTATATATGTGGCTATGGGAGAAGTAACATCATATTTTGACTGCTAATTCAGAGTATACCACAATTAGCATACAACTTTACATAAACAAATTTATTGTTTGGAGTAGAAAGCTATTTATGGTCTAAATAAATCAGAATTAAGTTTGTAATACACTAAGCTGGGAGATCTTAGATAAAGTTTAGACAAAGATTTCATAAAATTCTTAAGTTATTTCCCCTGAATTTTTAGAAAAAAAGGAGAGAAGAGAACACTCTAGTTCCGGTTCAGGGAAAATAGCTGACAGTAAGAGTTATGAGCTGGATCCACTGGTATTATTCTATACCAAGTTTTTCTAAAAATAAACACCTTGAGATTATGAGGCAAAACTAAATGGCAAGTTTATAGATTTTGAAAAACGGTCACCTGTCACCCATAGCATCTTCCCAGGAGCAAATGTCATGCTGAGGGTCTGTTAATATGTCCAAGTATCCCTCAGGGTAAAACATTCTTCTTATTCATGAATGGATTGCTCATTGGAGTTATGAATAAATTGACTAAATTAGCAATCACATTATGTATGAGTATGAATAACTATAGCTTAATCATATCCATTCATAAAAAAGGACAGGTTTTCACTGAGAAACATTCATGGTAAGTGTTCCCAGTATTGTATTTGATTAAACATAGGGATACATATAGAAACACTGACCCCTGCTTTTCTTATACAGTGACTTTTACCTATACTAACCAGATCTGTCTAGGAGAAAACTAGAGGAAAATTGTATTACAGAAAGTGATATAGAAGGACTCAGCTTGTTAGAAAATTTGTCAAATTGAAATCAATATTTGGAGACCTTGAACAATTAGCTATCTCTATACTAATATTCAAGGGCCCATGTGAGGAAAGCAAATCAATGCTTCTTAGGTTTTCACTGATTAGATGGTCAAATTCATGACTGAGAAGCCCAGCAGAAATGTAGCCTTGCTCTCTCATTATTCTATATACTATAAAGAACCACATCCAGAGTCTGTCTTACTCAAAGTTTAGGACAAGAAACAAGCTGATATGAAGCAAGAAGAGATTTTTCTCCCATAGGGTGCATATGCTTGTCAGAGAGAGACAAGAAGAAGAAAAGTGAGAAATCAGCCTCCCCTCCCCCAAACACCCCATGGATGACCATCCTGCAGTCCCTTCTCCATTTTCCTCCTGGGATTTTGAGCACACACACACATGTGCCCAGCATGATTTTCAAACTGCCAGGTCTAGGACTTGAACCACAGTCAACCACTTGGGAGTTTAGGATCTTAATTGCTATGGCATCTGCTGGTCCCTAAAGCAGGAAGAGAGTCAATCAGGGAATTATGTTCAATAAGTAGTAAACCTACTGGAATGACTGTGTGAGGGTATACAGCCTGGCAGTATGAAACAGTTATCTGTATGCCTGGTTAATTACTCACTTGAGCTAGTTGACACATGCCTTAGATGCTAGGGGCTCTATGGAAATATCTGTGGGTAGTGAGAAACATCTTGACCTTGGCTAGGCCTTATGCCTGTTCTATATAATGTCTATGGCTTACACATTATTCTCTTTGATGCATACTCAGCCTTCCTTGGAGTTACAGAGAAAGAGCATAAGTAAACTGGCTTGACCTATGATGCATAACAGGACCACACATAATAGCAACAAAGTTGAAAAACGTCTTCACTAAAGTCCTTGTCTCTAAATGTAGAACTTCAACCGCATCCTTGAAAGCTTGCAAAAGAGTTCACTGTGCATGGTAAAATGTATAAATAAAGAAGCTCAGCATGACTGAGCAGCACAGCTTGTCTGTGTTCACATGCATCTCTGCTTCTGTGTTTTCTTTCTTTTCTCTAACACTTTCCTTCCCAGGATGAAGCCTTGAGAGTGAATGCCAACAAAACTGTAATTGTATTTTGGTCAGATAATATAGCTGAATAATATAAGTATTTTATAATTTCTTGAGGTTATTTTATAGTCTAGCATGTAGCCAATTTTTGTAAAATTTATAAAGCATATTTATACTTCATTTTGGGAATGTATGGTTCTACATATGTACATTAAATATAATGTGTTTATGGAGTTGTTTAAAATCTTAACTTTCTTTTTCTTAATAATTTTATCTATTTATTTTCTTTTTTTAAGGTTTTTGCATAGTGCACATGCACTCACAAGAGAGAGAAAAGAGAAACAGAGAGGGAAAGTGAGAAATCATCCCTGAGAGGGGATGGCCACACCACAATCCCTTTTCCTCCATTCTCCTCTGGAGATACTGGGCATGCACACACCCAGCATGATTATTTTCAAGCCGCCATGTCTAGAACTCAAACTGCAGCTGGACGTGTGGGAGTCTAGCTACTTAACCACCATGCCACCTCCTGGCCTTTAATCTTACTATTTCTGAGAATATGATGATAGGATCTGTCTATTTCTCCATAAAGTTATGTGAAATTTTGTTTCATCTACTTTAAAGTTATATCATCAGGCATATATAAGCTATTATTCTATCTTCAGGGTATATTGAAACATGTTTTCAAAATACAGTGCCCTCCTTTCCTCTTGCAAAGTTTTGCCTTAAAATCTATTTTATAAAGTATTAGTATAGTTCCAAGAGCTATTTCTAGCTGATTTATACCTAATAAGGACTTTTTCATCTATTTATGCTCAGCCTGCCTCTCACATCCTTGTATTTCAGTTCTATTTTACAAAGCAATTTTTTTTTAAAAAAAAAAAAGCAATTTAATTGATTTATTGATTTCTGGCAATCAATGACCATTATAGGAATATTGAGACCATTTACAATGATTACAATTATTTATATATTTGTATTCATCTCTATCATCCAATTTTGTGTTTTCTATTTGTCTCATTTTTTCCCCTTTATTCTCTATCAACCTTATTTGAATTGATCTTTTATTTCTCACATTATTATAATTTCATTTAGTAATTAACCAAGATATTTCCACCGACATACTTAACTCTAAGTAAAGTTCAAAGATAATCAGTACCTGTGCTTTTTTCCTAAAAATGAATAAGCAACTTAGAATGTTTTAACCAATATCACTGCACTCTCAACTCATACTATTTTCTAAGATTTCAATTCTAGTCTGATTTTAACCCACAAGATTAGACAGATTTACTATTTTCATACAAGTCGTGCTTATTCAATTTACTCACAAATTTGTCATTTCACTTGTTGCATTTCTTTTTTACAGCCCAGACTTGCAGTCATTTTTCTTTCCCCTGAAGTACACCCTATAAAATGTAAAAGTTCTTTTAGTAAGAATCTGTGGTTAATAAACGCTCTTAATATTTGTCATCTGACGATGCCTTTATTCTAGTATCATTACTGAAAATGTAGCCTTTCTGACTTTGTATTTATAGGCTGAACATTCTTTCTCAGTCCATGAAAGACATTATTACCATTGTCTTGCAGGTTTTTTGTTGTTGTTATTGAGACATTTTTAGGTAATCTCTATTTTTCTGAGGCTGGCTTTAAGATCCCTTTTTTTTTCTCTTCTGTGGTTTTTGGTTGTACTACAATTTATCTAGGTATGGATTTTAAATATTATCCTGCTTGAAATAAGTGGGCCTTTCTGAACCTGAGGATTTGTGTATTTTACATACTCTATAGGAAAATATCAGCTATTTATATACTATAAGCTTTCTACATTTTTTTTAAAAGAGATTTTTGCTATAGGGTGCATTTGCTCACCAGAGAGAAAGAGAGACATAAAGTGAGAAACCACTCCCCAGGGGGGCTGGCCACAACACAGTCCCTTCTCCTCCATTCTATTCAGGATTTTGCGCACACACAGAAACTCACCTGGCATGAGTTTCAAGCTGCTAGATCAGGGACTCGAACCGAATTTGGGAGTCCAGTGCCTTAACCACTATATCGTATGCTGGCCCCAGCTTTCTACTTTTTATCTCCTTCTGGGATTTCTTTTTTTTTTTTTTTTTTTCTCTTC
>NW_006159559.1:82081-106386 GCF_000334495.1 Tupaia belangeri chinensis | reverse complement strand
TGCACTCACCAGACAGACAGAGAGAAACAGAGAGACAGACAGGAAGTGAGAAATCATCCCCCAGGGGGGAGGGCCACGCCACAATCCCTTCTCCTCTGTTCTCCTCTTGGGATCTTGGGCACCCACACACACATGCCCAGCGTGAGTTTAAGCCAACGGGTCCAGGATGTGGACTGCGGTCAACCACATGGGAGTCCAGTGACATAGCCATTACACTAACTGCTGGTCCCTGGGATTTCTTTCTTTAGACATAGACTAGACTGTCTCACTATAACCTGTATATGCTCTCATCTCACTTTCATTCTTTCTATTTCTTTGTCTCTCTTAGCTTCATTCTGAATAATTGTCTCTGCTCTATTTTCCATTGTATTGAATTACATTTTTAACTCTGTAATAAGTTGTTTTTGCTTCCATTGCTATTCACTTCTTTGTGTTTGTTTCTATACCCATTTTGATTTATAGATTTTCTATTAGATTTTTCTAATCTATCTAGTGAATTTTGGCAGGTTCTTCTCTAAACATATTTTTCCTTCTGTCTTTTATTTTCTAAACACAGTACCCTCTTTATATTCTTTATTTCACCTATCTATACCTCTAATCTCTGTGGGGATCTGACTCTGAAATCCGATAATTCTGCTGAATCTTTTTTTAATATTCTATTTATTAATGAATTATTTTAATTAATTAATTTATTTATTATCATAATTTTGTTTATATTACATCAAATCTTTCTAGTGTATTACATTTCTTTTTCCAGAAGGAATACCATGCCTATCAGTAAATACAGAGACATTAAAATCCCCATCTTTATCATCCAATAGCTGAATCTTGATTGTGGCGAATTGTTTCTTCAATTTCTATATCACATTTTGGAACTGCTGGTAGCACAGCAGTGACACAGCTGGACCCACATAAGAAGGTCCTGGACCCAGCGCCCCCCTGCACACATCAGGTGCATATGTACCTCTGACTTGAGCCAATTAAATAAACTTTATAAAAAAAATAGACTTGGAGCAGCTGATGGTGATGATGAAGGCAGTTGGATCCCACATGACCAACTATGCAATACAAGTTCCAGACCTGAAGGCTTGATAATTTCTGGACATGTGTAGTATGCATGTGTACCCCAAATCCTGAAAGGAGGGAGAATCAGAAAAGAAGTGATTGTGGTGTGACCATCCCCCATGGGGGGGTTGCTTTCTCACTTTCCCTCTCTGTTTCTCTCTGTTTCTATCTGGCAAACACATACTCCTTCCAGCAAAATAAATTAATAATAATAATATAACACATTTTGCTGATTCATTTCCCTTTAAGTAAATGTTTAATTCATTTCCAATTCATCATGTTCTTATTTTCTTAGGCACATGAGCTAATCTCCTTTGCAGATACACAGAGATGAGATTATAGATCACACCGTATACATTTTCAGTTTGTAGCCTCTACATTGGCTGCATGCATTTGATCCTACTATGTGGGAGAGCAGTTGTTTCCCAGAAAATCTGATATTGTTCAAATATTGCATCTCTGCCCATTCTATGGGTTAAAAAATGACTATGTGACTATTTTTAAAACGTGTAGTCCCCCAATCACAGTAGCATAACACAGTTTTTCAGTTGGTTATGGCTATACATTGCTTTTTTAATGTTTTTAATTCATTTTTCTAAAAAAATATTGTTTATTATTACTTGAACTGTATATTGTCTTGTTTGAATTACCAAGGGGTGCACCAGCTCACCAGAGAGAGTAGAGAGACAGAGTGAGAAAGAGAGAGAGAAAGAGAGAGCGAGGAGAAAGCACCTCCTAGTGGAGCACAGTCACACTACCATCGCTCTCCTCCATTTCACCATCCTGTCAAGATTTTGCACACAGAAGTGCCTCATGTGTTTCTCAAGCCATCAGGGCCAGAATTTGAGCCATGGATAGCAATGTGGAATCTGACTCCTTTAACTACTAGGCTATGGGGCTGGCCATATATTGTTTTCATTCTACAGTTTCTAGTGAAAACTTGTAGATGGTATTGTTGACTAGACAGAGCTGAATGTGTCTTATGTTCTAGACATGGAGATAGCAATGCTGTAAAGTTTTGACTTTGTGAAAAACCAATATTAAGAATGCAAGTAGACAAGGCAAATAGTTTATGAAATGGTATACAACAGTTAAAACAGGGTGTTGCCACATAATTTTCTTTGTTAAAATTGATGAATTTGGTAATATCCTTGATTTCATTATCACACACTGTGGGCATGCTTTGAAAAACCATATTGTACCCTACAAACAAGAATTAAATCTAAGTAAGAAATTATAAAATGAATTAAATTTTTAAAAAAAGAATTTGCATGCTGAGAAAAGTCATTGTAAACCCACCTCTCTCCAAATCTCTACTCCTTATAACCATTCTCTTTTTGAAATAGCACCTGGGAATAATATCACGGTAGGTTGCTGGAAAAATAATTTGCACACATATGCTTCTTTAGTGCTGTGTGAAAAGCAAGACTCTGCATGTAATAAATAAGATTTCAGTTTTCAAAAGTTGTGTGATGAGCAAAATAAGTTTTGCTTGAATTTAGTTTTTAACTATTTTCTCTTTTTAGAAACTGAAGTTAATATCATGAATTTTAGACATCAAGAACCAATGATCTGGCCAATGCCATTTATGTTAAATGTTAAGTGCAAACACCCAAACTCAAGGTATTACTTGTCTCCAGTATTACATCAGGTTCTACAAATGAACATTGTGATTAGCTTCAAGACTTTGGAAAAATATGAGAAACAATACCAAAGCAACAATCAGCTAGTCCTCCATTAGTTAATGTAGCCACAATCTAGTTAGCTCTAATGTGAACTGTCAGAACTATTTTCAGGCTGATTACTGAGATATCTGATTGCTCCAAATGCCTGCATACTTTCAGTGACAGTCACTTTGAAAACAAACAAAAAGTAGGTATCTATAGAACTAAGAACTACTAAAAAATCACCCTCATCCCCAACCCCTCCAAATTATGAGGGCTCTCTGTCTAACAAAGTGAAATTTATATATATATGAAAGTGCTAGTCACCATGACATTTAGTACAAGTAAAGGCCCTAAAAGTCAGTTTGAACTCATTTCTATAACATGTAAGCAACCATCAACAAATTTATTCATCAAGGGACTTTTTTATAGGACTATTGTTCAGAGTAATTATTTGTTAGCTTAAATAAAAGTTTGCTTTGACTACTCCTGTTATTGGTAGGGCTGGATGTTTACCTGATATATAGGAAACATGCAATTCTGTAGATGCTTTGAAACTCAAGGACATTAGCTCTTATGGAAAAGCAGTAATGGTTGCAATAAACAAAGGAGATAACTGTTAAAAAATAAATTATTTAATTTGATGAATAGATAAAATTAAATTTCTAAAAATATTCTAAGAGTTGTTAACTCAGTTATAGTATTTAGTCATGGTCACCAAGTTCTTGTTCACATTCGTAGCTGCATACAATTCACAGATATTTTTGATTAATGTGAATAATAGTTAAGCAGTGTGTACCTGTGTCCAAAAGCTACACTGCTAAAGAGGGCATTCAGGAAACTGTTGCTAGGCAACAGACTGCCATCCTAACTGTAGTCAGCCATTTTGAAAGACGGATGTGAGGCTGAAAAAGTATGTCAAGGATGCAAAAATATAACCAATATTCAATCATTCCTCAAAAACAAAATCATTACCTGAAAAACAGGTGAGTAAAGACAGATCACATTTGCAACTTGCTTTGCAGCTTATTAAAACATTTAAAAATAATCTGTGTTTTCATGAGACAAAAAGGCAGACATTGTTATTATTTTCATTCTACAAAATGAGGAAATTGTGACTCAGAGAAGTTACATACTTATGCTATAGGCACAAAATTCACAATTAAATCCTTGGGACTTAAGTTGTTTTCTCTTTCTACTACATGTGCTTTGTAAAAGTTCACAACTTTTACAGTGAGACAAGCATATTTCAAAATAGCAGTTCCATCATCACTAGTAAGTGTGTTTGACATGGAAAGAGATTATTTTTTTCTTTCTTTTTTTTTTATTTTTTGGAGAGGTTTTTCGCTATAGGGTGCGTGCGCTCACCAGACAGAGAGAGACATAGAGACAGAAAGCGAGAAATCACCCCCCAGGGGGATGGTCACGCCGCAATCCCTTCTCCTCCATTCTCCTCTCGGGATCTTGGGCACGCATGCACGCACACTCGCCCGGCATGAGTTTTAAGCCACTGGGTCCGGGACGCGAACCGCGGTCGACTACGTGGGAGTCCAGCAGCATAGCCATTACGCTAACTGCTGGTTCCCGACATGGAAAGCGATTAAGAAAGATCTTCCTGATGAATCTCACCAGATTTTGCTTCTCATGTAAACAATAACTAATGAAGAGGAATCCCAGTCAGAGAAATAACCCGAGTCATAGAAGTAACTTGAATGGCTTCCATAATTGTATATTTATGCTAATGCTTCAAAAGTTCAATTTTATAAATAAGAGAACTTCAGCTCATAGAAAAGAATTAGTGTTAATTTGCCACTGGTAAGTAGCAGAGTTGGAGTTTGAACTGCCTAATAACAAACTAATGTTCTCTTTTTAAAATTTCACAAGGTCTCACAAGGTCAAAGAATATTATTAAAATTGTAAGATTTAGATCTTTTCAGATAGCCAGAGACATGTTACATGTGATTATGGTAATTATTGCATTGACAATTAGTACTTATGTTACATGATCAACATAAATTTGTTTATGTGATAGCAAATTTACTTTTTGGGTAAAGCTCTATGTAGAAAGCATTTCACCTGGATACAATGTTAATCAACTCCATCTCGTCTTGATGACTTTAAGATAAGACAACAGAGATCTCTATCTGAATTATTTGTGAAATGTTTGTGCTACTCCTTCCCTTAGTTAAAGTCCTTTCTGTGTGCTTCCATTCTGACTCACTGGGCAGAAATAAGAGTTAGAATCATAGATTTACATACCTCTGAAAGCTGGGCTGAGTTGTATTTCAATCTTTTTGGGTTTAGAGTGTTCAACCCATGTGTGTTAGAGGGAATGCAAGATTCAGACCAAATAACACTGGTATGGGGAGGAAAAAAAAAATTGAAACATTTAAAGGTCTTTCAAGTTTATTTGCATGAAAATGCAACAAACCACTTTACTCTTTCAAAGCTGATCAGGACACAAAATGACATGCCAGACTCTTATTCCTTTCAAGTATATCAAATTCATGTATTGGGGAGTCAGATGGTGGTATAGAGGTAAAATGCAATGTTCTGAAAGGCTGACATTCATAGAAAGGTTCTAAGTTCATGTCCAGAGATTTCCCTGAGTATGCTGGACATATATGTGCCCATAATTAAGGCTGGCTGAAGCTAGGACTGAATCAAAGCATCAAGCCCCCGTTGGGGATGCTATCTCTCCATGGCTCTCTTTCTCTTTCTTGCTTATAAAAGAAAAATCTTTTAAAAATTAATTATATTCATGTTAAAATGTTTTCATGCATTTGTATTTGTGCTAGCTTAAAATGAATAAAGAAATCTGTCCATGTGTTTTTGACAATTTCTATCACCAAAAATTTTTTTAAGGCATTTTTGCTATTGGGCTTATGCTCTCACTGAAGACACAGAGAGAGACAGAGAGAGAGAAAATGATAAAACACCTTCTAGGGGGGATGACCATGCCACAGTCTTTTCTCTTCCATTATCCTCTCAGTATTTTGGGCATGAACGCACATGTGCCCAGTGTGAGTTTCAAGCTGCCGGGTCCAGGACTCAAACTGCAGTCAACCACATGGGAGTCCAGTACCATAACCACTATGGCACCTGCTGGCCACCATATAGTATTTTAATAATCACCTAAAATACTTTGTTTATATTTCTGAACTTTTAGTTTCTAGAACCTTTGGAACTATGCAACAATATAGGAAAACTTTCTTTTTCATCTTTCTATACAGCATCACAAAATAGCACACTGGTTTTGTGATAGTAATTTCAGTTTAAATCTCATGTTACATGAGTTGTAGTGATGAGAGTTCTAAAAATATGATTTACCATCCTCCCAATAAATAAAACCAATGTGAAATTTCAGAACACAGGGTAGTAGCCAGCAGATAGTATAGTGGTTATGTCCCTGGACTCCCACATGGCTGACCATGGTTCAAGTAACGGACCTGGTAGCTTGAAAATCATACCAAGTGTGTATGTGTGCATACTCAAGACTCAAGATTCTGGGAAGAGAATGGTAGTGTGACCACCTTCTGGGGATGAGCACATGCCCTAAGCAATAACCTCAAAAGGAGAAGAAAGAAAGAACAAATGAACAAACACAGGATAAAGAAAAAGCCAATCACAGATATCCTTTTAACCATTATTCCATAATGGGCTGCTAGCTTGTAGTTGTTTTAACATTCAACACTCAAATGTTAAACAATACTAGTTTTGTTTTGTTTTGTTTTGTTTTTTTTGAGAGGTTTTTGCTATAAAGCATGTGTGCTCGACAGAAAGACAGAGAGACAGAAAGTGAGAAATCACACCCCCCCGCCAGGGGGGATGGCCATGCTACAATCCCTCTCCATTCTCCTCTCGGATCTTGGGCACACATGCACACACACCTGGCATGAGTTTAAGTCACTGGGTCCAGGACTCGAACTGCAGTCCACTACATGGGAGTGCAGTGACATAGCCATTATGCCAACTGCTGGTCCCACAATACTAGTTTTACATATCAAATTTAGAAACATGAATTCACCTATGACTAAAATAAAGCCATAAATTGTGGCTACTGAAACTAATTTTTGCAAATATTTTCTTAGATCTGCATATATTCAAATACACATACTATTCTACTAAAGTTAATAGACCTATGACTTTTGAAAGAGAATTGAGATTTAAGAAAAAAATACTGGCTCTGAATAAGCATTTTATGGTTAAATAAATAGTTAAATTAATAAATATGAACATAACTCAATTTTTGGTAAATCATATAACTTATTATATAACAGATTATATGGTATAAACAATTTTGTGAAGAAAATCCGTAAATATCTATTTATTTCATAGACTACATTTCAAATGTTTATCCATGAAGTTTTCTTAAATAGAAGCACAACATAATTTCAGGTTGAAAGAATATTTAGTAATAAAAAGAGATTATAATAACATTTAGTAGGCCCCAGTCACTACTAGGTGGTTTATGTACACATCTTCACATTTATATTTCAGTCCAACTCTATGCCACAGTTACTATTATTTGTCCCATTTTTCAGGCTAACAAATGACAAATAAATGACCAAAAGTCATGTTTATAGTAAATATAACAATCAGATCTCAAGCTCATGATAACTTCTCAGTCAGTGCTTCCAACCACTTATGAATCGTGTGTCCCATGGAGATTATAAACATTTCTATATTCTTTGTCACGCTACTCTATAATAAAACTTTTTGTGGATTTCACAAAAGGTATTATCTTTTCTAAGTTATAATTGGCAATACAAGTTATGTAATTAAAGAATGAAGGCAATTCAATGCCTATTTATTTAGAAAAAATATCTCTGTCCTTACAGAACACAATTCTATTTCAGTCTCATATATTTCACATTTTCCATGACAATACTTCAAACTACAAGTTTAAACACAGCAGGAAACTGCCTAGGAAAGATAAAGAAATCCATTCAATACAGATTTAATTATAAAAGCATTTAACTACACTGGTAGCAATCATTACGTGGTAGTTCAAGCAACATTAAATGGAGAGCCTGTTAGGAAAGACAGATTACCTCAGAACTGAAAGCCACATACGTATCACTACATTGCTAGACATCATATGGATCTCAGATGATTCTTAAAAGCCAAAGACTAGGCCCGTTTAAATCCCTCCATGTTAGTGCCCGACCTCAAATTCTCTTTGGAAGTAAGTTGGATAAATCATACACTCTGGAATTACTTTCACTGTACCAAGTTAAATATGTTTAAGAGAGTATAATATTAAATGATATAAAATATAATAATGACATTGTTATTAAAAATGATGACTTGAAGCCCTAATAGAATCATTTTATATTCTACAGCACTCACTACTTTAATTGAAGGTACTTCAATATAAGTTATGTAATTATTTTTTAAAAAATGCCATTTAAACTTTATAATATATACTTCACATGTTTTAATCACATTACTGGTAGGATATAAGTCCTTAGGGACACACTTATAGAAGAAATAAGAGGGCAATCAGTGTATCATGGATTTGTCATTGAAATAACTTTAACTTACATACAGGTATTTGGGATTTTATTCACAATTGAAATCAAACCAAGATCTTCAGAGAGCCAAGTATCAAATCATGATGACTAAAGATCAATAGGACAATCAGAAATTAAAAAACAGGGTGGGAAAACAAAGATAAGGCAAAGGTAAGAAGTTAATTGAGAAGTGCTAAGAAACATATAGGGTATTCTCACCTGTGTTGGTCAGTAGCTTCAATATTAAAATATCTGTAGGGCTGAGGAGAAAGGAGAACTCTTCTACATTGTTAATGAGAATGTAAACTAGTACAACCATTGTGGAGAACAGCATGGAGGGTTCTCAAAAAGCAACAACAAAATAGAACCTCCATATGATTTAGCAACCTCACTACTAGGTATATATCGAAAGGAAAGAAAATCAGTGTGTCATAGCTGCACTCTCACATTCATTGCAACACTACTTACAATTGCCAAGATATGGAATCAATCTTAGTGTCCATCAGCAGAAAAATAAATAAAGAACATGTGGTATATATACACAATGGAATAGTATTTGGCAATTGAAAACAATGACATCCTGCTATTCAAGGAAACATAGATAAGCCTTGAGGACAAGTAAACCATACTTGGAGGGTAAAAATAAAACGTTTTCATTATTTGGAAACCTAAAATGATGACCATACAGAAGTGACAACTACAAGAGTGATTACCAGAGTCTAAGAAGAGTAGGGGGTTGGGAAGGCAGATGTTCATTAATGGGTAAAAAATTAGAGTTGGGAACAATAAATTGTAGGGTTCTATGGCACGGTAGGGTAACTATGGTTAGTAATAATTTGCTATACATTTCAAGATACATAGAAGAAAGGATTTAAAATTTTCCTAACGCCAAGTAAGAATAATCATACTGTACCCTATAAATCTGTACAATTATTGTGTCAATTACATAACAACAACAACAAAATGCTAGGCTGACAATGGTGACACAGTGGTAATGCAAAGCCATATGGGAAGGTCCCAGGTTTGCATCGCAAGGCCTCCCTATGCATATCAGCTGTACAGGTATGATCTGGACTGACTGAAGTCAAAGGGAAGGTGGTGGCATTAAGATAGGAGTGCCTGGGAACCAGCAGTTAGCGTAATGGCTATCTCGCTGGACTCCCACGTAATCAACCACGGTTCGTGTCCCAGACCCAATGGCTTAGAATTCACACTGGGCGCGTGTGCATGCGTGCCCAAGATCCTGAGAGGAGAATGGAGGAGAAGGGATTGCAGCATGACCATCGCCCCTGGAGGGTGATTTCTCGCTTTCTGTCTCTATGTCTCTCTCTGGCTGTCTGGCGAGCACACGCGCCCTATAACAAAAACCTCTCAAAAAAAAAAAAGAAAAAAGATAGGAGTGCCTGTCTTTCTGTTCTCTCTTTCTCACATAAAATAAATAAAACTTTAAAACATTTTCTAAAAATAAAAAATAATCATATATTTAGGGCTAGCTTTATTAAACAGATGGCCTAATAATTTAATTGGTGATGATTTACTATATTAAAACAATTCAGTCATACATTGGAAAGTTGGAAAAGAGAGAAGAGTGACTAGAATAAATCTGTCTCCTATAATTTTTTCTTACTGCTTTTAGGTTGCTTGATTTTAATCATTTTTAAAGTCCTTGCAGAAATTTATTTTTTTCATGTTTAATTACTTGATACTATTTGGTGAGGTATAAATTAAACATACATAATGCATTTGTCTGTGATATGATAAATACCTTTATTTTCTCATTGGTTAAACTACAAGTTATTAAATTATGTAATTTTATTTTCTACCAATTAACTTTTACAAAGAAAAAGCTATTATCTTTTCCTATCCTTCTTCTAAGGGCTATACTGAATCGTATCTCATTAACTGACCTGGAATTTTTATAATCAATGGCAAATATGATATTAGAAAATCAAAATTATTTTGATTGTTTTAATTGTAAATAGAAAGCTATCTGGTACATTTAGAGAAACAACAGTGACATTTTCATCATTAATAAACACACAAACCCACACACAAGCTTTTCTCAGCAGTAATTCTTAATGTATCTTTTGTTGAAAACTAGGAGAATAGACTGCAGTTCCTCTAGTTCAATAGTACTTGGCACTTTGGTTGGGAGGGGTCTTCAGTCTAATGACCACCAAGCTTTTCTCTCCAGGAATACACAACTGAACTCAAATGCATCTTTGAAATCATTTTGGGAGGTAAGGTTGATGACAAGAATAGGGTTAGGAACCCAGCCTCTAGTGTTATTGCTCATCTACTTTTCTATTAAAGTTTCTTTCAAAAACTTTGCAAGAGTATTTTTCAACAAAATTTTCAAGCTTTTTCTCCACGATTCACAAATATTAATTTCACCTTTCTTCTTTTTTTAAAAAAAATTGTCTGACATCTTTGCCAAATGCCCATATCTTTCAAATGCAATATTAGTTTATTTCCATTCATAAGTATGTTCCCCGTGACCAGGTGCATGCACTCACTCGAGAGACAGAGAGAGGGAGAAAGTGAGAAAGCATTCCTCTCACACAGGTGATGGTCACACTACAATCCCTTTTCCTCCGTATTGCACTCCTTTTGTTTTTGTTTTGTTTTTTTTTGGAGAGGTTTTTGCTATAGGGCGCGTGCGCTCACCAGACAGAGAGAGACAGAGAGACAGAAGGAAAGAAATCACCTACCACGGGGGATGGCCACGCCACAATCCCTTCTCCTCCCTTCTCTCGGGATCTTGGGCACGCACGCACACGTGCCCGATGTGAATTTAAGCCACCGGATCTGGGACTCGAACCACGGTCAACTACGTGGGAGTCCAGCGACATAGCCATTACGCTAACTGCTGGTCCCTCCTTTTGGGTTTTCAGCACCCATACATATGCACCTGGCTTTATTAACTGGGTTTGTGACTCCAAGAGTAGAGTCGACCATGTGAGATCCAACAACCTTAACCACCACACCAACAACTGACCCAGAACTGGGTATTTCAAAGTCAGCAAATAAAATTAAATGTCACACTTACACGTGTCACTAATTCACTAATTACTTATTTACAAGTCAGTTTCAAAATAAACAATGATGTAATTAAACATGCATTCTAACTTAAATGGCTGTTTAAATTTTAAATAATTGTCCTGTGAGATGATTTTCAGAAATGAATTCACTTTTTTTAAGTTTTTGGTTTTTTTGTTTTGTTTTGTTTTGTTTTTTGCTATGGGCACACACACTCACCAGAGAGAAAGAGGGAAAGTGAGAAATCACTACCCAGAAGGCATTGCCATGGCATAATCCCTTCTCTTCCAGTCTCCTTTCTGGACTTTAAGGATGCATGGACATGTACTTGGCATCACTTTCAAGTCACAGTGTCTGAGACTCCAATCATATAGTGGACCATGTGACATCCAGGGCCTTAAACTTCACACCACCTGCTGGATCCTGATTCACTTTTTTTTAATTTTAATTTTATATTTTAATTTACATTTAGTCAAACGTATCTTTACAGTGTACAGTGTTGATTTTTCCAGCACGAATATCATGCATATCAGTCAAGACAAAGATATTATCATATATATTATCATCAGCAAATAGCTTTGATTTTTTTGTCAATTAAACGTACTTTTTTTTATTCCCCTGTTCCCCTTCTCTTGCTCTGTCTATTACACATCCCTGTATTACCCCTATCCTTGCTGTCTCTAGTATCTACAGTTGCCCTCCCTGCTACTATACCTTCCATTTTTCACTTTCTGCTATAGAGTGCAGATAATTGGTATATATTGAGTGGACCCATACAAAGTCTATCTTCCATAGTCTAACTTGCTTCAGTTAGCATTAAGTCTACCATATTTGTGCACTTTTTTTCTTTTCTTTTTTGGAGAGGTTTTGCTATAGGGCACGTGCACTCACCAGACAGAGAGAGCGAGAAATCACCCCCCCGGGGGATAGCCACGCAGCAATCCCGTCTTCTCCATTCTCCTCTCGGGATCTTGGGCATGCACACACATGTGCCCGGCGTGAGATTTAAGCCACCGGGTTCAGGATGTGAACCACCATCGACCACATGGGAGTCCAGTGACATAGCCATTACGCTAACTGCTGGTCCCATATTTGTGCACTTTTTATCAAATGTCAGGGTCTCATTTTCTTTTATGGCTGAATGGTTTTCCATAGAGTATATATGCCACATTTTTTTCAATCCAATCTTCTCTTTTTGGATATTTGGGTTGATTTCATGTCCTAACGATTGTAAATAATACTGCAATAAACATGGATGTGCAAGTGTTTTTACGACTGAGGGTTTTTCTATCCTTTGGTTTAATACCTAAGAGTGGAATTACTGGGTTGTATGGTAGTTCTATTTGCAGATTTCTGTATTTTATTTTTAATTTTTTAATTTTTATATTACATTTAATCATATGTATAGTTGATTTCATGTCCTAACGATTGTAAATAATACTGCAATAAACATGGATGTGCAAGTGTTTTTACGACTGAGGGTTTTTCTATCCTTTGGTTTAATACCTAAGAGTGGAATTACTGGGTTGTATGGTAGTTCTATTTGCAGATTTCTGTATTTTATTTTTAATTTTTTAATTTTTATATTACATTTAATCATATGTATATTTACAGCATATAGCATTTCTTTTTCTAGCATGATTATCATGCATATCAGTCAAGACAAAGACATTACTATTCACATCATCAAATAGTTTTTCAATTTTTTTTGGAGAGGTTTTTTTGCTATAGGGCGCATGCGCTCACCAGACAGAGACATAGGGACAGAAAGCGAGAAATCACCCCACAGGGGGGATGGTCACGCCGCAATCCCTTCTCCTCCATTCTCCTCCCAGGATCTTGGGCACGCACGCACAGGCGGCCGGCATGAGTTTTAAGCCACCGTGTCCAGGAAGCGAACCATGGTCTACTACGTGGGAGTCCAGTGACATAGCCAGTACGCTAACTGCTGGTTCCCAGCTTTTCTCTTTTTTTAATTATTATTATTATTATTTATTCTCATCATTTTGAATATTTGTAGATTTCTAAGGAATCTCCATATTGTTCTCTGAAGTGGTTGTACTAATTTTGCACCCCATCAACAGAGTAGGAGAGTTCTCTTATCACCAAAGCCTTGTCAGTGCTTATCATTGTTAATTTTTTAAATTCTAGCCATTCTGACTGGGGTTAAGTGGTATCTCATTGTGGTTTTGATTTGCATTTCCCTATGATAAGAGATATTGAGCATATTTTCATATGCTTTTTGGCTGCTCATATGTCTTCTTCAGAGAATTGTCTGTTCAGACCTTTTCCCATCTTTTATGGATTGACTTTTTATGTGGGTAAGGTGCTTGAGCTCCCTGTATATACTGGTTATCAGTCCCTTATCTGAGATATAGTTTGGAAATATATTCTTCCATTCTGAGAGTTGTCTTCTCACTTTTATTGTTTCTCTTGCTGTGCAAAAGGTTCTCAGCCTAATATCGTCTCATTTGTCTGTTTTCGAGACTATCGTTTGTACTTTGGAGGTCTTCTTTTAGAAGTCTTTACCTACTCAAAGTTCTCCAAGAGTTCTTCCTGTGTTTTCCACCAGTATTTTTATAGTTTGAGGTTTTATGTTTAGATCCTCAATACATTTTGAGTTAATTTTTATTACTGGTGAGAGATAAGGATTCAGTTTCATTCTCCTGCAGGTGGATATCCAGTTCTCCCAGCACCATTTGCTGAAGAGATTTTCTTTTTCTCACTGGATTGTCTGGTGCCCCTTGTTAAGGATAAGTTGGCTGTATGTTTGAGGTTTATATGGGAGTTCTCAATTCTATTTCATTGCTCTACCTGTCTGTGTTTGTGTTAATAGCATTCTGTTTTAATTATCACAGCTTTGTAATATGTTTTGAGGTCTGGAAGTGAGTTGCTTCCTACTTTATTCTTCTTTCACAGTGTTACTTTGGCAATATGGGGCCTTTTATCATTCCAGACGAAATTTGATGACTGCTTTTTTCTGTTTCTGTGAGGAATTTCTCTGGTAGTTTGATAAAAATTACATTAAATTTGTAGATTAATTTGGGTAGGACTGACATATTGATTATATTAATTCTTCCAATCCAGGAACATGGGATGTTTTTCCAACTTTTTATATAATTTTTCATTTCTTTTACTAGTGTTTCATAGTTTTCCTAGTACAGATCTTTGACATTTTGGGTAAGGCTATACCTAGATATCTTATTGATTTTGTAGCTATTGTAAATGGAATTTTTTTCTTCAATTATGTCTCAGTTTGTCCATTGTTGGTGTGTAAAAATGCTATCAATCTTTTTATGTTGATTTTGTATCCTGCCATTTTACTATATTCATTTATCACGTCCAGGAGTTTTCTGTGGATTCTTTTGAATTTGCTATGTGTAGCCACATATATCATCTGCAAATAGAGATCATTTCACTTCTTTTTTTCCTATTTGCATGACCTTTATTTGACTCTCTTGTGTAATTACATTGGCTAGAACTTCTAGTACTATGTTAAAAAAGAAGTGGAGAAAGTAGGTAGCCTTGTCTTGTTCCAGTTTTCAGTGGAAAAGTTTTCAGCTTTTCTCCATTCAGCATGATGTTACCTATGTTTTTGGGGGTTTTTTTGTTTTTTTTTTCATAGATAGCTTGTACTGTGTTAAGGAATGTCTCCTTTTTTCTGATTTGCTGAGAATGTATCCCTGGAATGAAATCTACTTGGTCATGATGTATAATCTTTTTAATATGTTGTTGAATATGATTTGCTAATATCTTCCTGAGAATTTTTGTATCCTTATTCATCAGGAATATTGGCCTGAAATTTTCTTTCTTGGTCATGTCCTTGTCTGGTTTAGGAATTAAGATGATGGAGGTTTCATAGAATGAATTCAGAAGGGTTCCTTCCTTTTAAGTTTTTAGAAATAGTTTAAGAAGAATTGGGGTTAGTTCTTCTTTAAACGTTTTGTAGAATTCAGAAGTGATGCCATCTAGACCTGGGCTCTTCTTTGTTGGGAGACTATTACTAATTCAGTCTCATTGCTTGTTATGGGTCCATTCTGGCTTTCTATTTCTTCTTGGTTCAATCTTGGTAAGTTATACATATCCAGAAATTTGTCCATCTCATCTAGGTTTTCTTATTTGCTGACATGCAGTCACTCATCATATTCTCTGATGATATTTTGTATTCCTGTCAAAACTGTTGTAATAACACTTGTTTTCTTGCTGCTTTGATTTATCTGATTCCTTTCTCTGTTCTTGATTAATGTAGTTAATGGTATGTTAATTTTGTTTATCTTCTCAAAGAACCACCTTTTGGTTTTGGTATTTTCTTTATAGATCTTTTAGTATCTACTTCATTCATTTCTGCTCAAATATTCATTATTTCTTTTCTCCTGGAATTTGTTGTTGTTATTTTTCCAGTTCCCTGATTTGTGTCATTAGGTTATTTATTTGCCTTATTTATTCTGCTTTATTCTGTGGGCACTAATTGCTGTGAACTTCCCTCTTATTATCACTTTTTCTTTGTCCCCTATGCTATATACATTTGTTTGTTCATTATCATTGGTTTCTATGAAACTTTTGATTCCAGTGTTAATTTCTAAAGCCATAAAGCCATTCAGGAGTAGGTTGTTTAGTTTCCATGTGTTTGTGAATTTTCAAGGTTTTCTTCTGTAGTTGATTTAAAGTTTGATTCCATCGTGGTTGGAAAAGATGCTACTATAGTTTCTATACCTTTGAATTTGTAAAGACTTGATTTGTACCCTACCATATGGTTAGAAAATGTTCCATGTGGGCATGAGAAAATGCATGTTTTGTGGTAGTTGGGTGAAATACTCTTGTAGATGTCTGTCAAGTCCATTTCATGTATGGTATCATTTAGATTTTGTATTTCTTTGTATATTTTTTGTCTAGATGAACTGTCCAGAGGAGTCAGTGGTTGTTAAGATGTTAAGATGTTAAGATCTCCTACAATTATTGTGTTCCAGTCTCTCTCCCTAGCAATCTAACAGTCACTCTTTGATGTATTTATGTGCTCTAGCATTGGGTACATAGGTATTTACAACTGTTATATCTTCTTGGTGAACAAATTGTTTAGTACTATGTAATTGTCCTTCTTTGTCTCTTCTTACATCTTTCATCTTACACTCTATTTTGTCTGATACAAGCATTGCTACTCCAGCATTTTTTAGTTTCTATTTGCATGAAATATCTTTTTTCAGTTCTTCACTTTCAGTCTGTGTATGTCCTTATCAGTGTGGCGTGTTTCTTGTAAGCAGCATATAGAGGGCTTTTATTTTTGTATCCATCCAGCCGGTCTGTGTCTTTCAATGGGAGAATTTAATCTATTAACATTAAGTTATTATGATATTTACAGATTTATCCTTTTCTTCTTGTTAGTCATTTTCTAAGTTGTTTTTTGTTCTCCTATTTCTGTTTGTCTCTCTTTAGTTATTCTGATGCAACACTCCCCTCAATACTTCTGGTAGAGCTGGTCTAGTATTGGTGAATTCTTTCAGTTTTTTTTTTTATTTTTTTCTGATAATACTTTATTTGTTCTACCCATTTGAAGGATAACCTTCCTGGATATAGTATTCTTGGTTGAAATTGTTTTTATTTTTATGTTTTGAATACATCTTCTCTTTTTTTCCTGGCCTGCATTGTTTCAGTTGAGAGGTCTGACATTATCTGAGCTAATGAGATAGCCTTTATAAGTAACTTGAGTTTTCTCCCTTGCCAATTTTAGAATATTGTCTTTAATTTTTATCAATCTGGTTATGATGTGCCAGGGGGAGGATCTTTTCTGTGTTGTTTCTATTGGTGTCCTTTTTATTTCTTGGGTCTGAATTTCTTCATGTTTCATTATATTTGGAAAGTTTTCAGGGATAATTTCTTGAAAGAGGTTTTTCACACCTTTAGCAGATTCTTTACATTTTGGAATATCCATTATACTGATATTTGGATGTTTCATGGTGTCAAGAATTTTCCATATGTTTTCCTCATTTTATTTGGTTGTTTTTTTTGTTTTGTTTTGTTTTTTTTCATTCTTTTTTGGTGATTTGGTCCATTTTGGAGACTGTCTTCAAGGTCAGAAATTCTTTTTTCTGCATGGTCCAATCTGTTGTTAATATTTTCTAGGGATAATTTAATTTTTTTATTACGTTCTTCATTTCCAGAAGTTACATTTGATTATTTTTTCTTAGGCTATTTCTTCCTGTTTCTTTTCTTTTTTGTTATAAGGCACGTGCACTCACCAGAAAGATGGAGTAAAACAGAGAGAAAGAAAGCGAGAAATCACCCCCCCCCCCCCGGGGCGCCACAATCTCTTCTCCTCTATTCTCCTCTTGAGATCTTGGGCATGCACACTCACGTGCCAGTTGTGAGTTTAAGCCTCTGGGTCTGGGACTCAAACCACAGTCAACTATATGGGAATTTAGCAACATAACCATTATGCCAACTGATGGTCCCGGGTGTCTATTTCTTTAAAAAAAAACTTCCATGTCCTAAATTTTTTTTCTTATTTCCTGGAATTGATTGCCTGTTTTCTCTTGCTTCTTATTGAGTTTGTCACCAAATATTCAGAATTCTCTTTCTGACATTTCTTTTTTTCTTTTTCTTTTTTTTTTTTCTGAGAGTTTTTTGCTATAGGGTGCGTGCACTCACCAGAAAGAGAGAGACAGAGAGACAGAAAGCGAGAAATCACATCCCAGGGGGGAATGGCCATGCCGCAATCCCTTCTTCTCCATTCTCCTCTCGGGATTTTGGGCACGCATGCACACATGCCCGGCGTGAGTTTAAGCCACCGGGTCCAGGACTCAAACTGCGGTCGACTACATTGGAGTCCAGCGACATAGCCATTATGCTAACTGCTGGTCCCTGACATTTCTGTATATTTTCTGTGCTATCTGTTGTTGGTGAGGGATTATTCACCTGGGGGAGAGTTTACCCCTTGTTTTCTCATGTTTCTTTGAGATCTGTGCTGAGTTTTGGTAAGCGGATGCAGTTTTCACTTTGTTTTCTTTTTATTGGAATAGATTCTGGAAGAAGAAATTATTGGAAGAGGAAATTTCACCCTTAGTTTTAGTTTCCAGGTGTGTTTCTATTGGAGGGCTGTGTCTCCAAGGTCAAAGCAGTTATGGATAACTTCAGATGCTTGGCTCCTCTACTGAACGTTCAGCTCTTGATGAGGTGGTAGCAAGCTAAGGAGATAGAACTTAGTGAAGACAAGTTGTGCACTGCAGTGCTGGGGCTGGTATACCAAATATTCCAAAGTTGCTCCCAGTACCTGAGGGTGGACTCACAAGAGTAGACCTGCCCTGAACAGGCTCAAGTCTCCCAGTGGCAGGGCGAGCCCAAGTCACCAGAGTGGTGGGGACAGAGTGGCAAAAGTTCTGAAGTTACTCCCAGGCCCCAGGTGTGGACTTGATTAATGTAGCTTTTGGACTTTGTGATATGTGGGGATGTTAGAGAAAGTTACACAGCATATCATGCGTTTTCCTTGTTCATAGAAATCTTCCTTGTTCACATTTTACTGTTTATATGTATCTTATACCAATAGTACCATGAATATCTGTTATCAAGATGTTATAAAGTATCCAAAATAGTTTTTCAACTAGGGTTCAGGTACTACTTAAATCTACAGATCTGTATAATAATTTTTATATATTATCCCCACTTAAACAGTTGATACTGTGAATAATTTAACCTTTTCTCAGTGATTCATGTTCACCTTTAGCAACATCAATAAAAGTAAGATTTCAAGCCTCAGAGGCATGCCCTTAAGGGCTCTCGTAAAGGGCCCGGGTTGCTTTTTTACTTTTAAAAAAAAAAAAAAAAAAAAAAAAAACAGAAAAACTTTATTTCCCCCCACTCCCCATGGGAGTGTGTACTTGCTGGAGAGAGAAAGGGTAAGTGAAATGGCCAAACCACAATCCTTTCTCCTCTACTTTCCTTTTAGGATTTGGGGTATGCATTTATATACACCCAGCATCTTTTCTGAGCCATCAGATCCAGGACTTGAACCACACAGCTGGCCAAGTGGGATCCAGCTGCCTTAATCACCACACCACCTGACTGGCTCCTAAAATTTTGTCTGAATTTAAGTTTTTAAATTTTTTTTTGTTCTCCTTCTTATTGTGAGATTGATAAATATTCAATCTTCGAGTTTGTCTTCGCTTTTACCTGCCAATTTTCTATTTCTTAACTGCTGTTTCTGGTCTGTTTTTCATTAGTATACAAAGTAATTATGAACAAAATTTGAATAAATCATTAGATTCTGAGTGAAGCCCAATGAATAAAATATTTGACTATTGTACTTTCATTTTTGAAAACAAGAAACAAGTAACGATTGTTTTGTATTATTGGAAGTTGCCAGGCCTTTACATTCATGTGCCATATTTTACTATAAATATGGTAAACATTAAAAGGCCCATTCTTGTCTTTGGGGACACGTATGATGTGCAAAGGTAACCTCTGTGCTGGTTATCTGCCTGTTGCCTTTCACCCTTATCACTTCCTCCCTTGCTCTGCTTACTGAGAGGTTTCACCAGTGGGGGTACTGGAAGATGGTAAGATGGCTGAAGAAGAGGAAAACAAGAAAAAGACGATCGTTCCCCTATCATGCTTTAAATCGCCATTTATTTATTTATTTATTTATTTATTTATTTTCTGACAGCACTTGCATCTTCTTTAATGTTTCAGCCTCTGTAGAGCAGCCACTCCCGCCTTGCTGTTAGTTCCTTCCAGTTTCTGGGTTCTGGCAACACCACCTTTTCTCTGCATTTCTCTAGCCCTAGTGCTATCAGTGTCCTCTGATTGCTAATCACTAGAGGTATGGATATTGAACAAAATCGAATACATGTTCACATACCACAGAGGAAAGTAATTACACTAAGATTATTTTAGAGTCTCAAGAATATTTTAAGTGAAATATGTGTTTTTAATGTAAAGTAAAAGTTTTTAAAATAATAGAAGAACTTTTTGGAGACCAGAAGGTGCAATGGTAAAATACATGTAGTGAGACTGCTGTACAAGGGAAGGTTCTAAGTTCAAGTCCAGGGAGTACGCTGAGTATGCTGGGCATTTGCATACCTATACCCTGGGGTGGCTCACACCAGGGGAGGATCACAAGATTAACTACTAGTTTGGGGTGCTATCTTTCTCTTTCTGGAAGAAATATATAAATCAACTTTTAAAAAATATCTGAAAAGTTACTACCTGACAGTCTGTAGATTTTATTACAATCTCTTTCCACATTTTTTTAAGATTATTTTTCTTTTCATTGGGTACATATACTTGCCAAGAAAGAGGTAAAGAGGGAAAGTTAGAGATCATTGTCTTGGGGGATAGTCACACTGCAATCCCTTCCCTTCTATTCTCCTCTTGATAGTTTGAATATGCATGCACATATACCTGGTGTAATTTTTCAAGCCACTGCATCTGGGACTTGAACCATGGTCAGCCATGTGGGAGTCCAGTGCCTTAACTACCATGCCACCCTCTGGCTCCTCTTTCACATTTTAATTAGAATAATGTGTCTGAGATCAAGACTGGGAGACAGGTTACACTGACAAAACAGACATGAATAGACAATTCTGGCCCATTTGGTCTAATGCAGAAATAAAATTAGGCAAATCAATGGTTGGAGTGAAAAACTGCCTCTTTAACAAATGTTTTCACCATATGAAACTTGCTAATATGTTATTTCTATTTATAATTCCTTTTAAAGCATTGCCAAATGTAGGTGTTACAAAACTGTAAACTTTCTCAATTTCATTTAAATAAGGCACAGACTTTAAATCTTTCTAATTAAAAATAGATGCTCTATCAAGAGTCTTCCAACAATCAAGATTTCAAACTATAATTTTAGAATTTTAAAATTGAAACTTTTATAGGATCTATGTCTATTTATTAGGTTCATCCCTTGATTTTTTCAGATAGGGGTTTCAATGTCTTCCTGTTTGAAAGCTTAGTGTTCAATAATCATAGCTTGCTAAAATATTAAAAGTTTAAATCATAATAATTCTATACTTATTAAATATTCCAATGAAATATTTCCAACTTGTTTTGAGTTCAATGCAATAAATACTTAAAGGGCTCATTTACCAAAATGCTTAGTGCTACTATCAAATATTTAGAATAACTAACAAAGTGTTTTGTAAAGTCACAAATAATTTTAAAATCTAACATAACTTGAGCAGCCAAGAAAGCATGTTCTGCTATGTCATAGTATTTTATTTTTTCATAACTCAGTTACTCTGTTAATCATAAAATATTTTCGGATTTTGTCTGCTATAGCTGCTTATTTGGTCAGTAGACTATTATAACTTATTTGGTTGTAATTATGAACTATGTATTCAGAAAAGTCCATTACAAGTTCCTTTTCAATCCATGAATTTTTATTTTTTTTTAGCTTTCTGCTATAGGGTGCCTCACTCAAGAGACAGAGACAGAGAGGGAAAATGAGGAATCACCCCCCAACGGGGATGATCACTCCTCAATCCCTTGTCTTCTCAAGATGTTGGGCATGCACACACACACACACACACACACATACACACACAGCATGATTTTCAAGACATTGAACAGGACTCGAACTGTGAAATAAGTTTAGGCTTGAACTAGGACTCTGGAGCCTTAACCATCATGCCACCTGCTTGTCCAATTCATAGGTTTCTTAATTTAGTAAAAACATTGTTTTTACCATTATACTCTAGCCCACCAAAATGCACATTCCTATCATCACCATAAAAACAAATTATTAAATGTTTTTAACCAAATTTACAATAGCAACCATAATATCGTCAAATATTTCATCTTCAAAAGAGTAAACACAGAAATATTTAATTTTGTCTTGAAAGAAAAATATGAATGATTAGAATTAACTGATTATTTGATTTCTATTTTGATTGACCTATATTTCTGACAATGATATAAAGTCAACATCTTCTAAACATTTGTGAAGCTATTTATCTGCTGATGAAAACAAACACAGAAACAGCTATATATATGCCAATAAAAATATGAAAACAAAAACTGAGCAAATTATATAAATAAATCATATAAGTGGCAACTGTCATTTCTTCTAAAAGTCATATCTCAAGGACTGATGTATAAATTCATCTCCTGAAACTGCATACATTAAGTTACTGTCTTTACGCATAGTCTTATTATTAAAATGCTAACATTTTGAGTAGATGCTGATACTTTTTTAATGTATCTATGTCTTCTAGTTCTTCTATGATCAGCAATGTCATTATGGCCCCTGTGGTGAATGTACGTATTGACAAACACTGCACAAGATGCAAGCTCTTAACTTTCTTGAGACATCAGCTCTAAACATTTAATTAAACACGGGGGACCAGTAGTTAGCTAATGGCTATGTTGCTGTACTCCCACGTAGTCCACCGTGGTTTGAGTCCCAGACCCGGTGGCTTAAACTCACGCCGGGCGCATGTGCGTGCATGCCCAAGATCCCGAGAGGAGAATGGAGGAGAAGGGATTGCGGCATGGCCATTCCCCCCTGGGGGGTAATTTCTTGCTTTCTATCTCTCTGTCTCTGTCTGTCTGGCAAGCACACGCACCCTATAGCGAAAACCTCTCCAAAAATAACGTTTAATTAAACACAAATATTTATTTACTAATTTGTTGCTACCAAAAGGGTATATTGAAAAAATAAAATGTTTATCAAGTAGTAAGGTAAATATGCAGTTGAATATTTGTACCTTCAGATAAATAACAAAACTACAGTAGCAAGCATACTCATATTGCTTTATGTTCTAGAGGATTGTATATGTAATTTCTGCAATTATATTCTGTACTGAATTATATTTCAGTACATCCAACCTATAAATTTCCACTTTCACAGTAGTTTCTGCCAACTTGAGAGCTGGTGATTTTCAGCATGGGCCATGCCTCAGTTCACCATGGCACAATGGCTGGAATACCAAATGGCCAGCAGAAGCAACAGAAGGAAGATTTCTTTTCCCTTTGCCTAAGACCAACTTAGGTAGCTAATGAATCTTTCTTTCAGCCTCCTGTGTACGTACTGGACACTCTCTTCTGCACCAGGATGCTGTAACAGCCAATTAAATGAATGCCGTGACTAAAGGACCAGATACACTCAAGAACTGCTGAGTGAGGAAAGGAATATAATTTTCAGAATGGAGCCGCATATACTCCAGTTATATCTAATAATACAGCAAAAGCTGAATTTAGAGGAATTTTTGAAACTTGACTGTGGATATAGCTGTGTTAAAAACTGTCCCTCTACTTGAGCATCACATTCCTTCTAACCACCTTCAATTCCAATGAATCTCTAAAATTTACCTCAAGCTCATAAATAAAACACCTCTAGCCTGAGGCAAGGAAAGCTGAAGAAAAAAGGAAAAATAAAAAGATGAAATAAGAAAGGAAAATGGAACTGAGACAATAAAGGAGAGACAGAAATGAGTGATAAGCCCTCATTAGTGTCTTCTAGTAATAGCTTGATTAGAGATAATGTAATAAAAATTTACCTTTTTTTCAAGCTTTTATCAAAGATAGTTTCAAAAATGAAAGAGCAACATTTTCATGGTAGAAGACTTTTCTTAAAAAAATGCTTTCTGAAGGGTTAGGCAATTATTCTTGCTATAGTAGCAGGAGTTGTAAATAGTGACAGTTGAACACTAATAGAACCCTCAAAAGACAGGAAATTAGAGGAGACATTTTTCACAGTCAGAATTCAAATATATGTATAACAAGTATATTTTTCCTCTTTGTCTCTCTAGAATGAGCTATCTTTTGCTATATGAGATATGCTGCAAAGGCTTTTTTTTTTCTTTTGACATTTGTATATTAGTTTGTAAGGACAATGCCATCATATGTACAAGGTGTTTAAATTCTTCAGGAAAGACTTAGCATATGGCACGCTCTTCTATTTTTTCATGAAGACTTAGATTTTTCAAAACACATATTCCAACAACTTCTGTCTATTTGAATTATACTCAAACCTTTCAGGCCCAGCCACAGTTGTAAAACAGTGGCTGAACAATGCAAGGGTAGA
>NW_006159559.1:61311-81437 GCF_000334495.1 Tupaia belangeri chinensis | reverse complement strand
CACACACACACACACACACACATACACACACAGCATGATTTTCAAGACATTGAACAGGACTCGAACTGTGAAATAAGTTTAGGCTTGAACTAGGACTCTGGAGCCTTAACCATCATGCCACCTGCTTGTCCAATTCATAGGTTTCTTAATTTAGTAAAAACATTGTTTTTACCATTATACTCTAGCCCACCAAAATGCACATTCCTATCATCACCATAAAAACAAATTATTAAATGTTTTTAACCAAATTTACAATAGCAACCATAATATCGTCAAATATTTCATCTTCAAAAGAGTAAACACAGAAATATTTAATTTTGTCTTGAAAGAAAAATATGAATGATTAGAATTAACTGATTATTTGATTTCTATTTTGATTGACCTATATTTCTGACAATGATATAAAGTCAACATCTTCTAAACATTTGTGAAGCTATTTATCTGCTGATGAAAACAAACACAGAAACAGCTATATATATGCCAATAAAAATATGAAAACAAAAACTGAGCAAATTATATAAATAAATCATATAAGTGGCAACTGTCATTTCTTCTAAAAGTCATATCTCAAGGACTGATGTATAAATTCATCTCCTGAAACTGCATACATTAAGTTACTGTCTTTACGCATAGTCTTATTATTAAAATGCTAACATTTTGAGTAGATGCTGATACTTTTTTAATGTATCTATGTCTTCTAGTTCTTCTATGATCAGCAATGTCATTATGGCCCCTGTGGTGAATGTACGTATTGACAAACACTGCACAAGATGCAAGCTCTTAACTTTCTTGAGACATCAGCTCTAAACATTTAATTAAACACGGGGGACCAGTAGTTAGCTAATGGCTATGTTGCTGTACTCCCACGTAGTCCACCGTGGTTTGAGTCCCAGACCCGGTGGCTTAAACTCACGCCGGGCGCATGTGCGTGCATGCCCAAGATCCCGAGAGGAGAATGGAGGAGAAGGGATTGCGGCATGGCCATTCCCCCCTGGGGGGTAATTTCTTGCTTTCTATCTCTCTGTCTCTGTCTGTCTGGCAAGCACACGCACCCTATAGCGAAAACCTCTCCAAAAATAACGTTTAATTAAACACAAATATTTATTTACTAATTTGTTGCTACCAAAAGGGTATATTGAAAAAATAAAATGTTTATCAAGTAGTAAGGTAAATATGCAGTTGAATATTTGTACCTTCAGATAAATAACAAAACTACAGTAGCAAGCATACTCATATTGCTTTATGTTCTAGAGGATTGTATATGTAATTTCTGCAATTATATTCTGTACTGAATTATATTTCAGTACATCCAACCTATAAATTTCCACTTTCACAGTAGTTTCTGCCAACTTGAGAGCTGGTGATTTTCAGCATGGGCCATGCCTCAGTTCACCATGGCACAATGGCTGGAATACCAAATGGCCAGCAGAAGCAACAGAAGGAAGATTTCTTTTCCCTTTGCCTAAGACCAACTTAGGTAGCTAATGAATCTTTCTTTCAGCCTCCTGTGTACGTACTGGACACTCTCTTCTGCACCAGGATGCTGTAACAGCCAATTAAATGAATGCCGTGACTAAAGGACCAGATACACTCAAGAACTGCTGAGTGAGGAAAGGAATATAATTTTCAGAATGGAGCCGCATATACTCCAGTTATATCTAATAATACAGCAAAAGCTGAATTTAGAGGAATTTTTGAAACTTGACTGTGGATATAGCTGTGTTAAAAACTGTCCCTCTACTTGAGCATCACATTCCTTCTAACCACCTTCAATTCCAATGAATCTCTAAAATTTACCTCAAGCTCATAAATAAAACACCTCTAGCCTGAGGCAAGGAAAGCTGAAGAAAAAAGGAAAAATAAAAAGATGAAATAAGAAAGGAAAATGGAACTGAGACAATAAAGGAGAGACAGAAATGAGTGATAAGCCCTCATTAGTGTCTTCTAGTAATAGCTTGATTAGAGATAATGTAATAAAAATTTACCTTTTTTTCAAGCTTTTATCAAAGATAGTTTCAAAAATGAAAGAGCAACATTTTCATGGTAGAAGACTTTTCTTAAAAAAATGCTTTCTGAAGGGTTAGGCAATTATTCTTGCTATAGTAGCAGGAGTTGTAAATAGTGACAGTTGAACACTAATAGAACCCTCAAAAGACAGGAAATTAGAGGAGACATTTTTCACAGTCAGAATTCAAATATATGTATAACAAGTATATTTTTCCTCTGTATCTCTCTAGAATGAGCACACAGGCTCTCTGGCAAAACCTGTAATAAAAAGTTTATTTACAGCATTTTGACTTTTATGTAACCCTTTATTGATACTGAAAACTACATTAGCAAACAATGCTCAGAAATGGGCAATTAAACAATATTAACTACATCCTTAACTTAGTTCTTCTCATTAGTAAAAGGAATTCATGAAAAAATATTTTAATTACATGTCAATAAGGAGCCATCTGTATTTTTACTAATACTTATCCAGAAACATTCTTTACAAAGTAAGAGGAGATATAAAAGATTTTGGATATTTTTGGAAATCATACTAGCTCTAATTTTATTTTTAAAAATGAAGTTAATAAAGATATAAAAACATTACTTTTGTACAAAAAAAGTACAGATCTTAAAAACTCAGATTATGAAGAAAACATTTCACACCCCAATAAATACTATCTTTTGCTATATGAGATATGCTGCAAAGGCTTTTTTTTTTCTTTTGACATTTGTATATTAGTTTGTAAGGACAATGCCATCATATGTACAAGGTGTTTAAATTCTTCAGGAAAGACTTAGCATATGGCACGCTCTTCTATTTTTTCATGAAGACTTAGATTTTTCAAAACACATATTCCAACAACTTCTGTCTATTTGAATTATACTCAAACCTTTCAGGCCCAGCCACAGTTGTAAAACAGTGGCTGAACAATGCAAGGCTAGACTCACATGGAAGACAGATTCAGAACCCAGGTCCATCTGAAACAGGTTAGGCAACACCCGTGGTCCTGACTGTCTGGAAAGCCAAGGGGGTGGGGATTGCTGCATGACAAGATCTGTCGAAGGTCTCTCCTCTTACTCTTATAAATTCTCTGTAAATGCACATTTTTTAAAAGCTTCCATTGAAATGTCCCATTTTATCACTTACCAGCTAAGTGAAAACACAAAGTCACAAAGAAAATCTTGTTAATGAAAATGTACATTGTATTTCCTTCTAAGTGACTGAATAAAACTGAAAACACTTTCCTTTTTTAAAAAAATAAGTATTTTGTTTTGCAGGATTGGTCATAGTAAAAATTAATGTTTGAAATAGCCTCTACCCAATTTGATAAAAATCAGTACCTTATGCTGTGTTCTCTTGTTCTGCTCTCACAGAGAGAGCTTATTTGCATAATAGTGAGGTTTTATCATGAGGCAATATGTACTGCATTATAATAATTAAGGCATCAGATTTCTTTGCAAAAGGCATGAAAGAAGTCAATTTTCTACCAAAAATTATTGAAGAGCTTATATTGACTTTTACTTGAATTTCTTTTTTGCAGATTTATTTTTAATTTTGAGTATTTCAAACCTGAAATGTATATATATATATATAGAAAGTAAACTCACTAGCAGACATTGCAACACTCACTGCCCAGACAACACCAGCAGTTTAGACTAATAATTAAATGTCACAAACAGGATTCTCTCAGTACCAGATTATGTGCTAATATGAAAGAGCCAGTACCAGCAACATGGCATAAAATCCACAACATCGCCTTTGCTGTGGCTGTGCTCCAAGAATGCACAGTCAGGAGACACCAGGCTGGGTGTAAACAAACCATCTCAGCCTAAGGACGCCATCAACAGTAAGTCCCGTGCTGCCCCCTCATGTGTGGTGGAGCTGCTGCTCTTCAATGACACTGGCTAGGCATTTACAGATTACTCTAACTGTTCCTGGGCAAGGCTAGATCTCTGTATATATGTACAATTCTAGTGGATCTGGGGTACTTCTATGATTACTTGAGTTTGAATCACAGGAGGATTCAATTCAGCATAAATTCTCAAGTGTTTCTGGGGTTTGAAGAAAAGTCCCAGACCACCTTTTAACCATTTCCTTCTATAGATACATTAATAGCAAGCAAAATAATCATCTAAGAGTCTGGAATACATTCACTTCCACTTCTGATTTTTCTTTATTACTTTAGCCTTAGCTTTCTTCAGGTGAGTGTCAACCCTCACTACTTATTTACAGTGACTCACAAAATATTCTCCTGAATTATAAGGCCTAATTTAACAGACCGTTCAACAGCTAAAGCAGATTAACAATACCAAATACAGCTGGCTTTTGATATCTGCAGGTTCTACAATATATCTGTGGATTCTGCATCTCTGAATTCTGCATCCATGGTTTCAACCAACTATAGATCAAAAATATTTAAAAAAAAAACTCGTTTACATCTCTACTGAACTCGTAAAGACTTTTATCAACAATACAGTTGAAGAATTATTAACATACTATATATATTGTATTGGGCATTATAACCAAGAGATGATTTACAGTCTACAGGAGATTAGTTAATGTGCTGGATCCTACATGGCTTACTGTGTGGTTGGAGTCCTGGACCCAGGTGCTTGAGAAACACTCCAGGTGCATCTGCATGTGTGCCCAAAGTCCCATAAAAAGAATGGAGAAGGGTTGTGGTGTGACCATCTCCTCTAGGGGGTCATTTCTCACTTTCTCTTTCTCTCTCTCTCTCTTTGTCGCTTTCTGTTGAGCATACATGCCCAATAGCAAAGTAAAAACAAATAAAGAATAAAGTTTTTAAAAAATGTAAACAGGAAGATGTGTGTAGGATATAAGCAATATATAATGCACCATTTATGGAATGGACTTGAGCTCCATGGATTTTGGTATTAGCAGGGGTTCCTAGAGTAAATTCTCCATGAATACCAAGTGATAGCTGTACTCTCTTTGTCTCAAAATTCCAATTACTTCTGTACTTTTCAATATTTCATAATTTGACTGAGACATATCAATATCTCTTGATAAGCATTGTATTTTTTTAATAGAAATTGCCTTTTTCTAATTACCAAATGTAATTGTAACTGTAATAACTGAGCTAGAAAAAGAACTGGAAGAAGTTATAAAAATAACCTAGACTCTCACACTCCAGAGAAAAACACCACATCATTTTCAGTTATGGGAGTAATATTCTTAATATATTAGGAGGAAGCATCTTTGAAATTCATTTTTCATTTTTAAAATTTTAGTTTTCTTCAAGGTTTGTGCCATAGGGCACATGTGCTCACCAGAGAAAGAGAGACAGAGGGAAATTAAGAAATTACCCTGCAGAGGGGATATCCACATCACAGTCCCTTTCTTCCAGTCTCCTGTCGGGATTTTGGGTATGCATGCACATACACCTGGTATGATTTTTAAACCACTGGGTCCAAGATTCAAATTGCTATTTGCCACATGGAAGTCCAGCACCTTAACCACCATGTCACCTGCTGGCCCCTTTGAAATTCTATTAGTGAAGAAACAACAAAAAGTGGAATAAGGTTGAGAGTTATTGCTAGCCCTGCCCACAAGGAAGCCCTTCCATAAACAGGAAGATGTGTGTAGGATATAAGCAATATATAATGCACCATTTATGGAATGGACTTGAGCTCCATGGATTTTGGTATTAGCAGGGGTTCCTAGAGTAAATTCTCCATGAATACCAAGTGATAGCTGTACTCTCTTTGTCTCAAAATTCCAATTACTTCTGTACTTTTCAATATTTCATAATTTGACTGAGACATATCAATATCTCTTGATAAGCATTGTATTTTTTTAATAGAAATTGCCTTTTTCTAATTACCAAATGTAATTGTAACTGTAATAACTGAGCTAGAAAAAGAACTGGAAGAAGTTATAAAAATAACCTAGACTCTCACACTCCAGAGAAAAACACCACATCATTTTCAGTTATGGGAGTAATATTCTTAATATATTAGGAGGAAGCATCTTTGAAATTCATTTTTCATTTTTAAAATTTTAGTTTTCTTCAAGGTTTGTGCCATAGGGCACATGTGCTCACCAGAGAAAGAGAGACAGAGGGAAATTAAGAAATTACCCTGCAGAGGGGATATCCACATCACAGTCCCTTTCTTCCAGTCTCCTGTCGGGATTTTGGGTATGCATGCACATACACCTGGTATGATTTTTAAACCACTGGGTCCAAGATTCAAATTGCTATTTGCCACATGGAAGTCCAGCACCTTAACCACCATGTCACCTGCTGGCCCCTTTGAAATTCTATTAGTGAAGAAACAACAAAAAGTGGAATAAGGTTGAGAGTTATTGCTAGCCCTGCCCACAAGGAAGCCCTTCCAAGCTTCAGTCTCTGGATCTTGAGCATACATGTTGTATACTTCATGACAGTCACCAGTGACAGAAGGAAATTGAGACAAAGAGCAACTGCAATAAAAACCTGACAGACAGGAGGTGGCTAAGAGATTGGGTCTGAACCAGTCAGAAACAAATAGCACCCAGTTGGGAACAACTACTGCCTAACCTTCAAATTTATTGTACCCTCATTGTACTATATTTACATGTTAAATGACACTCCCACCTGTGCCAACAGTTTATAACAACCATGACAATGACAAGAATTACCCTAATAAGACCAGAAAATTAGAGGGACAGTGGTTCCAGGAAAACCACTGTCCGTTTCCCAGAAAAATCATGCATAAACTGCCCCTTACATAAACTGGCATTAAGCTAAGTTATATAAGCCAGACACCCACCAAAGTCTGGGACTTCCCTGCTTATGGGGTAGCCCTTCTATTCTTCCTTTCATGTAACAGTTCACCCCTTCCTCTGGAAGCTTGCAGCTGGAGAAACAGCAGACAGCTGTTGCTCCTATCAGGCTTATTCCCTAAGCCTGACCAACTGAGGAGGGAATAACGAGGTTCACCCATCTCCTCTCTGTGGAACCATGAGCTCTGTCCACTTTCTTTAAAAAACTTGCTCCGATCCTCTTTCTAAGGCTGACTATTGAATTATTTCCTGCACAAAGTCAAAGGCCCTCTTATCCCGGGTAGAGACCCTGACAGGTCCAGTCTGCTCTGTAACATACCCACAATTGCCTTGGAACAAAAGACCACAACCCTTCTAAGAAGACTGCCAAATTTTCCCTAATTTTTATATACACAAATGAAGAACAAAATAAACCAAGACCCTTCTCATTTGCTCATATAACCATGAAGCCCCTGCACTTGTTATCCTAATTAATATATTTCCCTATTTAGTGATCAATTTGAGGTTACATATTTTTCTTATATACTGAAGGCAAACAGAGGTCAGCCTTTCAAACATTCACACTTAATCACTAGGTTTCCTCATTAACAAAACTGGAAGCGAAGTTCAGAATGAATGTTAGAATAAACAAAGGCAAACTTACCCTGATGCAATGCCCCCCACCCCAGGCAAGAGTGGCATAGTTTGGACTTTTTATCTTTCCCAATTCTTAGTAGAAATCAAATGTAAAACCTGACCTAGAATTCCAAAGAAGGAGTGGCTTTGCACTCCCCAATAGGAATGTTAAATTTCTTCCCCATAAAGATTGTGAGTTAAAGAATCTTAAAGCCATATTTCAGAAAAAGCCTCTCACATACTGTTAATGGTCCATGAAGTTATTACTCAGGTAATGTCATACTCAGAGTTGATTTTTTTGTTTTTTTTTTTTAATGTGATTAATGGAGTAGATAGAAATTTTTCTTCTGTTACATACTTTGCATCTTAGGATGCAAACATTAAATCTGATTTGCCTTTGTAAGTCACATTTAGATCACATAAATGTTTTTACTCTGAAAAGAAACATAAAGCTTAACACTGTTGCCTTTTTCTGCCAATTCAAAATCTTATCAAACGCTAAAAATATTCATGTTATTTGTTCACATTTTACTGCATTCTGTACACTCAAGAAGTTTTTATTATTCAACTCTAAATGCTGCAATGCATATTTGTCTAGGGAGCTGAGATAATTATACATTTTGAACACAATGTATGTGAACCTAATGATAATTATAGGCTTGCACTGGCTTTCTAATGAGAAATGTGGAGTGCTGGTAAGAATACCTGACAGTGGTATCAACAGTTCTTATTTGTTGATGAAAACTGGGCATGGCCTTGGAAAGTTCTTCTTTTGCCACCATACCATTTATCCTAGAGGTATTTAAGGAATTTTTAGGGCTTGACACTGCAGTGATATGTGAGTAATTGGACAATACATACCACAGTTGGATTTTCAATAACAGTCTCATTCTAGCATTTGGGATACAAAGGCAAGATTTATCACTTTATAGAATTATAACATTTGCAAAAATCCCTAGCTCTTATTGTGAGAGCTGGTTCTTCCTTTACCTAAAGTTGATATTTATGTTTCTGAAAGCCTTTAGATTAAGTAATTTTTAACGATATTTTTTACTTTACAAGAAAATAATTTATAAAGATTTAGATATTGCAATATCTTTAAAAATATTTTTGAATACTGATGCTTCTTAACTTATTGAGAACTTAGTTATTTACTAAATTATAAGCATTATATTTTGTTGATATATCTAATTCAAACTAAAGCGTTTTCCTGGAGAATCTCTGCCAGTATTATAATCTCTTAGTTTAAATCATGTGCCATGTGAAGCTATCTGAGATTTAGATTCCAATATTAAATATAATTGTATAATTGTTACTTATTATGCACAAGGGCTTGGTCCCAAGACCCCAAAGGTACCAGAATCCATGGACGTTCAAGTCTTTTATACAAAATGGTTTAGTAGTATATTTGCATACAGCTCACATTCTCTCATGTACTTTATTATTTTTAAAGAATTATTTATTTAATTTTATTTAGCATTTTTTTAAAAATTTGCTACAGGATGTGTACACTCACAAGAGAAAAAGAGAAAGAAAGTGAGAGAAGTGAGAAAAGCAAGCTGCCATATCTGAGACGCAAACCACCATCAGCCATGTAGGAGTCCAGCACCTCAACTACCACACCATGTGCTGGACTCCTCCTAAATCATTTAAACCACTTTTAGAATATAATACTTAATACAATATAAATACTATATAAAGAGTTGTTATACTATACTGTTTAGAGAATGACAGGAAAAATAATGTGTACTCATTCAATACAGACTCAACATTGTAGGCCTATCTACATAGTGCATGTCAGCAAAGATGTGTCATTTGTGATTCATGGGTCAGTTGACTCTATAGATGTGTAAACCACCAATATGGAGACTTGAGTGTATATATATATATATATGTATATATATATATATATGCACACACACATATAATATATATACATATATGTGTGTATACATACATATATAATATATATACATATATGTATATATTTTATATGATTTAAAAATGGATTTTGCTTACAGCTTTTGACATCATTTTAACTGATGAATGGGAAAGGAATGTCCTAAGCAGAGGAGTAGCAATTCCAGAACTGAAGAGCATTCTCAGGTTATGTAGTTAGGGGTATGTTTGCCACAAATGGTTTCTTATGCTGAAATAGCAGAGAAGGTATCAATTAGGAAGAATGTAATAAAATGATATACTTCATTACATTTTTAGAATAAAGAAACATGAAAAGTTTTGCTTAATTTTTCTTATTAATAAAATGTGCCATGCTAAAATTACGCCTTTCTCAACCACTGCAGATTACAGAAAAAGTATACAATTTATAATGAACACTTTGTAGGCAGTATAGAGGTATAATGTGCATTTATTATTCAGTACATCACAAAGAAGAAAGAGTTAAAATGCCAACATTGTTAAACACATGTTTGTTATTATCTCAGCCACAATAATCTGTGGTTGAGTAATCTGTCATAGTTTTAGTTTTAGTTTCCAAACTTTTTCCACAGCCAGAAGAGCTGGCAGTGTTTTGAAATGAGAAGACTAAAACTTTGAAAAGCTCAGAAAAAGAAATTCTATATTTTATAGAAACTATCTTTTTTCTGTGTGGAGTCATGCTAGAGGCACCCTGCCAGGGAGATAGACTCCTTGCCGCCCCAAGAATATTATTATGAGAGTTTATAAATCAGCCCTCCTATCATGCAGACAAAAGCTGAGCAGAGCTAGAGGTAGCTAAGAACAGTCTGCAATTACCTAGGTTTACCTTATCTTCCTTTGGTAAAGCCCAAGGGAAACAGAACTTTTTTCTCTATAAATAAAGTATAAATCCCTTAGGAGTATCTGCGTTTAGCTGATTGGGTTACCTGACACGCTCAGCCAGGTTTCTGCAGGCTATCTTGACACTGCTCCCTAGAACCCATGGAGAGGGGGAAGTACATTTCCTGAGAGAGGGTCCAGAAGAAGGCAGAGAAATGGTGGTTGAACAAAAAAATCAAGCAATGTCCTACATAAGTGACAAAGGAGGTTTGAGTTCTGTTGGCAGAAAATGGAAATAAACAAGATCTGACTCACTTCTCCTGTGCACTTGCATATTTTAGATATTTCACAATTTTAGTGAATATTTAAAATGTAAAGATAAGCAGAATAAAATGCATAATATATCTACTTAAGTTTTTATTTTTTAAAAAAAGATGTCTTTCACAGTGCTTTTCAGCATGAAGAATTCAGCCTTTCTCAGTCCTATGTGAGCAAGAAGTTTCAAAGGCTTTCACTGAACAATTATTGCAGAGTGAGCCGCAGGTCCACTCATTATACACAAAAATTGTTCTTGATGATTCTCAGTGTGGTAAGCCATTGGCTAATAACTAAAGTATTAATTAGATAGTCTATGCACAGAATAGACAGAATACTTATGCCATGTTAAAGATAGCCAGAACTAAAAACAAAAATCTCTGCCCGTAGGTGTCTTGTATCACATCTAAACCCCATGTTGTAGTGACATGCTCTATTCCTCCTTTGCTTTTTTACTTTTCTACACCTAAAATTTACTGAGCTGTATATATAAGGTAAATAAAAGTGAATTAGGAGCCAAAAGATGACTCGCTGGCTTGAAAACCATGCTGGGTGCATATGTGTGCATGCCCAAAATCTCGGGAGGAGAATGGAAGAGAGGGATTGTGGTGTCAAACCACTGGGAGTGATTTCTCTTTTTCCTTCTCACTGTCTCTCTCTATCTCTCTCTCCCCATCTCTCTCCTCCCTCCCCAGCAAGCACACACACCCTAAGGTAAAAACCTCTTAAAAAAAAATAATAAAAGTGAAGTGATTTGGGTTGCCTTAAGAAGGCTAGGGGCACAGCTCAGCTTTTTCCTGCTTCTAATTTCAAGGCTTATGCATGGAGCTGGGTTTTCAAGGAAAGCAGCTGGAAAACCATTGTTCCAGTGAGCAATCTGAATGAGTCTAACAGCAAACGGAGGAGCAGGACTTCTAAGTGTTAAGATTGTTCCTCTGTCTTATGCTAACTTCTATCCTGACAAAATAATTCTCAAAATAATTTTTAAAATGTGGCCAATTTAACTAGACAAAATTCCCTCAAAATAGTAAACATGCCATTACAAAACAAGAAGAAAAAACCTATATGGGGAAGTTCCAAACATGGCACAGAATACCTAGAAAAGACATTTCAGCTATTAATGGATATGAAGCTACGGAAGAGCTAGATGAGCCAAACGTAAGCACTAAACCTGACCCTCTGAGAGGAACACAGCTTTCCCTGGGATATGCTACATGGCAGGACCTAGAGAGATTTTTAAATCTCTACAGAGAGACTATCAACCACCAGTTTATGGAGGTTAATTAAGGAATTATTTTTAACTTGTTCAGGTTTTCCATTTGGAAAGTTTCTTTTAAGTAAATTTATTGCAGAATAAGATTTAAAATAGCTTTCTGAGAGAAAAATAAGTTGTTGAATTTAAATTCAAATAGTTGGAACAAACTTACCATAATGCAATATGTCTCAGAATAACCACAAAGATCATTATTTATACTCCCCAAAATAAAAGGAATAATTGATTTTTTTTTCACATTGATGCAGTTAGAAAATTAAAGTACATAGAAAAACAGCTCTCTTAGTCATGCAGCAATTTCTACAAATCATGGGTAAAGCCTGATAGCCTGAGGAGGTCTAAGACTATTGTAATTGTGTCTGCTTCTGAATTTACAACGGCGGTAAATGTATCACCTTTAGAACCCTAACAAAAAGATAGAGGTGCCATCTAATACATCCACTGCTTTTAGAGTTAATCCATACTTATATCATCCCATGAGGGAGCAATATGCTCCACTGAAACTACTTTGAGATAATCAAGGCATCTATGTCAATGGCCTTGAATGTTTTCACTCATCCATGAAGCAAACAGAAACCAGGCAATGCTGCCATCTTTACTGGACTTTTGGAATACACAATGGATATAATTTCCATGAAGAATGCAAAATCTAGTGTGTAAAATAAATGAGGTAATTTCAGCATACCTTCATAAGTGTTCTAAGGAACAGTCAAGACATTACTATTGGAGACACAAAATTAGCAATTAATGACTGAATAATGAGTTAGTTTAAATCTTATTCTGCAGTAAGCAAGAGGAAAGTACAGAAAAGAGAAGTGAGAGATGCCAATACCTATATCTTATAAATTAGGGAATCTAAAAAATTTTGTTTGTAATGGACAGAACAAGAAGTCCAACCACTGTGGAGAACAATTTGGAGATTCCTCAAAAGTCCACAAATAGAACTACCATATGATCCAGCAATCCCACTCCTTGGCATCTACCCAAAGGACAGAGGAATTCTTCATTGGAAAAGTGCTTGCACATTGATGTTTATTGCGGCACTTTTCACGATTGCTAAGACATGGAACCAACCCAAATGCCCCCGTACGGATGAATGGATTGAAAAACTGTGGCACATACATTTTATGGAATACTATTCAGCCATAAAAAACAATAAAACCCTGGCTTTTGACAGAAAGTGGAAGAATATGGAAGATCTACTGCTGAGTAAAGCAAGCCAGGCTATGAAGGAGAGACACTGTATGTCCCCATTTAATATATATCAAGTGTCCGCACTCTATAACTGAAACTGACAGGCTAAAGGATGTACAAACACAAGAGATGGGTGTGAATGCCAGATGTGATGTGTGTGGAGGAGTGGGGCCTGGGGAAAAAACATTTGGAGGAGGGATATGGAGACAGCATTGTTGAGACAGGGAGGTAGTATTGTTATATTTTGATCAACCAGACCGGGGAGAAATGTTCACATATTGAAATGATCACCTTGTAAGCTAAATAATGTGATTGAATGTATTAAAAAATGTAAATAAAAAAAGAAGTCAAGTTATAAGAATCTACTGTTTCAAATATAACAATTTAGGAACAAATGATTATATAACTATATTGGCAAGAAGGAAGACTGAGTAGCTATAAATTGGTTAGATCCTCATCTGCCTAAGCAAGAATTTGAAAGAAAATACTGAAAAACTGGCAAGAAATTTCAGAGTACACATTCATGGTAGTTATGCAGGCAATCTGAAGGGGAAGAAACTAAGAATAGGAGTAATGGGGCATTAGGCTACTCTTCTTATTTAAGTCTTTTGATTTGTGCAGTATAGGTGAATACTACCTGGTTAAAAGCTTAAAAATTAATATAAATGTGTGGGTGTAGGATATATTTTATGTCACATGAAGTGTTAACATAACTCCCATTTAGGTACAGTGGTTGACCAGAGCTATAACAGTGGTATTAGTATATGTAAACAATGACTATGTTGATCAGAAATAACATACATGATGAATATGTATGTGTTCGTGTATATCTAACAATGCTAAGTGAAAAGCAAGCCATGGCCAATAAACATGGACGAGAATGATTCAAAATATACTAAGAAACTTTAAGATCACATATACTCCATGTTTTCATTTATACACTCACTAAATAACCAGTTTTTATCTTTCATTAACCACTTGCCACTCAAGCTATTCTATAAGAAGAGAAACTTTGTCACACTAAGCATTTTACAGTAATAAATTCACTTTGGGATTGCATTTCAGTCTTTGGAGAACCTTTTATATTTTAATCTCTTTTCATCTGTTCAACTCTATGAACAGAAATCTCACCTCTCAGTCTAGGAGACCAAGAATAAGATTTTGAACAGTTCTTAACCTACCATAGACCTGTTGTTAAACAGCCAGTGGAGTGGGTATCTTCTGGGACTTCCTAGGCATTTTAGCAGCTGTCTTTTTGCCTTCAACAGTTTGAACTTTTAAAAATTAACACGCCTTCCTAGATTCTATCTAACTTCTTGGTTATCTATAATGATGTGGTTCACTCACTTTCTAACAATTCACTCAGAGTTGGAGCTCTAAGTTTTTTTTTTTTTTTTTTTTTGGAGAGATTTTCACTGTAGGGCGCGTGCACTCGCCAGACAGACAGAGAGAGACATAGAGACAGAAAGCGAGAAATCACCCCCCAGGGGGGATGGTCACGCCGCAATCCCTTCTCCTCCATTCTCCTCTCGGGATCTTGGGCACGCACGCCCACGCGCCCGGCGTGAGTTTTAAGCCACCGGGTCCGGGACACGAACCGCGGTCGATTACGTGGGAGTCCAGCGACAAAGCCATTACGCTAACTGCTGGTTCCCGGAGCTCTAAGTTTTAAAGTTAAAACTTCAGTTCCTTAAGTTACTCTTAACTTTTAAGAAAAAGCCAAAAAGAAAACCACCACAGTAGCACAAGCAGGAAGGGCTCCTATGCAATGACTGAAGATGCATGTGAAGCCCAGGTTCACTTACTGGCCTGCTTTGAACAGGCCAGGCACTCCATGCACTTCCTGGCCCACCTTGAACAGGCCAGGCACTCCATGCACTTCCTGGCCCACCTTGAACAGGCCAGGCACTCCATTCACTAGTGGTCCTAGCTGACTGGAAGGCTGGGGCAGGAGGGATTGTGATACAGTGAGACCTTGACAGAAAGTCTCTCTCTTTCTCTCCATCCCATATGCTCACTCTCTCTCATGCTGTCCCAGGAAGGAAGGAAGGAAGGAAGGAAGGAAGGAAGGAAGGAAGAAAGGGAGGGAGGAAGGAAGGAAGGGAAGGAGGGAGGAAAGCAAAGGAGGGAAGGAAGGAAGATAGGAAGGAAGGAAAGAAGTGAGGAGGGAGGGAGAGGAAAGAAGGAAAGAATGGAGAAACCACAATCAGACACAAACTCGACTATGACATACCTGAGTTTGGGGAACCAGGTCCCTCTCAACAAACCTTTTACTCAGAAGTTCCTGTAATCCAGCAGGCCTCAGACTTCCTGACACCAGGGACTAGCCCATGGAAGACAACCCCTCCATGGACAGAGGCAGGAGAGGGTTGGTCCCAGGATGACTAAGTGTATGACATCTATAGTGCACCCCATTTCCACCACTATCACATTGAAATATATGACAAAACAATTACATAGCACTAAGGTCCGTGCTCCCATGAGAATCTAATAACCTCCACTGATCCAACAGTAAGCAGAGTCCAGGCAGTAATGCAAGCCATGGGGAGCGGCTGCAAACAGACAAAACCTTGCTCACTCCACCACTGATGACCACAGGCTGAGCAGCCTGGTAGACTGGCACCATCCCCAGCCTAGAGGTTGGGGACTTCTGCTAACCAGATTTACTGTGACGCTAAATGAAACTTAACTTTAGGGCACCTCAGTTATTAATAGATGAGGCCCTTGAAGTGCCCTAGGAGGTTCCTTTGCAATGTATTCATATAATCACTGGTTTTTCTAAAATTTTCAAAAGCACTATATTTAATGGTAATTGGTTAGGTGCTTCTCTTTCATTTCTGATGTCTCTCCATCACAAATCCCCCAGACTGAAGTAGCAATGGTATGGCCAGGGATGTTTTAGAATTCAGCTAAGGGAAAGTTGAATTGGAGATATATTTACTGAGTCTAATATTTTTGTTTTACCATTTTTTTTTACATGTATAGATAGCTAAGTTGTTACTGGCCTTCAGGACATCACTGAAATGAATGTATAGATACAGAGATCAGGCAGATGACTCATTTGAAGGTTGTCAGTAATACAATAACAAAGAAGTCTCATTTGGGGTCAAGTGAGGTTACTGTCCTAATTTATTTCCTAAATCATAAAAAAGAAATGGACCTATCAAAATTGAAATGAATAATTAAAATTGCATTCTAATTCTGTATCTATGAAAACCAGGAAAACACAAACAGAAATAGCTATTAATGTTTATTCTCTCTAGCTAGAATACCAAATTGTGTAACAAATATACCAATTAGTCACAAAGCCTAGGTAGTAATTATTAAAATAAGAGGAGAACTGAAGGAAAAATTATTGCAATCCTTCTATTTCCCCTGGGGTGTTCTTTATCTCTCTCTCTTTTTCTCCTCTCTCTCTCTCCCCGACAATTGAGCATATATGGTCTATAGCAAATTAAAGGGTAAAAAAGGTAAGATAAATCTGCAATAACAGGGTACCCACTTGTTTATATTTCCTTTCCTGCTGTATTCTAAAAACAATTGATTCCAAGGTAAGCACAGATTGAAGTGTATAGAGTATTACTCCCTCACATATAATCCCACTCTAGAGAAGTTATACACGCAGACACACACAAACATACACACATAACTGTAGTTCATGGGCATCTTTCTTTGTAAGCATTAGAATTGGTTTCATGATGGATAGTACTATTTTATAAACAATAGTCAATTACATAAATATACTACAACTTATTTAAACAGAATAATTAAAAGTACTTAGATATGGCCTGGCTGCAGTGGCACAGGGGGTACAGCTCTGCTATGTGATACTGAAGTCATTAGGAAACATTCTGGAGTCAGATTCTGGGTCGACCTGAACATATGGTGTGCTGTCTATGATCCTGGCTGACTGGAAGTCTGGGACAGGACTGCAGCACAGTGAGACCCTGCCAAGCAAATTTACCTTCCTCTAAACAAACAAACAAACTTTTAAGAAAAGGATTTAAATTTATGCAAGCTTTACATATAAATGATAGAAATTGTCCTCACTTAGGGACCAGCAGTTGGTGTAATGGCTATGTCACTGGACTCCCATGTAGTCAACTGCAGTTCGAGTCCCAGACCTGGTGGCTTAAACTCACGCCAGGCGTGTGTGTGTGTGTGTGTGTGTGTGTGTGTGTGTGTGTGCCCAAGATCCCAAGAGGAGAATGGAGGAGAAAGGATTGTGGTGTGGCCATCCCGCTGGGAGGTGATTTCTCGCTTTCTGTCTCTCTGTCTCTGTCTTTCTGGCGAGCGCACGCGCTCTATAGCAAAAACCTCTCCCCCCACCAAAAAAAAAGTAAATAAATTATCCTCACTTCTGTGGAAGTATATCACAGGATTCTTCTAGTTCCTCTAGTGCCTTTCTCACTCAGCAGATTCTCAGAATTCCTCAGTCACACAGCAGCAATAAATCTCTGAACCAGCTTCTAGATAACTGACTCAGCAGATTCACCAATGACCCTCATTTCCTCAGTAAAATATAGTAAATGATGACTGTGACACACTAAATACTCAGAATTGCCAAGCTACTTCCTTGTGGGTCTCTTCTGTTTCCATCAGTTTCCAAGAGTCGGTTACATTTCCACCCAAACAAGGTTATACCAGTATTACATGCTATTCTAATTATAACTCAGATTGAAGAAATATAACTGCTAAGTATTACTGTTTCCATGAAAACTAGGTTGAATTCTTTGGACAATTTAATAAAAGTGAGTTACTAAAATAAAAGTATTATAAAATTAGATACAGAGAAAACCCATAAAAATTGCAGGGAAATTACAAAATTCTACAAGTATTATGTCCTCAGGTTACTTCAAAGATGCCTTCAAAGATTTTAGTTTAGTGCTATAAAGACACCTAACTATATGTAGACAAACTTCTTTTTGAAAAGACCAAAATTGAATTCTTCCCTAGTCACAGAATATAAAAAGAGGTGTGGGGATATTTATTCTGCAAGAAATACTCAAAAGGTGAAATTTAATTTAGAACATGTATAAGTGATGCAACTTAGAAAGGGGAAATAATTTTGTTAGTTAATAGCACCTTAAATTATTACTTTTGCTAAAATATTGTATACAAAAAGAAATCTATTTTATGATACATTATGCTGCTACTATTTGTAACCTGAAGGATAGGAAGAAAGAAAGAAATAGATTTTAAACTTGAATTGCAGTAAAGAAAGAGAAATAACTAGGAAAATAGTAAACAAACAAAACATAAAAAGCACAAATGTAAAAATATGTGGTATAAAATGAAATTACCCATTATGCAATGTATATGAAGTTTCTATTTCAAATTTATTTTATTTATTATTATTATTTTGTTTTTAAGTTTGCTATAGGTCACATGTGCCCACCAATGAGGACAGTGTGAGAGGAAAAGTGAAAAAACAAGATGACAGGTCTGAAACTCGAATTGCAATCGGCCATGTGGGAGTTCAGTGACCCAATCACCATGCCACCTGCTGGTCCCTAAAGGTTTCTCACAAGTGTAAAGCAACATGAAAGTGTAGCATGTGTAAATTATAATTAATTTTTTAGAATTAAAATACTAAAAAGTGTTCTGTTATCCTTTTTTTTTTTAGCTACTTGCATTCATAGAAAAGTCAGCTTAAGAAAAGAATAATTTTTCTAGTAAAGGAGAAGAATTGACAGGCAAGACATTTAAGCAACACAGAAATGGAGGATTATCTGTTGATAACATGTATGATAGTGTATGATAATATCTTTAACTGGACTGGTGTTCAGTGTATTCATGCTGGAAAAATTCATTTTGCATGGTGTGGTGATGTACAGAGATTGAATGTATAAAATAAATTAATAAATAAATAAATATATAAATTTTAAAACATATGCATTCAAAATTTATAAATGCTGAAAAAAATTAAAGATGTCTATCTACTTGCCCTAAGTCATATTCTATCAATTAATATAAATAGCAATTCTAATTTTTACTAGAAAGCAATATATAAGTAATAAATTCTGTTATTTAAAGTAGCTTTAAAACATTTACAAACTTCATAATAATCAATACTGTATCATTTGCAAACAAGGGATTATCAAATTGTAAGTGTACGCATCTCGTTTAATACCAAAACGCATCAGACATACATATGTAGTTAATATACACATAAATTACCATATTTCATTGACTCTAGGTAATTTTGACATCCAAAAATGTATTAGATGTTAAAATTTTTACCCCATTAAAGTAAATATTTAATAGAATGCTCCTCTTTTTTGTCAAATAAATACTTAAAAATATTGAGTTGGCATATATATAAAAGTACATCTTAATTCCAAGAAAATCCAGTATCTACACATATACTTAGAAGAAAAAAGGGGATCCTTTAGGAGGACAAAATTACAATATAAAAATCTTTAATACATAGATATCAAATAAAAGTCAACAACTTAAGGGGGTTTTTTTTAACTTTTTTTTTTTTTTGAGAGGTTTTTGCTATAGGGTGCAGGGCGCGTGTGCTCACCGGAAAGAGACAGAGAGACAGAAAGCGAGAAATCACCCCCCAGGGGGATGGCCATGCCACAATCCCTTCTCCTCCATTCTCCTCTCGGGATCTTGGGCATGCACGCACACACACCCGGCGTGAGTTTAAGCCACTGGGTCTGAGACTCGAACTGCAGTTGACTACATGGGAGTCCAGCGACATAGCTATTATGCTAACTGCTGGACCCAAGGGTTTCTTTTTTCTTTTAAAGCTATCCTGTAAACTCCCAGAAACTAAAAGTTCTTGCAGTTACAAAAAAAAAAAAAAAGAAAAGAAAAAGGAAAAAAATTGTTAATTATGCAGTTTGACAATAATTTTTTAATGCCTACAAAATTTTTTAAAGAAAACTAGAAAAATAAAAAAAACAAAGAAATAATCATTTATATGTAGTTAGAAAATTTAAGTTCAGATTGGAATAATCCTTTCTCTATATCAACTTATTTGAATTTAATACTATTGTAGTCATACCATTTTCTTCCTGCAGCATTTCAAGCCAAAAGCTCCAAAAGAATTTACTCAATCAACATGCTGAGAAAAGTCATAGTATTTTAGTTAACAACAATATATAACTTTCCATTACCAATGACTCTTTGCTTCTAAGGTTCATCATTGAAGCTGTAAGATTTAATAGAAACATACTTGAT
>NW_006159559.1:32937-61280 GCF_000334495.1 Tupaia belangeri chinensis | reverse complement strand
CAGCAGGAAGAACCATTCCTATCATTCTCACAACATGAAGTACTTGAATACTATCTCTAATCCATTTCACTATAGACCCTGAAAAGTTTCCTACTTTTATTAAATAAATTGAGGTCTTCAAAGTGTTTAATAAGAGTTTCTACAAAAGCACAGTAGAATGAATACATTTATCACCAACCCCTTTCAAAATCCCACCAGTTACAATGAAGGAATTACTAAAATATTAATCTACAAAGATGATGAGAATGAGGGAGCAGATTTCAGAAACCAAAAAGTTTAAGAATTTTTGTGAAGCAAGGGAATTGGTGTCTATCAGTGACTGACTATGCAGAGGAAAGAAAGATGTTACGTAGGAACTACAGGATCTGGAAGCCAAGAAATTAGAAAACACACATCTCAAAGTCCTGTTAAATCTCAAGAATCAAAGGTACAAATTTAAATTGAAACCAAGAAAGCAGGAATTCTGTGTAGCTTCAGAAAGGATTAACTGAAGGTCTTCATCGAGTGTAGTTAGATCCCAGGATCACTTCAAAACATCCAGGCAGTTCATCCTCTCCACTCTGAAAAGCGTCGCCATTCACTCTCCAGTAAGACTGGACTGAATGCCTCCTGATCTGGAGCAGTAGGCAAAGCTAAAAGAGAGGTGTCAGACCTCCAAACCGGGAAACTGAGCAAAAGGTGCCGTGCAATAAGTAAAACCCACTGGAGCTCCCCAAATCTTGGTTCATATCTCCAGGCATGAAATTGAGAATATTCTCTAAGAAAAACTGACCAGATGAGAGAAAGGGTCAATAGATATTGGCCGTTATAGATCTCTTAATGAAATGGCCAGCCCCTGACTCAACCAACAAGCCTTGAGGAGTATGTACTCACAATTTTCATGTTTCCCTTTAGAATCTGGAAGAATAACCAAGAATCATCTGATAATTTAAAAATCTAAAATATGAAATGGTGGTAATAAAACAAGTAACTAGAGGCAAAAGACTATGCTGGTATCAAAAGAAAACTTCAAATACACTATAACTTATAATAGTATGCATATATTTAATGTATATAATTTCTATATACATACAGATAACTTATACTTACTAACTATAATATTTCAAATACACTGTAATATATACTCCATTTTTCTAAGAGTGTTTTTTAAAAGAAGGATTCAGAAAGTAATTCTTAGATATCAAAAACAATATTACAGAATTTTTTTCCCCTAATTTTGTCAAAAGGTGCATGTAGCCACCAGAGAGAGAGAAAAAATAAGATAGCACCCTTGATGGGTGATGGCCACACCACAATCCCTTTCCTCCATTTCTCCTTGCAGGTTTTTGGCCACACATGCATATGTTCCTGGTGTGTTTTTCAAGCTACAGGTCTAAGACTCAAACTGCACAGTTGGTAATGTAGGATCAAGTCACTTTAACTACTTTAACACTGGCTGACCCAATTATAGAAACAGTTTTAGTCCAATAAACCTGTTAAAAATCTCTCCAAAAGTTTTTTTTTTTTAAGACCTGAGATAAAAATAAAATAGAAGAGATAAGAAAATATATGGCTAGTTACAGTGCTGGACATCTGATTAAAAGGGATTCCTATCTGTTAAAAGAATTGGCAGGATAAATCTTAAATAATACAATTTTCTTTTCTTTTCTTTCTTTTTTTTGAGAGGTTTTTGCTATAGGGCGCTTGCGCTCACCAGACAGACAGAGAGAAACAGAGAGACAGAAAGTGATTTATCACCCTATGGAGGATGGTCATACCACAATCCCTTCTCCTCCATTCTCCTCTTGGGATCTTGGGCATGCACACACATGCACCCTGCATGAGTTTTAAGCCACCGGGTCTGGGTAGTGAACCTCAGTCGACTCCGTGGGAGTCCAGCGACATAGCCATTATGCTAACTGCTGGTCCCACAAACAAGTTTCTTGACCCAAAGTATATAAATATCTAGGTTAAAAGAGACCACTGAATGCCAAGCAAAATGGATAACTATTACTCTCACTAAGGAGCAGCACTAAAAATTTGAGAACTCCAGAAACAATTGGAAGATTTTAAAAGCAATGAGAAAAAAAAAGTTAAATACAAAGACTGGGAATTTAAATTTCACCAAACTTCTTAATGGCAACTCTGGAAGCTAGTATGGTATAAAGACTTTGAAATTTTGAAACTAATTATTTCCAACCCAGATGCACACCTGCCAGATTATCAGTTAAGTTTGAAGAAAAGACAAAGACATTTTCAAATATGCAAGCTCTCAAAATTTTACTTCAATATATCATCTTGTAATAAACTCCTGAAAGATGAGAGTCTCTCTGAAAGGAAAATAGTAAAAGGAAGGTGCAGGAAAAAGGCGATGCAACAGAGAAAGAAGCTAAGGAAAAAGTTCTAAGATGAAGGTTGTGCTGTGTGTTATAGAAAATGCTTTGATTAAGAGCATAAGACTGCAAGAGGGACATCTTCAGGAAAAGATGTATTGGAAGAGTTACTACCAATGTTGGAGAGTCTGTGGGGGAATTACTAATAGGTATAATAAAAATTAACACATTTTAAAATGGTGTAAAACTAATTTTAGAGAATTATACAAGAAAGTAGAAGAAATGTTCATATACTATATAACCAGCTGAATAGCACTGTTTTGGGACACTGTTGCATTGCTAAGCAATTTTATAAGAAATATAGGTTTATTCATCTCATGATTTGGAGCTCCAGAGACCAGAGTTCAACTTCTTGTGAGGCGACAACATGGCAGAGGGTAGGACCTTAGTAGAGAAGACCGTGGTTTGTATCCATGCGGCCTCTGCCTGCCTTGTTTCCTCTCCTTACATATACACCAGAAAATCACTGAGGCCTGGCCCTTATCACCCAATCACTAATCTCTTCTCAAAGGTCCCACCTTTCAGCACCTTAATCACTTTTCACCCTCTTAATCCCATTATATCTACTGAGTATATGAATGAGGGGTGGAAGATATATATTGAAAAAGTTCATATCACCATTAAAATGTAAGCACCACATGTTTACTCAAAAATGTTGGTATAAGTTTATCAGAATGTTTGGAGAAGGGAACATGTAAAAGGAGACTGATTTAAAAAAAAAAAAAAGATAAGGAAAAAATATTCTAAAGTGAAAAATAGTTACAAAACAGCAAGATATCAGGTTGTCAAAAAAGTATTTTTCTATGTTTTCCTGTGCAAAAATACATCATGACTTCTCCAACAATGCAATATCATGTTTTTCCTAGGGTATGGGGGTGAATAGCAAAAATAGCAAAAGGAATTCATGTCTCTTAAAAAGAGGAATCTCTGAATAAAAAAGAGATAAGAAAATAGATAATTAGAGGCCAGCAGGTGGTATGGTGCTTAAGGCACTGAACTCCTATGTGTCTGATCATGGTTCTAGTCCCAGACCTGATGGCTTGCTTTCTCACTTTCCATCTCTCCCTTTCTCTGTCTCTCCATGATCAAATTAAAAATAATAAAATAAATTAATTTATTAAATTAAATAAAATCTTTTATAAAAGAAAAATAGGTGACTATTTCTGCTGTGAATCTTACAGTTGTGCTTTCTGAGTTTTTAAAATATCTACAAGTATTATCTTAATAATAATTAAATTTTAAAAATAAAAATAAGTGTGCAACATGGAAACAGGCTTGTTGTGTACACAATGAGGATTCATGGCCACTGCTCACTATTCTCTTTGAATGGAAATCATGTTTTAGTGGAAACACAGCCCTACATTGTGGACCCAATTTTCTGGGTATCCCTCTGGAATCTAGTGGAGATTCACATCTATCTAATCTTCTTTGTACCTCAGTGCCTGGAAGTGGGTTAGCCATTCTCCCTGCCGTCAGTGATTGCTTCCACATCTTTCTACACTCTCAAAACCCCAGCTCCTCTGATGCTATCTTCCAGCACTAAACATCTACTATTTCTTTTTGTTGTTTCAATCTATGTGCCTCCTGTTCATTATTGAACTTCTTCATTATTGAAGACTAATACTACCAACTAATTTTCTCATTTAAAATATGTGCATTTTATTAAATGTAAATTAGGTCTTAATAGAATTGATTTTAAAAATTAAAAGAGAAAAAAGCCAATGTCACAGAACTCTCTAATCACTGATTAAGGTGATACTATCTAGAGACATGGAAAGACAGCAAAGAACAGCTTGATGAGAAGTGCAGTGTGAGGAACAGAAGGAAGGTAAGGAGAGACAACCAGATTTCACATCCAAAAGCTTGGGATTTAATGATTATTGCTAAGAAACCACCAAGTTGTACATACACACACAGAAAGGAGATGCACGTCCAGGGCAAAGGAAATAAGACATTTGGTAAAAGGACATTTGAGACAAAGGACTCCAAATACAAATCAAAACTTTAGACTGCACCAAGTCAGTCACCATTCTTGTACCAGATAAGTCATGTAAAAATATAACCTGGCCCCATTTCAACATGAGTAATATTTGAAAAGCAACCAAAAAGGACCTAAGAATAAATGAAAGGAATGAAAATATATGGACAAGTTAAATTACAAAATTTCTCCATGTTTTTTCTAGTCTCCATTAAATTATAATATATGGACCCTTTCATTAAAGGCAAAGGTTCAAGGAAGAGACATAAATTGCAGAGAAAAGATAACTTAGAGATAGAAGAAGATGGAGTGCAAACCGGCAGAGCTCAATAAAGAAAGGAAAGAACAATGCAGAAATATCATCCAAAAAAAGGTAAGTTCGAATGAACTTAAAATAGGATAACATGACGAAAATCCAAGAATAGACATCATAGGTTGGCAAGAAGAAATAACACTAAATGAAATGGAAAGGAATAAAGATGTGGGGAAAAACAGATAATATTTTTACTCTGAAATAATAACAAAGAAGACCTCAAATATATGTAATTGTTATTTCTGAAAAAGAATTCATCAGTTGAAATTTTGGAATGTATCTTATAAGAGAATTTCCTGGAAATATGAGTTCATCATATTTTAAGGAAAAAGTGGCACAAATGATCAATCTCAAGGTATATCCTGAGTAATTTATTAAACTCCCATGATAAGGAATAAATCATATAGGTCTCCACATAGATAAAACAGACCTCAAACAAGAAGAAAGAAATCAAAATGCCTCAGACTTCTCTATTACAACATTATAGTCCGGAAGAGAGTGGTGCAGTCTCCAGAGTTGTGGAAAAGAAGGCAGGACACAAAGAGTCTGTATCTGGTCAAGTCATTCTTCAATGGATGAAATAAGATTCTCAAGTAGACAGGGCTTCAGAGAGTATAGTATCCATGAACTTTGCTCATAAAAACAGTATATTGGTCAATAAAATGCAAATAAGAAGAATGAAAGGGGAGCCAACAGGTGGCAAATAGTTAAGGGCCTGGATTCTGGATTCCCACATAGCCGACCATGGTTTAAGTCCCAGACCTGGCAGCTTGCTTTCTCACTTTCTATCTCACTCTCATATCTCTCTGATAAATGCATGTGCCCAATAGCAAATTTAAAAAGAAGAAGAAGAAATAAGTTTAAATAAGTAAATATTTTATGGAAAGAATATCTTTTTTTCTGAAAGAGTTTTTTTTTTAATAATGACTTAATTTTATTCATTTATTTAAATTTTACCAGAGAGACATATGCACAGAGATAGAGGGAAAGTGAGAAAGCAAACCACCAGGTTCGGGACTCGAACCATAGTCAGCAATATGGGAGTGTCCAGCACCTTAACCACCACACCACCTGCTGGTCCCATAAATAAGTAAATATTTTTTAAAATATAGATGAATAAAAGAAAGAAATAAGGAAAGACAAAGTTCATCAGAAAGCAGCTTGATGGCTATTATGCATATATTAAAGAATAATAATGAAAAAAATAGATGCTACTTTGAGTTCAAAGTTTCAAAATTATCCTCAGAACCCAGTGTAGCCTACATAGTCTACATAGCATATGGACAAAATTACTAAATTCTTTGAGCTTCTTCACCTAGACAATAGTTAATGCTGTTCTTTGGCACCCATATTTCTATACATTGGGAGATATGGCAGATTATTTTTTAATATCTACAAGACCATGATTCCCCTAGTGTATAATAAATTCTGCCCCTTTGGGTCTCAAAGGCTATATAAATCTCTGTCCTATATGTCTCTAACTCACAGACGGAGCCGATTGGACATAAATGCATAGTTAACCCAGATCACAAATCAGATCATCTCCCTGTGAGTCGGTATGGAGACACAGACACTGTAGCTAAAGATAAGTAACGCTGGAACTTGCACTGTGGCCAAGCAGAATTCTGATTTGCAGAGAGAAATAAATAAAACAGATACAGAGGTGAGAGATCACGTAAGTAGAAACTATGAGGGTAGGTGTTTAAGTTTGCATTTTATGTTCCTCTTAAAACCCTGATAATACTTTTTGCTTTAGGCATCCATGAGCTATCAGTGTACATTTATAATAACTTCTCCCCTTTTATCAAAGCTGCTTTGAGTGGGTTTTTGTTATTTATAGCCAAAATAGCTTCAGAGACATAAGAAATTAGTTGGAGAAATGAGGCTATAATTAACAGGTCCACATTTTAAAAAAATTTATGTAAACCTAGATAAACTGAATTGGAGCCTAGTTTGGGGTATAATGATGATTTCTCCATCAGGCAATAAAAAAATCAGCACTTTCTGTTTGGCAATAACAAAATTATTCAGCTAACACCTGTTATCCCTAGTTATTCAGATCCTATTTCCACAAAATGTGAAGTTTCAAAAGATGTCACAGATTATTTAAAGATATTAGAGTATGCAGATTATAGCTTGTGAAACATACAGTAACAAAGGCAGATTAAAGAACATCTCCTGTATATGACAGAGAAGAAGGCAAGGACAATGTCCTAGGATTACTATGTTCCTAATTGAGAAAGTATGTGCTTTGTCAAAATGCAGCATCTAGATGATTTGAATGACCTCAAACTTAGGTTGATATCCTTACTGGGCAGGAGGAAGTACATGCACATTTGAAGTGGGAATATGTGCAACCAGTCAGAGGGTTAGAAAGGATCATTAGCTATGGGCTCTTTCATGAGCTAGAGCAGTGGTCCCCAGCCTTCCTGGAACCAGGGACTGGCCTCATGGAAGACAATTTCTCCATGGATGGTCAAGGTGGGTAGGTGGGAGGAGGTAGGGGAGGAGGGGTTATGGGATGACCCAAGGGCCACTGTGCACCCCATTTCCATCACTACCTCATTGCAGTATATAATGAAACAATCATAAAACACTCCTATGAGAATCTAATGCTGCTGTTTCTCTGAAAGGAGACAAAGCTCAGGCAGCAATGCCAGCAATAGGGAGTAGCTGCCAACACAGATAAAGCCTGGCTTGTGCCATCCGCTGCCCACTGTGCAGCCCCTAACAGGACATGTTCTAGTGCCAGTTCATGGCCTTGTGAGTGGGGACCCTTGAGTTAGAGTATGACCTCCTATTCTTCACATTCCAGTCTATAGCCCTAACAGGCCAAAATATCTAAAAAGATTAAACTAGATTTCACAACTTGGGAATGATATATTCCAGTAGATATTTTTAAAGGTGTTCTACTGGCCATAGTATTTTTAGGGGGTAAAGGAAATTAAGACTAAGTACATTAAGCAGATTAAAAAGGGACTCAGACAGAACTATAAGAAAAAAAAATTATTGATGAGAATAACAAGCCCAGCTCTGACAGCTGAGCTAAGCAGTAAATGGAGTACCATAATACAAGTTCTATGGCTGGATTTACTGAGAACAACGCTCCCTAAAACCAAACAATATCAGCCAAAATTTCATCAAAGTTTACAAAAATGTTTACATTTTAAAAAGGGCAAAATAAAAAAAGAAAGAAAAAAAAAGAGAAGAGAAAAGAAAATAGAAAAGAAAAGAAAAGAGAAAAGAAAAGAAAAGAAAAGAAAAGAAAAGAAAAGAAAAGAAAAGAAAAGAAAAGAAAAGAAAAGAAAAGAAAAGAAAAGGGCTTATGTATTGCCTAGTGGTTAAGGAAGCACAATCTCATATGGTCATCTACAATTCAAATCCTAGACCCTGAAGCTTGAAAAATACAGTGGGTACATGTGTATGTGTGCCTAAAATCTTGACAGTATGGAAGAATGGAAGAGAAGAGATTGTGGCATGACCGCCTCTCATAAGGGTTGCTTTCTCTGTCCCTCCCACTCTCTCTTTTTCAGGCAAGTGCATGAACCCTCTGGTAATCTTTAAAAAAGAGAGAAAACTTCCAACCTGGTCAATAGAACATGAATGACTAACACCAATATGGAAAAAGCAATGATCACGACTTTTTTAGACATGACTACAAAGGATGCTGACAGAGTCAGACTGAATTTCTACAGGCTACAGATAGTCCCTTCTGGGAAGCCTTGCCAATATTATTTCAAGGACATTGGATAAGGAAATCATATGAGAAGGCAGAATCTGGGGAAACTAGAATTTTTAACTATTGGAGCTCACTCTGCTGCACAGGAAGGCAACATTTATGAAAGCCTATGACATTAACCGGTGAGCCCCTCTCCTTCAGATTTCAACATGCCTTCCCTGGAACCCCGAAGGTATCTTAGAGGAAGGGAATTCTGGTATCGCCAATATGATGAGACGCAACACAACGGCATGTGAGAGGAACCATTCTATTTGTTATATTTTATCCCTGAAGATGTTAACATTTTTTAATTTTGTCAAGGTACATGCTAAAAACAGAGTAATGCTAAAAGTGCCATCTCATGGAGCAACTGATCCGTGTACCCTCAGTTTGGCCCTCTACTAATCTTTTTAAGTCGCACTACAGTTTTGACCCTCTCCTAGCAGCCATGGGCCACAGGAGGTTTAAAACACAAAAGGCCAGAGGCAGCAAAAGCACAGAGTAATGAGAGTAGAGAAACAGTCAGAACTTTGGTGCCTTGCAGAGAACAAATCTGTTCCCAGGGCATGAGTAATCAAGAGCAAGCATTTTGCTGAGTATTTTGGAGTGAAGCAAAAGCTCCTCAGTAAGACTGATAAAAACACAAATTCAAATGAATGCTAAGAAAGAGTGCAGACAAAGACTAGACATCTTATGCAAATTATAATTGCAGCAAAATATTCTAGAGCAGACTGACATTGGACTAAAATACAGTAGGACAAGAAAATGATAAGTACAGTGGAACCTAGAAGAAAAAAATAAAATTAATAACCAAACCATCCCTATACTCACAATTTCTGAAGAAAGAAGAAAATGGAAGTGTCTAACAGTACCCACTACTGAAAACCCATAATTATAGAACATAATTTAAAGAAGTTTACAACCCAGTATTACTATAATTCTTGTTCCACTGAATAAAGAATATTCATTTTTATTGCTTCATAAAATACTAACTTTAACAACCCTTCCATATATTCATCAAAGTTCTGATCCTTAGAGGAAGCAAAACAGGTGAGCAAATAAATTTGGTTTTAACAAGGCTTGTTATCTGAGTAGGCAACAAATCATTTGAAAATACAAAATTGACATTAAAAATGGATTTTGCTTAGATAAATAACCCCACTATCAATGGTCTGGATTTTCTAGTCAATTCAGTACAAAAAGAAAGGTTTATCTTATATTGAGTTATAAATATTGAAGAAGAGAAGACAACGTTATTATTCATAGGAAATGCTGCTGAAAAAAACAGACTAATGCAATATTTCAGAGGTGGAATTTGACAATATGGCAAAAAAAAAACCCTTAAAATATGTATTCTCTTTCATGCAATAATTTTAGTCCAAGAAATTTGCTTTAAGTAAATAATTGGAGATGGGAGTGGATATTTGTGTGAAGGATATTTATGATATCATTATTTTTTCCAGTTAAAGAAATAAACTGGGGCTGAACAGTGGCACAATGGTAAAAGCAATGCTTTGCAAGGCATACCCACATGGAATGTTTGCCAATTTAGTGCCCAAGATCTTCCTGAGTATGCCAAGCATGCTTTTGTCCATGATTCAGGATGGCTAAAACTGGGAGGGTGGATTACGTTGTTGAGACTCTGTCAGGGGAACTACATCTATCTTTCTCCCTGTCTCACTCACTCATAGAATAAATATATTAAATTTAAAAAATATATTGTTACTAGCCAAGGTGGTATCGCAGTAATGCACAATTCTGCAATTGATTTGTCCCATGGGAAAGTCCTGGATTTGTGTCTCAAAGTCTCCCTGTACACTTTGGACACATATATGCCTGTGATCCTTGCTGGTCAAAGCTGGGAGTGAATCACAGTATAAAAACCCTATTGGGGTCGACCCCTCTTTCTGTCTGTCTGTCTCTCTGTCTCTCAGAAGAAGAAAAAGAAAGAAGTGAATAACTTTAAAAAGAAGCATCAGCCTTTATAATTCAAACAATAGAATTAATGAAATATTTATAGTGAACTTTTAAAATCAGATAGAAGGTATGAGGTGGATCAATATATCTGACTACAAATTGAAAAAGGTAGATTGGTATGGGCCCTGATCATTTCTGCATATTTTTGATCAGTGGGCCAAGTTATAGGCCTAACTTCCTCTGACCTAACACTGTTTATGTAGCTGGCCATATACAATTAAGTAGGTCAAGGAATCCCCAGCATGACTACCATGTGACTGCCTAAGAAGTGTTTGCTTACTGCTTTTTACAAAAGGTGCTGAGCCCTTAGTCATGGTTCTAGCCCACTCAGGTCATTGCATCAGCCCATGGGACATAGAGTCAGGAACTGGTACTATCATGCTGATACTCCTGTTTGTGTGCTCTGAGTGATAAATCATGTCACTCTGATCCATTGAGCATCTTAGTCAATCTTCGGCACTCCTTCTATGAAGGTTGGGGTTTTTCCATAACCAACTACTTGCTTCTTCACCTGCGAGTTTTGTGCTACATCACTTCTTTGTATTCCGGCTTATGCTCTTTTAATATGGGGGGGGGGGATAATAATGCATATCTTCCAGAGGTGTTTTGGGGATTGAAATATTCCATATTTCAATTCTCAATACAACCTAAAGGTCAAAGTGTAGTAACACACAACTATAATAACAGCAACTTGGAAGGCTAAGGCAAGAGGTTGATGACCTTATCTTAAAAAATAATAAATAATAATAAATATATAAAATACCTGTTTGTGTATAGACATACACAAACACTATACACACATCAATAACACACATTTTTAAAAAAGTTAATAGGTTATTGTTGATGGACTCCCAATGGCCAACAGCAGTTTGATTCCTGGACCCAGTGGCTTCAAAATCATTTGCTGGCACATGTGTGTGCATGTCCAAGATCCTGGGAGGAGATTGGACGAGAAGGGATTGTAGCATGGCCATTCCCCCTTGGAGGGTGATTTCTCACTTTTCCCCTCACTTTCCTCCCTCTCTCTCTTTCTCTCTAGCAAATGCACATGCCCTAAGGCAAAAACCTCTAAAAATAAATTAATAGTTCATGCTATAAATCAAGAGTAATTACACTCAATGATGTGATTTGGGATAATCTCCATTTTTGTGTTTATTAATGTTTTCCAAATTTTCAAGCAGATGAAAATTATGTTCAAAATAGAAAAAGTAGAATATTAAGACACAAAACTAAAAAACTGTTTATGGGAAGTTTTACATAAATTATAACTTCAAATAGAACAACACCCTTGTCTTTATATTTCAATAAAGAAATTCAAACAAGATATTTCAACTAATGTTAAAAAGGAGACAAAGGATACATAACAATGCAGTGGAGAAAAGAAAGTCTTTTCAGCAAATGGTGCTGAAAGAACTTCATTTTCACTCGCAGAAAATTGACCTGGAACCTTGTCTCTTACCATAGCAAGAATCACCTAAAAATGGATCAAAGATTTAAATATAAGGTCTGAAACTACAAAAGTATTGGTGGAAAAAGGAAACTCTTGAAGCATTGTAGTATGCAGAGATTTCTTTAAAAAGACCTCCAAAGAACAAACAACAATCCCCAAAACAGACAACTGGCTTTACATAAAGCTGTAAAGCTTTTTCACATCAAAGGAAATAATTAGAGTAAAAACACAACTCTCAGAATAGGAGAAAATATTTGCATATTATTCCTCAGACAAGGAATTGATAGTCAGAATATATAGGGAACTCAAACAGTTCATTCATAAACAAATAATAAAAATAATCCAATTTTTAAAAAATGGACAAATGAGCTGAATAGACAACTCTCCAGGGAAGACTTACACATGGCCAAAAGGTATATGAAAAAATGTTCTAAGTCTCCTGTTATAAGGGAAATGCAAATTATAACCACAATGAGATACCATTTAACCCCTGTTAGAATTTCTAGGATTGAAAAAATAAAGAATCGTAAGTGCCAACAAGGCTGTGGTAAAAATGGAGCCCTCTTACACTATTTACGGAAGTGTAAACTAGTATGACCTCTGTGGAAAACAACAGAGAATCCTTAAAAATCTATAAATAGAACTACCATGTGACCCAATAATCTCACTCCTGTTTATTTACCTAAATGATATTAAAACAGTCAGAAAGTTTTCTTATTCATCCATGTTTATTCCAACATTATTCGCAATTGCTAAGATGAAATCAACCTAAGTGTCCAAAAACTGATGACTGGGTTGAAAAACTGTGGCATATATGTACTCAGAAATATTACTCAGCCATAAGAAACAATGAGAGTCTATTGTTTGATTCAACATGGATGAATATAAAAGACTAAATGTTAAGCAAAGTGAGCCGGACTTTGGAAGAGACACATTTTTTATTCCTATTTAATATGTACCAAATGTCTGCACTCTATGGGAGATATTGATAAATTTGAAGTTACGATAGTAAGGAGGATAAATGTAGATACCAGGAAGGGAGTGGATGGTAGAATGAATTGTGTAGGGTAGGTGGAACAGGCAAAGGGAAGGAATATTTAACAGACTAAAGAATGTAAAGTTCTCTATTGGGGGAATAAAAATGCATTCTGTAATTTGGACTTTAAAAATAATAATAAATATAAAAATTTAAACAAAGAAGATACTCAGAAACTCATGAGGTTCAAGGCTGAATAAGTATATTATGTATGAATGTGTGAGTTTTGGGTTCCAACTTAGTTTACCACATCTTCAGCCTGAAACACTCCCGGAGGTAAAGGCACTTGTGACTTGTAAATCGATTGCCAGGCTTCACCTGATTAGATGAAGGTATGTTCAAGTTACAGGGGGCAATTCTAATTATAAATTAACATGCCGATCCAATGAAAAGATCTGACACTGAGTGGGAAGATCAGAATAAATAAATTCCTGTAGTCACTGCTAAAAACAAAAGGATAATAAAAGAATCATCAGGAGTGAGGAAAAAAGAAAAGTCTGAGTTGGCAGAATCTCAACAAGCAAAATTAGGTTCCAAAGGAGTTCTGGTTGTCTGGTTTAGTTTTCTGATCCACAGCACAGACCTCCACAGTCTCCCTGGAGTAAGGAAAATAATCTCTTTCATGAAAACTTTCCTGAAAGTTTGCTTGTTTTCTTCAAATGAGAAGGCTAATAAAGATGACTGTCATTCTCTTAAGAAACGCAGCAAGTACCACTGTTCACATATTTCTGCAGAAAAATAATATTCTCTAATAAACAATAAAAGCATATTCTAGCATATAAATGTGTTTGAACACTTTTAACTATTAGACCATTTTCCATACTCATCTGTTTTTCTGCTCTTGGGTATTACTGAATAAATATTTAACAGAACTTCAAAGAGTGAACTTGTTCCTAGAGGAAAAAAAGTATTAATTACAATAGTAATTCTGATTAACAAGAGGAAGCTTCCTACACAGAGTGACAGATGAAAGAGTAAGCATTTTCTTTAACTCTGAATGTCCCAAAGAGAATTCAGTAGTGAATCAGACAGAAGAAACATGTCCTGGAAGATATTTTTCCTGTAAGTAATGGGCTATCAAGAGTAAAGTGTCATAGGGAAGAAGTAAAATTCCCATCCTGCACGAAGATAAAGTGCCCATGCAGGTGGTCCCAAAGTTTGCTACTTCAGCAATTCAGTATAGATGGCCCTTTACATCAGCTTCTCTGCTCTACTAGGGGACCCAGGTTAATTGTCACTATTTCAAGCAACATCTTCAGGATACTGTCCAAAATTTTAGAAGGATCAGTTTTGGATCCCTTTCCCAGAAAGCCCTCAGCATACATCTCATTATATTTCATTGATCGGAGTTTTAATCTCACTTTCAGGCCTAAATCAATCATTACAAGAGGTAAATAATTTATTAATTGGTTTATTTTAGTAGACATTAAATCCATGAGGTGCACACTAATGAGCAGAACAGAGATTCTGTTTATAAATAAGAAGGTGACTGGTTGGGTGGTTGGTAACCAGCAGTGTCTTCCCCAGAATAGTTCCAGATAGTGTAAGTCAAAAGCCAAAACCTTTGCCATTATATATGAGCCCCGTGTTCCTGCTCTACAGCAGGAACTATACTTGTTATTTCCTGATTGGGTCAACCACTTATCTTTGAAAATTCAGTCACTTTATCTTATATTGAATTTATTGTCACTTTCTCCTAATCACAACTACTTTTATGTCCCAAAGTATAATTTAAAGCAACCTCATCTGCTCCCCCATGGCAGAATGCAACTTCTCCTAATCTGGCCTTTCTTGGTTTGGCACTTCCCTACTTGACGCTTCTTTCTTTCTGCTTTGTGTAGGTAGTGTGTCTCTCACCACACTGGAGTGAAAGCTTCTTGAAAACAAATGGTGTTCATATTCAACCTTCATATGTGATTCTGATTCTTTCAATATAAAGGGTATTTAATAAGCACCTGTACAATGCATCTAAAATTTTACCTTTATTAAAATAATAAAATTCCACAACAAAACACTGATTCTTACAATCTTTTTTTAATTGGTAAGGAGGTGGGTCACCTTGAAACTAATCCTGGAGTAAATTGAAATTAGACTAAGATTTCATTATAATTTATAGTTATCTAATTTTAGACAAATATATTCACATTTTTAAAATATCCAGTGGATTCACAGTTTAGTCTGTGTCTAATCTTTTGGAAGCATTTGCTGAGATGCAAAAAGAATGTTCTATGACTCATTAGATCCTCCTCTGATTAGACCCTCTCCCATTTGTTAAGTTTTACTAAGTTTTGTAACTTTGTGTTTATTGTAATAATTTTTATCCTCATTTAATAATCCAACTGTTGGGATCAGCAGATGGCATAATGGTTATGCCACCAGTCATATAGTCAACCACATAATGGTAGTCAATCACATTTCAAGTCCTGGACCTGGCAACTTAAAGCTCACACTGGACACGTGTGTATGTATGCCCAAAATCCCAAGAGGAGAATGGAGAAGGTTCTGCAATGTGGTTATTTCTCTCGGAGGTGATTTCTCACTTTCTGTCTCTCTGTCTCTCTCTGTCTCTCCCTGGGAAGCACATGTGCCCCATAGCAAATGTCTCTCCAGTGAGCACACACACCCTACAGCAAACATCTCTCAAATAATAATAATAATAATAATAATAATAATAATAATAACGATCCAACTACCAAAGTAAATTTTAATTAAATCAAATATTTTGAGGGCCCAAAGAGGTAATGTACAATAAAAATGTATATCTCTGCAGCCCAAAGAGACTGTTATTTTAAAAGATTTCTAGAAAGGAGACATGATAAACACTTATGGAGTCATGTTTTTGTTGTTTTGTTTTGTTTAATTTGCTACAAGATATGGGCACTGGATGGAGAGAGACAAAGAGGAGGGGGAAAGTGAGAAAGCACCCACCAAGGGAAATGGTTATACCTCAATCCCTTCTGTTCCATTTTCTTCTTAGGACTTTGGGATACACACATACCTCAAATGTCTAAGCCACCATGTCCGGGACTCAACCTGCACAGTCGACCACATGGGATCAAGATACCTTCACCACATGCCATGGGCTGGCCTTGTAAGTCAGTTTAGCATTTGCTTATCAGGTCACTTTTTCTTTGACCTGGTCCAAATATTTTATACTACATCTGTAACTCCCTTCAGTTTTCCCTGTTTGTAATAGAAGTAAACTATACCTTATCTGTAACTGTGGTCAGGCTTTGTTTTGTTCTGTGTTTTGGTATGATTACCCAGCATGTTTACATTTTACATTCTAATTTTTGGATTTCTCAAATGTATAACTCTCAACAAGAGGCAGTGTGTCTTCCCTTTAGGAGCCAAAAAAACTACATGCTCAAATCCTTTAGCCCCTTCCAGTTAGGGGGATAGCATGTGACATAGGCCAACCAGATGCACTGGGCTAGAACTGTGATTTGGCACCTGATGATGCAGGGGACATCCACTCCCAGAAGGCAATAGTGACAGGGGTCCACCACTGTGCCCAGTGTCCACAGGAAGCCTATGAGCCATGGTGCCCAGTGTTTGAAAATGTCAGCAACAGTTTTCGAAAGATTGATTCTGGCACCCTGAATTTTGTTCATTCCAGCTTGATTCCCAAGCCTTTTTCTTCCTATTTCTCACAAATTCTGCAAGAGTTCCAATATCCATTCAAATTTCTGTTATTGGTAAGACTGTTGCTTATAAATAAGAACCATAATTGGTGTTTTATGTAGATAATACAAATATAAATGTCCATACAAGGAATCTTCAAAACTTTATGGAAAATACATATTATAAAAAGAAAAAACTATGCATGGATTTCAAACGCTTTTACATAAAAATTAACTCATATTTTAATTCCATTCTTCAACAAATTTTTAGACATCCCTCATATTTGTATGTCGGCATCTAAATCATTTTTTATACTTCAAAATTCCAAAGGATTTCTTTTTGCTTTTTTTTTTTCTTTACTTTTGTTTATTTTTTTTTGGAGGGGGAGGGTTATTTGTTCATTATTTGTGAGGCCAAACTAAAAATGTATTGATGGTACACTTTGTCTTTGTACCAAATTTTAAATGTAAAAATTTAAAAATGGATTTAGAACTGATGTGAAGTTCTGTGAACACTAAAGACACAGTGTGATTATCATTGACCTCTAACACATCCCATTGACCAAATAGAATAAAGACATTTTTGGTGCTTGAAAAGGCAATTAATTTTCACTTGACCAGCTTTTAAACAAGCTGAAGTGCAATGCCATGAAAAATAAGAATTAAATAAATTAAGTAACAATAAATTTTACTAACAAAGAACCTTATTTTGTTCTAAATATTCTACATATATGGGGGCTGGCAGGTGGTGTAGTGGTTAAAGGTGCTGGATTGCTATATGGCCAACAGTGGTTCAAATCCTGGACCTGGTAGCTTGCATTCTCACTTTCTCTGTCTCTCTGGTCAAATGTTTTAAAAATAATAATAACAAATAGAATTAAATAAATAAATAATTCTTTTAAAAATTATTCTACATGTTTCTTTGGATATGGGAATTTGTGGTTTTGTATCAAAGGCAATGTGCAATCTTTACTTTTTAACCTTCTGCCTTCAGTACCTCAAAGAGCAACAAATACCTGATAAAATCTGTCTGTTTGAATTCAATAGAAAATAAACTTCAAAAAAACTCGGTTGCTGCTCCCAGAATAAAAACCTTGCAGAATCTGTTGTAACTAAAAATTTTAATTTATTACACTGGTATACAAGTAAACAGTACATTTCTCTTCTCCTATCAAAATTATATGATTAAAAAAGCTAATAAAATAAATTCATATTGTAAAACGATAAAGTCCTAGAAAACATACAAGTTATTGTCCATCTGGGCTCTCGCTCGAGTCCAGCTGGCTGTCTCTCTGTGGCTATGCGGCAGATCCCTACTGGCCTCTTCTGTATATTCCACTCAACACGCCCTCAGCCAGAGCTCCCTCTGTTGTCTGCTATGTGGCCAGAGAGGCTGACTTGTAGATGGCACCTCTGGGCCCTGTTGCTGGTCGATTTCTTTCAAGCCAGTGAATGTCACAGGCAGGAAATATGCAGGATGAAGAGAGGATGTGGTATGCAGGGTCTTCAAAAAGTTCGTGGAAAATGCTTATGAAAAGTTGTGTATGAATCTCAGCCTTTTTTGTACAAAATAACTTTGCATTCCAATTTTACTTTCCATGAACTTTCCGAATTCTCCTTATATTCCTGCTCTGTCCTTTCTCTACTTTTCTTCTAACCAACTTAATCTAGTCACTTCCCTCTAAGACTACAGCTCCCACTCAGCAAACTCCAATGGTTCCAGCTTTCACTGGACTCTGAAACTCCAGTTCCTTTCCTACCTTGTCCGTTTAGCCCTGGGTTTAGTGAACACCTTTTCTTTGCTTTCTGTGGGTACCCCACCTTTATATGTGTGTTCTTTTAACCCTATCCCACACCTGAACAAGCAGTTTCTTCAAGTCTCTTTGAACCCATTTGGGTTGTATTCTGTTTTCTTTCAAAATCCTGACTGTTTGCAAGATAGAACTACCTGATGGTTCATTTAACAAGAATCACGGTCTTGTTTTCATCCTTTCAACTCAAGAACCTGTCTTGTTAGATAGTAGATTTATAATTTAGAGAAAGATTCATGGAAGCAAAACTCAAGAAGGCATGAAAAAATAGAATTATAATTTATTCAAATACAATCATGAATATTGTCATTAGGAGGATTGGTAGCCTGGGTCTGCCTACCAGTTTACTTTTTACTGATGTATTTGCATAAGAAATCAACTTACAACAAAAATATTCAAAAGTATGTTTGGTAGTTCAGATTCAGACTGAGGGGACTTAATTGTATTATTCAAATATTTGATGACCTTAGACTAATTTAGCCTGGTACTCCCTCCCACCCTTTATGATTTCTCTTGAGGCTCAGCAGGCAAGGGTAGTCAGCCCTCTGAAACAGGCCTCAGTCTGCATTGCCAAAATGTGTCTTGCTCACTTTTTTTGACTTTTCAAGGCAACAGATGTGTTCTGCTTCACCCCCTCCTCTTCCACATACACAATTTTATGATCAGTGCAATTCTCCTTTAGTATTTTTTTCATTAATGTATTCCAATCTTATGGTATAAGAACTATTCTGTCTCTCCAAAGCAATTTTCATTCACTCATGCTTTCCTCAGACATATGCTGAGTTTGATACATGTGCAGATGCTGGATTTGAGAACATACCCTAAAGAATAAATTTACTATAATCCATTATGTAGTAATTTGCTACATACCCTTCATCCCAAGCTTTTTGGAAACACCACATAGTATTCCCTGACTACCATCAATATGATTATTCCCTTTGTGAATATCAAAGAATAATCTAATCAGTGCCAGAGCAACATAAAAAGAAAAAAGAAAATGTTCATAAAAACATTTTAACATTGGGAACCAGCAGTTAGCGTAATGGCTATGTCGCTGGACTCCCACGTAGTCGACCGCGGTTCGTGTCCCGGACCCGGTGGCTTAAAACTCACGCCGGGCGCGTGTGCGTGCATGCCCAAGATCCCGAGAGGAGAATGGAGGAGAAGGGATTGCGGCGTGACCATCCCCCCTGGGGGGTGATTTCTCGCTTTCTGTCTCTATGTCTCTCTCTGTCTGTCTGGCGAGCGCACGCGCCCTACAGTGAAAATCTCTCCAAAAAAACAAAAATTTTAACATTCTAAATAGTAGCAAATATATTTGCTAATAAGTTGACCAAGTTAAGATGTGTCATCTTTTTATTAGAGTCTCCTATCTAACTATGAAATGAATATATACTGATTCCCATTAGAAATCAGTTGGTCTTAATCAAATGGTGAACTAATAAATCTGTCTTCTTTTTTTTCCATTTTTGAATACCTTAAATTTTTTTTGTTTTTGTTTTATTTTTTTAATTAATTAATTTATATTCATTCACTGAGCATTGTCATAGCATACAAAATGTAATTTCCCATCCAGAAGATGCTGCATAGTAGCTTAATCATACATGTTATTGTCAATAATTTTCCATTTCTAGTTTCATATATATATGTACATACATATATATATTTATATGTATATATATTTTCCCCTGATTTCTCACCCTCTGCCATTTCCCACCCTCTTCCCACACTATATCAGATGTCCACAGTTGTTTTCCATTTCTTTCCCCCACCCACATTTTATTGATTCACAAAATTTCTTAAATAATCTAACTACTTTCAATAGCAAGCTCTGCTGATATATACATCTCTGTGAATACATGTCTGACTTTAGGCATGAAACTCTGAGTAGAATGAATATACTATAAGGTAGAACCTAGCCGATGGTATATAGTTTACTACGGTCATTAATTATGTATTTTTCACTATATTTTTAAATTTTAAGAAAAGCAGATTTGACTTTAATAAATCAAAGAAATGCTAAGGAAATATGCTTAAAACTTAAAGCCAGGAAACAGGTTGGGATTCTGTTCAAATAGTAGGTACATGAACCTATTAGCAGCTCAAGACAAGACAAAATTCCTTAAAATCGGAAAACAAAGCCTAGAAAAAAAATCAACAATGTTTTAGTCAAATTCTACTCAAACCTTGTAGGAAAGAATTGTTCTCCTTCACTATGCTGTGCTTCAAAATGCACACAACACACACCCTCAGTACTTTTTAAGTACTCCAATAATAGTCTCTTTACTAGTTCACCTGCTTCTTTTACTCCTTTGTAACACACTTCACTCAGCACTAAAAGTGGTAAATACAGAAATCCGATTAAGTCACTCCCTGTTTTTGAATTCCAGCTTTGTCGCTTCCTAGCTGTGTGATCATGGGCAAGTTATTTTACTTTTCTATGCCCCGTTTCCTCATATGTAAAGTAAGGGTGTTCATAGCACTTCCTTCCCATGATTATTCTGAACACTAAATAAGTGAATACATCCAAAATGTTAAGTCAATGTGTGGCATTAGTAAGCTAGCTATTATTTTAGACGGACACTGTTTTTCTTTTTGTTTGTTTGTTTTCCACATTTCTTATGACATCCAACTCAGGCAGCAGTTAGGAGACTTTATGCTTATTGCCTGAGGGAAGAAATGACATACAGGAAAAAGAAAAAGGCCTTTTGAAACTCTGTCTGAGCCAATCATTTGAGAAAACAAAAAGACATTTTGAGCTTTAATGGTTTCAGGGCATGAATTTTATACTGTAAACAGATAATTTGGAGTAAAAAAAGATGAAAAGGCATAGTACGTAGCCCTGGACTAGCTAAAGTTTCACTGGTCAAGAAAGAGTCAGACATTGAAAGTGACATAAAAAAGTGGAAGGACATCCCATGCTCCTGGATTGGAAGAATTAACATAGTCAAAATGGCAATTCTACCCAAATTAATCTACATGTTTAATGCAATTCCAATCAAAATACCAGAGATATTCTTCAGAGATCTAAAAAAGACAATTATAGAATTTGTCTGGAACCATAAAAGACCTCGTATTGCAAAAGCAATCCTGCGTAAGAAGAATGGAGTAGGAGGCATATCACTCCCTGATCCCAAGATATACTATAAAGCTGTGGTCATCAAAACAGCATGGTATTGGCATAAAAACAGACATGTGGACCAATGGAAGAGAATAGAGACCCCAGAAATAACCCCCAAAGCTTACAGCCAACTGATCTTTGACAAAGGATATCAGTCAATCCATTGGGAAAAGGAAAACCTCTTTAGTAAATGGTGCTGGAAAAACTGGGTATCCACCTGCAGAAAGATAAAACTGAACCCCCATCTTTCACCATTAACAACAGTCAACTCAAAATGGATCAAAGATCTGAACCTAAGACCTCAGACAATAAAACTACTTGTGGAAAATGCTGGGGAAACTCTGGGAGACATTGGAGTAGGCAAAGACTTCTTAAGTAAGACTCCCAAAGCACAGGCAATAATCCCTAAAATAGACAAAGTGGGATATATTAGACTAAGAAGTTTCTGCACAGCAAAGGACACAGTAACAAGTGTGAACCGACAACCCTCAGAATGGGAAAATATTTTTGTTAAATATGCCTCAGACAAGGGACTGATAACGAGAATACATAGGGAACTCAAGTGCCTTATGCGAAAAAAAATGATTAACCCGATTAAAAGATGGGAAAGTGAGCTGAACAAAAGTCTCTCTAAGGAAGACATACGAACAGCCAAAAAGCATATGAGGAAATGCTCGACATCCCTCATCATAAGGGAAATGCAGATAAAAACCACAATGAGATACCACCTAACCCCTGTCAGAATGGCAAAGATTAAGAATATAAAAAGTGATAACCTAAATGTCCACAAACCGATGAACGGATTGGAAAAGTGTGGTATATATACTCTATGGAATACTACTCAGCCATACAAAATAACAAGACCCTGGAATTTGATAGAAAGTGGTCAGATATGGAGGATCTATTGCTGAGTGAAGTAAGCCAGGCTATGAAAGAAAGATATTGTATGTATCCACTCAATATATACCGACTATCCGCACTCGATGGTAGAGAGCAAAAAATTGGAGGACATAAAAGCAATGAAGGTACTTAATGAGAATAGGACAGTGTGGAATGGGGTAAGTGAAGAGAAGAGGATAGAGAAAGATAGCAAGTGAACAATAGAGAGACAGGACGTTAGTGAGAAACAGATAGGGCTTATTAACTGTTGATGATGACATGTATAGTATTCTCAACTGGATTGGTCTGAGAAGTATTTCATGATGGGCAAAGTATTTTTACAAGCAAAATGAGAAATAGCGATTGACTGTTTTAAAAAATAATTATAATAATAATAATAATGATTGGGGAAAACATAGAAATGATATCAAATGTTGAAGCGGGGAGATTAATGTCTTTGTACTGACTGACTTGCATGGCATTCCCTTTTGAAAAAGCAATGTAATACACTGTAAAGTTATATGTAATCCAATGTAATATAAAGAAGATTATGATGATAATAAAAAATAAAAAATAAAAAAAAAAGAAAGAGTCAGAAAGAGCACTGAGAGAGGACTTCAGGATTTGTCCCTACCAGCTGAGCTAAGTCCAGGGAGGGAATAACACAAGTCTGAATTTATTTGAAAAAATCCAAGAACACTGAGGAAGTCTCTCCTAAATAGGAACTGAGACGATTGTAAAATCCCAAGTTTTTCAAGATTACCACAGTGTAAAAGTTAGGAAGAAGAAAAGACTGCATGTCATGTCTTAACAGAAGATGACCAGGAAGACCCCCTAATTTTCCCCTTATCCTTAGACTGCCATAGAAGAGCAACTAAATATAAGGAGTCTTCAAAAAGTTCATGAAAAATGTGTATTATGAAACTAAGCATGGATTCTAAAATGTTTTGTACCAAAATAAACTTGTAGTGTGATTCCATTTTTCTATATACTCTTCCAAGTCTTCTTATATGTGTCCTCTGTGTCCAAGAGGGACATGATCAGAGAGAGAAAGGGCATCCATTAATGGTTGAGGGATAAAAAGAAGCTGTCTGGGGCCAGCAGGTGGCATGGTGGTTAAGGAGCTAGATCTCACATGGCTAACTGCGTAGTTTGAGGTGCTTAAGTTGCTGGATTCCACATAGCCAACTACACAGTTTGAGCTTGGACTCTAGGGCTTGAAAAACATGCTGGGCACATATATGTGCATACCCAAAATCCTGAAAGGAGACTAAAGGAGAAAGGAATGCAGAGTGACCATCCCCCACGGGGATTATTTCTCACTTTCTCTCTCTCTGTGTTAGGTATGTATCCTACAGCAAACTGAAAAAAAAAAAAAAATGGTGTGTGGTGGGGAGAAAGAGTCTACATGGGTCATAACCAGAGAAAAAAATATGCCTCAACATATACCAGCATGGTGAAGTAGAACCGGCCACACTCCTTACACTCCTTGCTTCCTTTCCTCTTTCCAAATGCCTTGACATGACAGAAAAGGACTTCAAAAAATTTGTGGAAAATGGAATTAAAGAATTTATTTTGGTGCAAAACAGCTTTGAAACCTGCAAATGATTTTTTCATAATGTGCATTTTCCATAAATTTTTTGAAGACTCTCTTATAAGAACTTCTCTCGGGACCAGCTGTTAGCGTAATGGCTATGTCACTGGACTCCCACGTAGTTGACTGCGGTTCACATCCCAGACCCGGTGGCTTAAAACTCACGCTGGGTGCATGTGCATGTGTGCCCAAGAACCCAAGAGGAGAATGGAGGAGAAGGGATTGCGGCGTGGCCATACCCCCTGTCTGGCAAGCGCACCTGCCCTATAGCAAAAACCTCTAAAAAAAAAACTCTCCCAGCATGACTGAAATGACATATTTTGCAGTGATTTAAAGGAGGTCTCAAAAATTTAAATCCAGCTGTAGAAATACAAAACTATGTTTCTTAGATACCATCTCATTGTTCTTAAGCTGTAAGCATCTTCCCTTTGCCTGTAAGCACTGCATGGCCAAGCTGTCTTTTTCTCTCTAATCTTATCTTGTACCCTTTTGCCCTTTGTCAGTACAGGATAGCAGTCTCCTTTCTCTTTGGAGGACTGAGAATGTCCTCTTCTAAATTAAGGCATTTGCATTGGTGGTTTCTATGTTCTTAAAATATCCATATCATTCAAAGCCCTGGAGCATCATCAGAATTGTCTTTTCCTTCCTTAAACTTAAAGTCTTAAAGTAAACTTTATGTGTTCTCCATCTCTTCATATTAATTTCATTTGTTGTACTGAACTCTTGTTTATTTAGTTGTTTATGTCTTTTTCCAATCTTTATGAAGGCTGGAATCTTTTTCATCTTGTTGTTTATAATGTCCTCAATATCTAGCACATATCCTTCATAAAGGAGGTGCTCAATGCAACAAGATATCTACTGAGGCTGATGGAGCCCCAAGAGAAAACAAGAGTGGAGGTGGGGCATAATCAATAAAATCAACCATTTCTCATGAACTTGATAGCTTGTAGAACTACACGTTCACATTCCATCAAAGAAATGAAGGAAGAAACAAATAATAACTTTGTTCAGCTTTCTGAAATGGTAGTTATTTTCAATTTTCTCCTTCAATTTCCCCAGAGAATTTAGCAATAAAATCTATAAGGCAGAATTGGTCTGCATACCTGGTTTTTGTTGGCAAAGAAAGATTTGTTGAAGATATGATGACCTATTTGGCTACATATCTTACATCTAAGAGGAGATAACAGGTGGTGGAAATTGTGAATGAGAGACAAAAACAAATTGAATCTCTGGAGGCCTAAAGTAAAAGAGAAACTTGGAGCCAACTGGTAGTACAGTCTTATACACCAAGAACCACATGGAAATGTCCTAGCTTCCTGTCCCAGGGTCTCTTTGAGCATGCCAGGTTGCATGCTCACATCTGTAATCCAAGTTGACTAAGACTGAGAGTGGACTGTGGTATTAAGATCCTATTATAAGAGGAGGACTCAGCAGTGAAGTGGTGGCTAAAGTGCTAGAATGCCACATGGCTGACCACATTCAAGTCCCAGACCCAATGGCCTGAAATGCATTCCAGGCGCGTGCACGCATGTGTGTGTGTGTGTGTGTGTATGTGTGTGTGCCTGAAATCCTAAGAGGAGAATGGAGGAGAAGGGATTTGGTGTGGCCATCCTCACTCCTGTATGGAGGGTAGGGGCACAAGGTGATTTCTCACTTTCCTTCTCTTTGATAAATTCATACACTCAATGACAAAAAAAAAAAAAAAAAAGCAAAGATTCTGTTGGGATGTCTGTCTTTCTCTCTCTCAGAAGTAAATAAATAGCAGTGAAAAAATAGAAAAAAATTGTTCATGGAATCATAACTTATAAACAAAAAAAGATACATGTTCTTAAGGAAAAAAATTCCATATGGGTCTTCTTGCACAAAATCTCATACATTGTATTGCTACAAGGGCACATGACCATGATTCAATGTAAAGATCTGTTGCCATAGACTAACATTCATTTATATCAACCTTTTTTTTTTTAATTTGCCTCTAAAGCCTTTATTCTTTTGTACATTGAAAGGAATCTGTCTCTCTATTGTCTACTTTACCAACTCACCACATCTTTGGTGATACCCTGATATGTGTGTGTGCTTTGCCCATACTAGGGCACAGCAGAATGCGAAAATCGTGCTGAGGGGGTCAGGAAGCAGAGACAGCCCAAACAGCAATCTATAATGGCTCCATATCCTGGATTCTGAAATAACCATGACATTCTTTCTCATTTTGAAATTACTTAAAGTATTTGAAAATGACTCTCATGTTCCCCTAAGACTTCCCTATTTCCAGCTAAATACCTACAACTCCCACAAACATTTATCTATCTAAGATTCAGGCTTTCACAACTTTTAAAATCCAAGTTTTCCTTGTTTAAAATTTCAATTTATTTTATACATTCAATCAATATACATAACTTAGCTTATATATCAACTCTTAATTTCCCCCAAAAAATTTGTGGTAAGTTGTTTTTTCCTATCCATTATGAAGCATGTGCACATCCCTTTCTTTAGTTCTAAAGATCTCCTCCAGGAGTTTTAATGGGGCAATGAACAAATATTTTAAATATTGCTAGTGTCATAGGTGATTTAGCTGAGCAAAATAATTTCTTATGCTGAATTAATATTATTAAACAAAAAAGAATAAACTCCGTTGACCTCTCATGCTCCTGCAACACAAAATAGCAAAGATATCGAGAAGAAGCATCAATCAGAGGGCAAAAGTTCTGACCTGAAATTTTCTACCAACCAAGTTGATATTGATATCCAAAGAGAAAAGAAAAATATCTTGGGATAGATAGTCAAGACCTCAGGTAACTCATAAGTCCTTTGGGAAAAAAAAATTTAAAAAACCAACTTACTTTGAAATGTTTCCTGGAGTGGGTGGTATGTAAATCAAACAATTTAAGAGTTAAAAGATCACAGTATTGGGGGAATCAGCTGGTGGCATAGTAGTTAAGGTTCTGGACACTCCTATGTGACCAACCACGGTTTGAGTCCCAGATCTAGTGGCTTGAGTTTCTCACTTTCTCTCTCTTCCTCTCTCTATGACTCTCTCTGGTCAAATTAAAATAAATGAATGAATTATGAAAAAGTCAATATTGAAAAAAATCAACCAAAAAAAAATATAAATGAAGAAGAAGCAAAATTGCTATTATTTGCAGTTGAAAGGATTACCTTTCTGGAAAGCCCCAAATGATCAATAGACAAACTATTTGACTAGATAGTTCACTAAAGGAGTCCATTTAAGTAACATCTATAGCAATTTCCTCACCAAATTTTTACACTTGAAATCAACAGAAAAATATCTCATTCTCAAAACAAGAAATCATATCTAGTACCTGCAAAAATGGAACCACAAAAATATGGAACCTATATGTAAAAAACCACCAAGCTATCAAAAAATATAAATACTAACTTGAAATAGAGAATTAGCTCATGTTACTAATTGAAAGGCAGAAAAAATACAAATGAGCTCTTAAATATAAGAGATAGCTTCAAAAAAGTCTGTGGGAAAATGGAATTAAATGTGAATTACTTTGATGCAAAAGCATTGTGAAATTCATGTGTAGATTTTTCATAATATGCCTTTTCAATGAACTTTTGAAGACCCCTCCCATATTTAGAAAAGGAAAAGATTTAAACACAACACTAAAGACAGAAATCATAAAGGAAGAGGCAGAAGAAGCCATGGGCCTTCAGGACAAGGTTCCACATGGCTACAGTGAACTAGATTTTTAAGGGAATAAAGATTTTCTACTAATAATTCAGCCTCCAACAAACGAGCTAGCATGAGCACAATAGAACGGCAAAGAGATTCTAGATAACCTCTGCCTGCTTGCTCCTGAACATTAAGGCTGAACTTCAAGAATTTGAAAGAAACACAACATCCATCAGATGACAAGAAATCACCATCGGATCACAAGAAATATGGGAAAAGGAGAAAATACCTCTCCTAGGGAAAAGAGTAACTCTTCATCCACAAGCAGTTCGGTGAAAATCATGGAAATGTCTGATAAGGAATTCAGATCATTCATAATGTCTAAGCTAACAGAGATGGAAGAGAAGAGAGATAATGAACTGCTAAAGAGAAAGGAGAAAGAAGTTGCTGAGTTCCAGGAGATGAGGAAATTCTTGCAAGATCTAAAACAGGAATTACACACTTTACAAAAGACTCAAATGGAACTGCTAGAGATGAAGTCTATAATACAAGAAGTAAAAATCTCCTTTGAAAGTATTATAAGCAGGCTAGATCATTCAGAAAATAGAATCTCAGATGTAGAGGAGAAAATGGCTGGCCTAGAAAAATCCACCACGAAGACTGAGAAAATGGCACAAAATTTTGAGAATAATATGCAAAAAGTACTGGATACCATCAAACATCCAAATATCCGGATAATTGGCATTCCAGAAGGTGAGGAAACCCATAAGGGCATTGATAATCTATTCCATGAAATCCTGCAAGAAAACTTTCCAAACCTAGAGAGGCATT
>NW_006159559.1:8673-32219 GCF_000334495.1 Tupaia belangeri chinensis | reverse complement strand
TAGGTGCTACTTTATAGGATGAGTAAAGTTAGACTTGTGCTCATGGAAATGTGTGTGTCACCTGTGTTTGCTATGAGGGTATTTGGATTGATTAGGGTCTTTGGTGATTCAATAAAATGTGGGGGGAAAACGGTATAGAAAGCAAACACAGATACCAGAGACAGTGTGGGAGGAGAGCAGGAGGTGGCAGAGGGTAAGAGATAGGGAGCCAAGGATGGGGGGAAAATAGCAAAACATACAGAAAACAAGAAATGTAAGATCATTTGCTGACAACAACATGTTTGTTGATGTGCTTGATTGAGACAATATACAGTATACTCTGGATGGAAAATCTCATTTTGTATGCTGTAATGATGTACAGTGAATGAATGCAAATAAATAAATTGAAAAAAAAGAAATCATTAAGGAAAATATTTATATGTATATTAGTATTAAAGTATTTACTATGTATACACCCAAAAATTCCATAAGCAAATTAAAAGAGACACATCAAGCTGGGAATTAATACTTACAATATTGCAGGCAAATATATAGTAGCCCCTTGAATGTGCAAAAAATGCATACAGTTAAATATAAAAATACATATCCCAACAGAAAATGGGTAAGAACTTCAATAAACTTTTTATATTAGGTGAATGTAAATGGCAAATACAAAAAAATATTTAAGAATACTGGTTGTCTGTGGGAGAAAGATGAGTTAAACTTCTGATCTCCATGAGGCTGGCAGCTGGTATGATGGTTAAGAGCACTGGATTCCCACATGGCCAATCATGGTTTGAGTCCTGGACCTGGAAGCTGGCAACTCGTGCTTTCTCTCTCTCTTTCTCTCTCTATCCCTCCCTCCCTCCCTCCCCTTCTCCATAACTTTCTGGTCAAATTAAATAAATAAACAAAGTTAAATAAAATATTTCTAAAAAAAAAACAAAGCCTCTGATCTCCTTTATAGTTTTCCTCATCACTCATCCGACAAGGATATAGTAAATTCTAAAAACTTTCCTGCATTCTCAAAGAACAGGAGCACTTTAAATTCCAATAGTACTACAACTGCAAGGGTTAATTTTTCAGAGAATTACGATATTCAACACATAAGGACATCATGCCTTTTCTACTTTCTTTCTGATTCGCAAGAGTGTAAGGCAATATTCATGACTAAGATAACCAGTTCCCCTCACCCAGTCCTCCTGTGTGTGTTTGCATGTATGTGTGATATGCATCTCTTTTAATTTGGACACACTCAGGAGTTTGGCAAAAATATATATATCCCCTGATAGGATACAAAAAATATAACTACTACTTACATAAATAAATATATATATATATGACATATATTTATAATATATATGTGTGTGTGTATATATATACACATGTATATATGTGTGTGTGTGTGTGTGTGTATATATATATATATATATATATATATATAAAAGCAATAGTGTGATATTTTGGTAAGGCAGAAGGATTTACAGATGATCTGATAGAGAAAAAATATATGTTGATAGAATGGCTGATTGATTTGCTTATATCCAAAAGCCTTAAAAGGTACATACTAAAGTGTCAATACTGCCAAGTTTCCATGTCATGACGTAATTTCTTCATCACTGTAGTTTTGTCTTATACATGATCTTCTATATCTCGTTTCCATGCTAAAATAATTTTATTAAAATGGTTATTTCTTTGTATCCAGTGTACTAAGTTAATCGCACCTGCTTTTCTTTAAAAACTCCAATATATTTTGGATATTTGGAACTTTATAATAACTACTGTTTATTAAACTTTTACTATGTTCCAACAATTGAACCACCTGTCTTGAATAATGAATTAATTTATTCAGTACACTTACTCTCTAAGGTCAGAACTAATATTGTCTTCATTTTGCATAAATGGGTGAATGAAGGGTAAGAGAAGTTAAATAACTGGGTTGTAAGAATGGAGACAGAATTTGAACCAAGGTGTTTTTTATCCCATAGTGCATATGTCATTCATCCTCTCCAGTGGTAATTCTTCTCATTTTCTTTCATCAACCTATTACCCTAGAATGGCTTTCTCTCTTTATACTCTCCTCATCTGCTTGTGGTTATGTGATTGAAATGGTATATATGTGAGGTCTTCTAAAAATTTATGAAAATGTATATTATAGAAAAACTGCATGGATTTTAAAATTTTTTGCACCAAAATACACTCACGCTTTTTCATTTTTACATCAATTTGTTTTTATTTTCTTTCTTCCCTTCATGAGCAAGATAGAAAGACAGGCCCCCCGCACCCCAAACAGGGTTCTGACACCACTCTACTCCCTGCTTTAGCCAGCCCCAAACCATGGGCACATGCATGCCCAATAGACTCAGAAAGGTCTCTGGATATTTTCTTGATCTTTCTGGTGTTTTTATCTAGGTCAGAAGTTTTATCTTCTACATTAGAGATTCAGTCTTCAGCATGGTCTAATCGACTTTTAATACTTTCAAGAGAGTTTTTAATTTCCTGTATTACAGACTTTATCTCTAATAGTTCCACCTGATTCTCAGAGTGTCCATTTGTTCTTTCATGTCCTGGAAGGAATTTCTAATCTCCTGTAGTTCCTTGTCTCTTTTCTGTTCCAACTCATAGAATTTGGTAACCATGAATGTTCGAAATTTTTTGTCTGCATTTTGGTAACATCCTCCATATTTACAAGAGATGGAGAGGAGTTACCATTTTCCTTTGGTGGAGACATATTTCCTTGTTTATTCAGACCTGAGGCTCTTCTTCTACTTCTAGCCATTGAAAGATGTATTCACTTTGAGTACCACTCACGGGAAAGTTTCTCCGACTAGGAGTGAATTTTCCTTTAGCTGCAAATTAATGTTTGCCAAAGTCTCTCTTCTGTTGTTTTTACCAATATACAGTCGATCATCCCCAAAATAGACAAGTGGGATTACATCAGACTAAGAAGTTTCTGCATGGCAAAAGACACAGTAATTAGAGTGAATTGACAGCCCTCAGAGTGGGAAAATATATTTGTAAATTATGCATCAGAAAATGGACTGATAACCAGGATACACAAGGAACTAAAGAAGCTGTTTGGAAAAAAGATGATCAACCCTATTAAAAGATGGGAGAATGAGATGAAAAAAACATCTAAAGATGGCATACGAATAGCCAAAAGGCATATGAAAAGTGCCAAAAGGCATATGAAAATATGAAAAAATGTTCAACATCCATCATCGTAAGGGAAATGCAGATCAAAACAGCAATGAGATATCACCTAACCCTAGTCAAATGTCTAAGATTAAAAAAAAGAAAATGATAAGTGTTGGCGGGGGTGTAGTGAAAGGGGAACTCTTTTACACTACTGGTGGGAATGTAAATTGGTCCAGCCACTGTGGAGAACAATTTGGAGATTCCTCAAAAATCTACAAATAGATCTACCATATGATCCAGCAATCCCACTCCTCGGTATCTACCCAAAGGACAGAAGAATTCTTCATTGGAAAAGTGCTTGCACATCAATGTTTATTGCAACACTATTCACGATTGCTAAGATATGGAACCAACCCAAATGCCCCCGTATAAATGAATGGATTGAAAAACTGTGGCACATATACTCTATGGAATACTATTCAGCCATAAAAACCAACAAAACCCTGGCTTTTGAAAGAAAGTGGAAGAATATGGAAGACTTACTGCTGACTGAAGCAAGCCAGTCTATGAAAGAGAGACACTGTATGTCCTCAATATATACCGAGCATCTGCGCTCTACAGCCAAAACTGATTGACTAAAAGATATACAAACACAAAAGATGGGTATGAATGTCAGATGTGGTGTGTGTGGAGGAGAGGGGCCTAGGGAAGGACATTTGGAAGAGGGATTCAGAGGCAGAACATTGATAGGACAGGGAGGTGTGGTGTAATCTGTTGAAGATATTTTGATCAACTGGGCTGGGGAGAAATGTTCACATATTGAAATGTTCACTTCATAAGCTAAACAATGTCATTGAATGTATATAAAAAATTAATTAATTAATTTAAAAAAAGAAAAGAAAAGAAAATGAAGGTCTCTGGATATGATCCTGGAACCTTTCTCTGTGGGTGAGACTTGCAGTGTCTTGTTTTACCAGTGCATCACAATCTAGCCCCAACCACAAACTTATTGAAGCCCCCTCATAAAATGGGGTCATACAAAAAGAAAGCAATTTGTAGAATGAGCATTATTTATAAAATGCCCACCACTATACAGATGTCACTAATCCGTATTCTTTTCTGAGTTATATCATCATATAGAAAGAAGTCTTGGATTTCAAATGTAAAAAAGCTGTTTGTTAATCGTCTATTTTGCTATTACACAGACACTGTGCTAGATCTGGGCACCTAGTCTGGGTGAGATCAGTCATCTTTTAACTCAGAGAGCTCACAGTTGGGTGGGTGTCTATTTTTAGCCCATCATGTTTTATGTATGTTTCCATAGCACTTTTATTACCATCTGCATTACAATACTTAATTTATTATCATTGACCTTAATTCATCTTTGAACTTCTAGAGGATAAGAACAATGTCTTGGGAGCCAGCAGCTGGCATAGTGGTTATGGTGCTGAACTTTCACATGGGTGACAGCAGTTCAAATCTCACACATGCCAAACATGTGTGTGTGTGCATGTCCCAAATCCCCAAATGAAAATGGAGGAGAAGGGATTGTACCATGGCCATCTCCTGTGGAGGGTGAGTTCTCACTTTCCCTCTATCTTTCAGTTTATCTCTGGAGAGAGCACTACTCCCTTGGGGGAGGAGGACTTCTAAAAGGGACCAGCAGATGGAGTAATGGTTACATCGCTGGACTCCCATATGGTTAACCGTGGTTTGAGTCCTGGACCTGGTAGCTTAAAAGTCATTCCAGACATATATGCATGCATGCCTGAAGTCCTAAGAGGAGAATGGAGGAGAAAAGAGTGCATCACCCCCAGAAGGCCATCACCCATGGGAGGTGATTTTTTGCTTTCTATCCCTCTGTCTCTGTCTCTCCAGCAAGTACATGTGCCCTATAGCAAAAAATCTCTCTAAAAAAGAAAGCAAAAAAAAAAAATTAAAAACTAAAAAAAAGGAATAATGTCCATCTTTTTTTGCCTTCAAAGCCTAATATAAATGCTTACTACAAGAATATATTTAATACATAAATATTAATATTTTCACACTATTCAGCCAAAGTATCTAATATGATGAAAGGTCATATCATAAGCATGAATGCTTTTAATATAACTAGATCTCTTACATTCCCACTTAGAGCAGAAACTATGTAACTCTTAACAGTAAAATTAATACAACTTCAAGCTCTCATTCTGCCAATCTGAGAAAGCCCCTCTTGAATTCCTGAGGTGTGACCACCAAGAAAAAATGTCTCCTTATATCATTTTATTCTAATTGTCTTCAAAAAAAGCCACTGCAGGGCTGCCTGAGGCTGTGGATTCTCAGTCAATGCACGGCAGGTTTCTGAGAGATTCTCCAAATACAGCTGCTACCACCATCCAAGCACAGCAGAGCCAGTGGCCAGAGCTGACCGTGCCAAGCTATTGCCATAACTAATAAGTTATCTAAGCATCTCACAGGAAGTGAGCAGTAGAATCCCCTGTCTTGCTCATCTGATACTGTTTCTTTCCAGTTTTGCAATAATTCCACCTTAGTTCAGTAGAGGAAAAGTACAGACAGTCATTCTGAAATGAAATGCAGCAATGAGCACCCCAGGCCACCATCAGCCTCAGATTCCAGAGTTCTCCTCTGTTAAGAACAGTGATCAACCAGTCATCCAACATGTGCTAGGATCGACAGCTGAGACAGTGTGAAGGACTTAGAAATGACTGCAGCTTAAAAGAGCTTTACTTTTATTTTTAATTGATAAAATTTTATCTCTTCCTCTTTTAAAAACATCTGATCCCTGTAGTCTAAACATGCACACAACTTTAGGATTTCTGGCAATGTGTCCCAAGTATTGTCAGAATATATTACTCTGTAATTTTCTATGAATAAAGGGATTTTATGGTCAGAAATTTCAAAAAAATTAATTCTTTAGATAAAGTTTACCAAAAATATTCACCCACAAAATGGACTATATTTGAGTAGTTGGGATAAAAATATTTAGACTAGTTTCTGTCACATGAAAGAAAATATCATTTAACTCTAAAACATTTATAAAATTTTTAAAGAATAATGTATATGTCCAATGCAATTTAAGCTTTCATGCTCTATAAAGTCACCCAGAAAAGCACAATATTTGTATTGATACAACTGTAATTATGAATTACCATTGAAATAAACCAATTAAAAGTTTTCTTAAAATTCTGTTATTTCTTTCACCTATCATAAGTTTACAAAGTATTCCAAAGATATGACTTTTACATTGTTTTTCCCGGTAAATATTAAATTACTGTAGAGTCTTGCACACAGCATGTAATGTCTCTATTTCTCTGTCTCCTTATAAAATAGGACTTGCTAAAGGTCTGCAAAGACCCTCCCATAGACCTAACAGTACAATTTACTCTTTACAAAATTGCAAATATAAATCTGTTCTGCCACAGAATGCATTTCTATTATACTAATTAGTTTATATGAAACTGAGAAATGATGTCAGTATAATGTGGACACAATCTGGTTCATGTGAGTTAAAAAAAAAAAAATCAGAAAAGGAGGACTAGAAAGGGAACCTTCAGTAGTACAGGGTAAAGCCTTTAGCCTACAGATGCTCAGGCAGCAGGAGCCCACGCAGCTCTGTTATAATAAAATGATGAATAAGTCCTGCACCAGGAAATCCCTTCCCAGGGAGGACTACCCAATCTTCATAGGGTTTTGCCTCATGATAGGCCACAGTGCCCCTGAGCCAGCCCTGAAATCAGCCTCACTGGTTTGCATCTCTGCTTCTATCCATCTGCCAGACCTATGTTAATTAAGACTCACCAAAATTTCCACAATATTTTCTTCTATTTTTTTTTAATATCCTTTGTGGCAGCCTTTAGTCATACTGAATTACCAGCCTGAGTTGTCTTCTGTGTCTCAAAGTACCTATTATTATTTTGACTAATGTTCTGATCATGAAGTTGCACTGGTGTGAGTGGTCTCCCCTTACCCTCACTCTAGTTTTCCCCATTAAGTCCTATTAGTTCTAGTGGAAATTTTGCAGAATATTAGATTTTTAGTTTTTATTTTTTTTCAAAAACACAGAACCTCTATACTGATAATTACAACTTCTCCTAAGCTACCCATAATTACAAGCATACGGTAAAATGTCCTATACATTTCTCACCTACTGGTACAAAAAATATTGAAGTCCCCGCCATGTCCCAGGCACTGTGTTCATCTCTTCTACTACTCCATTTGAAAATGCTTGAAAAGTTTGTATCTCCAGAAATGATGGAAATATTTTTGGTATCTTTACGTTAATACTTTCTATCCAAATATCCTTTATATACATCAAAATTCTTTCCTGAACATAGTACTCTTGTTTTAAAAACTCAATTCATTTTGCTATTTGGAGAACTGTAACCTAGATTTCCTCTCACTAGTGTTTTCAGCATCTTTCCTACCTCACTTTCATCAGATTCTCGGAGTGGAGATCAGCCTTGACAAGAAAATCTCTCAATTCCTACCTGGCAGCTCACTTCATAGCTTCTCACTCTTTTACTCCACCACCTAGGGCTTTATTTCACAGCTGCAGATTTCACTCAATAAACTAGACTACACAGGGCTTTTCAACTTCTTGGAGCTGCTTCATAACACAGCCCCTAAAATAAAGCAAAGCCATACACATATACACACAACACATATACACATTTCACATTATTCTCAGCGGGAAAAATGTCCCACCAGATGCAGTACTTTTAAAGCTAGTATTTCAAATAGCAGAGAAAATGGGATTGTTTTGCTGTTATCAATTTACTTTGTTTCCCATGATTAGTGTGTTATATGGAGACAGGGAGAATTTTAGAATCTAAATATATTGTTTTGCTTTAATAAGGACTGATTAAGACACAAACAAATAAAAACAATAAAAAAAATTAAAACCTTACCCTAGCTCACAGTGAGATGATAATGATGAACATGACTTTAGAGTATTATGAATGGAAACACAGCAAGATATGCATTAATATATATGATACTGCAAATACAAATAATAAAGTCAGCCCCCCTCCCCCAAACCTACACACACAAAATGGTGAGAATGAGGTAAATTTTCCTGATATGGAAAGCAAACTACTTTCTGTCAATCTCATTTCCCCCATTTCAGTGGAACTTAATGAAAGATGGGTTGATGTAATAGCTTGTGGCTCTGCTATTTCCATTGGTTCTCAGCTAATGGCAAACAGATTCCTCTGTTTAGGAGGACTGCTTTAGGTCTGTTACTTATGGCCTCCCATAAACAAGAGTATATTTAGGAAAAATACAAAGAATAATCCTACCTGTGGACTTTATATGAGTGCTTACAAATGGAAATACATCAGGACTTAACATACTGCAAGATGCTAAATGTCTGGAAACTTTAGGAATACAAACAGTTTGTTAGAAGAACCCCAAAACGACAGCCAGTAAAACATTTCCCTTTTTACATGTTTATTATGTGATATTTTTACATTTACAAATTTTTATAAAGTAATTACTATGTACTAATTATTCTTGGTCGTCGGATACAACAGTGAATAAACAATAATTCTTTGATCTTTGTTCTTTGTAGGAATGAGAAAATGAAGTATCCAGACAATAAAAAATTGAAGCGACAAAGTAATTTTATTTAGTATTTAAAAATATAAGGTAGTATCTGCCAGCAGATGGCTTGGTAGTTAGGACGCTGGGTCCCACATGGCTGACAGCTCAGTTCAGGCCCCAGACCCAGCAGCTTGAAAAAACGCATTGGACATATATGGATGCATGCCCGAATCTCAAGAGGAGGATAGAGGAACAAGGATTGTAGTGTGGTTACTCTCTCCCCACAGGGGGTGCTTTCCCACTTTTCCCTCTCTCTTCCTCTCTCCTGTAAGTGCATGTACCTACAACAAGTTAAAAAAAAAAATGTAGTCAGGGAGCCAAGGAAGATCTTTGTGGTGTGGTGAACTATGAACACAGTCTTGAATGGGGAGAAGGCTCAGGAGATCTAGAGACAGAATATTCCCAGTAGATGAAACATTTGGTATGTAGGTCTACAGAGGGCAACCAGCTCAATTGTTTTAAGAGACCAAAAAATAAAATACCAGTATGGCTAAGAACATGAGCAAGGAGTAAAGAGAGAGCAAAATGTGGACAGAAGCTTGAACATAGTAACTACTTAATGGTTGTAAACAGGAGAGTGATGTAATCAGATTTTTAACGGCAGTTTTACTGGTAATTACCCATGAAGGCTGGCATTGGCATGGAAGAAGAGTGGATTTAAGAAAACCTGAATGTAGGATTGTACAGGGGAGCAGATATCATTTATAAATTCTGATAGCCTTCTATGTTCTGATTTGGACTTAGACTTGAACATGGCATGCTTACCATAAATCCTCAACTCCACAGATTAACCTGTGGTTTTGTTGTTGTTTGTTTTTCATTTTAAATTATTTCACAATCTAAATGGGTCATGACAACCAAATAAAGAGGATGGCAGAAAAAAATACTGGTCAAAGCTCAAGTAATATCCAATAGTTGCCTACTCAGTTTTCTGATATTAGTAAACCTAAATTTTTTTCCAATGCAATAGGTTTTTGTGATTTCAGACCTATTATGTATGCATAAATATTTATTAGTCTTTACCCAGTATTATCTATGAAGAAAAAAAAAGAAAACACGTTTTCTACTTGTTCACAGTAACAGCCTGCTTTGTTATTTTTGTTGTAACATCCAAATTTTGTATACATACTGAAAAGCTCACATAAATGTAATTTGATGAATTATCATTAAATTCCTGCTTATATTGAGGAGCTCCAGAGACCCTGTTCAGACCCTGTCCAGAAGTAACCTTCCAGTTACTTCTCCTCCAATAGTAACCATTATTCTGACTCCTAACATATTAAGTAATCATGTTCAGTTTTGATCTCAATATAAACAGGAACATATAGTATGTTTGCTTCTGTGCATGGCTTCTTTCATACATACAATCCATATAATTGTATGACTGTAATTCAGTTATTCTTATTGCTTTCCATTGCGTTAAATATGTATCCTCAAATATTCATCCATTGTACTGTTACTGGTATTAGGGTAGTTCCCAGTTTAAGGCTCATTTTACATGAACATTGTAGTAGGTTGCATTAGATGAAAAAGAAATATACATGCATGCGTGCACACACAAAACACACATTTCTGCTGAATATATACCTAGGAGTATATACTAGAAGTTGTTGGGCCAAAGGTTACTAATATTTTAAACTTCTAATACTACCAAACATTCTTCTAAAGAGATTATACAAATTTACACTAGCAGTATATGAGTGTTTCGGTTGGTGAACATCCTAGAATAGCATAGTGCGGCTTTTTTTTTGTGAAACATCTTAGAAATACATAGTTGGGTTTTTTTTTTTTTTTTTTTTTTTTTTTTTTAGGTTTTTGCCATAGGATGTGTATGCTCACTGGGGAAAGAGACAGAAAGACAGAGACAGAGAGAGGGAAAGTGAGAAAATACCTCCCAGGGGAAATGACCACACCACAATCCCTTCTCAATTCTTTGTTTGGGATTTTGGGCACACACGCCCAACTTGAGTCTCAGGTCACTGGGTCCAGGACTTAACCTGCAGTCAACCCTGAGGGAGTCAAGCATCTTAACCACCATGCCACCTCTGGGCCCCTACTTTTACTTTTATATCTGGTGCTGCTTAAGAGATACCGAAACACATTATAGAATACTTTGGGAGCATGTAATCTACCTTAAGTCATATTGTACCATCCACATAATGGTGTATTTCCATATTTGCAATAATTAGTATTTTGGCCACATGTATAACACATATGAAAAAGGCATGAAATGAGTACATGGAAATGACACCACACATTATCATCACTCACTCCTGAAGTCCACTCACTGTGAGCAAGTCTCTAAGGTTTACAAGTAATACCCCTGTCCTGTAAATACAAAAGAGTAACTGTTTTTGTTTTTGTTTTTGTTTTTGTTTTTGTTTTTTGAGAGGTTTTTGCTATAGGGCACGTGCGCTTGCCAGACAGACAGAGAGAGACAGAGAGATAGAAAGCGAGAAATCACCCCCTGGGGGGATGGCCACATGGTAATCCCTTCTCTTTCATTCTCCTCTCAGGATCTTGGGCACGCACACACACACGCCCGGTGTGAGTTTAAGCCACCGGGTCTGAGACTCGAACCGCGGTCGACTACGTGGGAGTCCAGGGACAGTCATTACGCTAACTGCTGGTCCCAAGAGTAACTGTTTTAATACCTACATACCTGATGATTTGATTCTCTGGTCAATAACACACTCTTTTCCAGAATATTAAGTTTTTGTACATGCTTCTTATATTAATGAAATACTGAATTTGGTCAACTATTAGACTATAATCAAACATAAATTTGCTTAAAGATCATCTCCAGACACTTTATAGCATTCATGTCTTAATGAGCAAGAAAACACATTGACTCTGAAATCATTGTTTTGGGAACATTTTGTCTAAAGCTTTATTGCCTTTTAAAAGCCCTATCATTCTAAGGTTTTAGAAATAAATTCAATTTTAACAGTACTTCATGAAATAATTTTATTCTCTGAGCATAAGGAATAGCTTGCTGAGAACACTACATATATAAACTGAGAAGTTAATATCCATTCTGTGTTGAAGCGTTGTGCTAGGTATCTTGGAATAGTTGGTCATTAAGCGAGGTGTAACACCAGCTCTTCCAAAATACTCGTGAATAACATGGAAAGTCGTGATATGTGGGTGGCAGCTGTTTCTGCTACCTTGGCCAACCAGCTCAGTGATTAATATGGCATATTTTCCACATTTTTTCAAGGGAAGGCAGAATATTCAATAGGACAAAGTCAGTTAATGCTATGTTTAATCATGTCCAAGTACATGAATTATAAGTATTCACCTTCTTCCACTTATATAATCATCCTTTATCTTCTTACTTCTAGATAAAAATATATTTCCAGAATAAGGTACAATTATTTAGGGAATAGAGATTGAGATATTATAGTTCTTTATTTCATGTAGAACATAAATACATTTTTAATAAAATAAAAAATGATAATAAAAATACTATTCCTGGGGAAACAGAATATAGCATACATGTTATATATTAATATGTGTTATACAAATATTCCACATTATTATGTCTTGTAAATGTGCAAAGCCTTACAAAATAACAAGTACATCTCTTGGGCACTTTCTCAAATGTAAGATTCTCAAACTACTGATTATCCTAACTATTCCTTACAATTTATTATTATGGTAGGGATAGTTAGTTTAATTCATGTAAGACATCCTGTGAATCAAATATCATAATCAATTACTAGGGAGAGGAATTTTGGTTCACAAATACTGTGAGAAAAGTTGTATTTGGTTTTGGGGAGTGTTGGGATTTCTATTGTTATTGAATATTTATCATCTTTCTCACTCTTGGCATTTCTGTAACAAGTTGCACAGAAGAGAGATTCTGTGTTCCAATTTGCACTGGCCTGTGGCCTTGGTTTTCACAACTGCAATACTTAATGATCACTGTAAATGCCTAGGGTCTTCCCTGCACTTACTATACTAATTTTGATTCTCTTCTGAAAGTTATTTAAGCCAAAATGAGATAAATATTATAAGAATATACTAGTTTATCATTTAACTTAGAGAAAGTTTAAGAAGCTTTTGGTCTTGTTATCTGTTGAGGGTTATCTTTTTTTTAAAGTTTATTTTATTTGTAATAAAGGGTACAAACACACACATGAGAGAGAGAGAGAGTGAGATAGAAGCACTGTCACCTCAGTCTCATCATGTCACAAACCCTCTTCCCCAGGTCTCCAGCACATCAAGTTCTTGGGTACCCATGCATGTACCTGGTGTGTTTTCAGGTTGACTGGCCAGGGATCCTAACCATAGTTGACCATGTGACTTCCAGAACTTCAATATAATTTGCTACCAACTGTGCCACTAGGTGACCCCAAGAGACTTTTCTTTAGCAAGAAAAAGAATAAGGCAATACAGCACAGTGGCTAAGAGCCCAAGAGTCTAAAACTAGGATAATAATATTTATCTTTCAAGTTTTTTTCTTTTAGAGTTTTTGCTACAATGTGTGTGTGCGCGCCAGAAAGACAGAGACAGAGAGACAGAAAGTGAGAAATCACCCCCCAAAGAGGGATGGCCACTCCGCAATCCCTTCTCCTCCATTCTTTTGGGATCTTGGGCACGCACGCACACGCGCCGGCATGAGTTTAAGGCACCGGGTCTGGGACTAGACTACATGGGAGTTCAGCGACATAGCTATTATGCTAACTGCTGGTCCCTCTTAAGTTTTATAAAACAGAAATGTCCATAATCTAAGAATGTCCCTCCTCCAAAGCAGTTGCCAGAAAACAGAACTGGCAGCTGAATCAATGCTAAACTAGAAAATCTTTGGTCACATTACAACTGGAGCCTAGCACCTCCCCAAACCCAACACATTTCATTTCTTTCTTCACATATCCTCCTTTAGGAAAAGTGCACATGCTAGCCAGAAAATAGACTCTTTTAATTTTGGTGTCTCTATCCAGGTCTCAGAAACTAGTGAGCAAGTAAAATGCTTTTAGAAGATACTGAATTTCTTCTTTCAAGTTTGAAGAGTCCATCAGAGTTGAAAGGACACTGAAGAGAGAATTCAACCACCTGGATTGTTCTCCTGCCAGACTTGCCTCTGAAAGTTCTGTCATCTTGGCAAGTCAAGAATTCTGATGGAATTACATAAACTTACCAGGCAAGAGGGAAGGATCTTTACATCAGTGGTTTTTCAATGTGATAAATCAGGAAATTCTTTCTTTAATTCACATCTTATGAGTATACCAAATATGATTACCTCAATAGATGCAGAAATAAACATTTGGCAAAATTAGACAGATTTATGACAAAAAAGCTAAAAAAAAGGTATACAATTAATATACTTCAACATAATATTAGATATATATGACAATCCCATAGCTAACAGACATTATATTCAACAGTGAAAAGTTGATAGATCAAGAACAAGACAAGGCTGCCTACTCATTCTCACCACTTCTGATCATCATATTATTAGGCACCCTAGACAGATCAACTAAGAAAAAGATAAAATACATACAAGTTAGAAACGAAGGTGTTAAATTGTCTTTTGTACATGTCATGATCTGGTGAGGGTCCCATAGCTTAGTGGTTAAGGGAACCAGATCCAACATGACCAATCACAGTTTGGATCTGTCCATATCCGCTTGAAAATGTATGTGCCCAAAAGCTTGACAAGATGAAAAATGGTGGAGAAAGGATTGCAGTGTGACTATGCCCCACCCAGGAGTATTTTCCGTCTCCTACTCTGTCTCTATCTCTGTCTCTGTATCTCTCTTTCTCCTGTCTTTCTCTATCTTTGCAGTGAATGCATGTATTCTCTGGCAATAAAAAAATGAAAAAAAAAAAAACCTATATAATAGGGGAAGTATACTCTCGTCAATAAATAGTATTATGAATATTGAATACTCATGCAAAATAATGAAATTGGACCCTTGTCTTTTGCTGTATACAAAAATTAACTAAAAATTGATTAAAGATTTAAATGCAATGTCTTAAACTCTAAAAATCCTAGAAGAAAACATTAAAAAAAAACCTTAAAAATGTTTATATGTATGTGTATATATATATATATATGACATTAAAAACACAGGCAACAAAAGCAAAAACAAATAAGTGAGACTATATCAAATGAAAAGAATTTGATACAGCAAAATAAATAACAATATGGCATGGGATAAAATATTTTTGTAAATCATGTATCTGATAAAGTGTTATCACCCAATTTAAATATGGGCAAAGGGAGACCAACAGAACCAACAGATGGCATAATGGTTATGTCACTGGACTCCCATGTAATCGATCACAGTTTGAGTTCCAGATCCAGCAGCTTATGTGTGTGCATGTGTGTGCATGCCTAAAGTCCCAAGAGAAGAATGGAGGAGAGGGGATTGCAGTGTGGCCATCCCCAATAGGGGATGATTTATCACTTTCTGTCTCTTTTTCTCTCTCTGGCACATGCACTTGCCATACAGCAAAAAATTTCTCTCTTTGAAAAGAAATTGGAGAAGAACCTTAAAAAATACTTATCAAAAGAAGACATGCAAATGGCCAACAGGTTAAGAAAAATGTTCAACATTACTGATCATAACATAGATGCAAATTACAACGATGAAGTATCAACTCACTCCTGTCAGGATGGCTATAATAAAAAAGCCAAAAGATAACAAGTGTTGCCAAGAACATGGAGAATATATACTGTTGGAAGAAATGTACATTGATATACGAATTATGAAAAATGGTACAGAGGCTCCTCCAAAATTAAAAATAGAACTTCCATATGGTTCAGTTGCACTATGGGGTATACATGTAGAAGAAATTAAATGTGTCTTAAAGAGATATTTGCACTTCCATGTTAATTCCAGTATTATTCACAATAACCAAGATATGGAAACAACCTAAGAGTTATCACATACTCTATAAGTGATGAATAGATAAAGAAAATGTGGTAACATATACAGACAATGAAATATTATTCAGAAGAGAAGGGGAAAATAAAGAAGGAAATTTTACCATTTGTAGTAGTATTGGTAAACCCAGAGAACATTATGCTAAGCGAAAGTAGTTAGACACAGACAAATACTGCATGTTCTTACTCATATGTGAAATCTAAAGAAATCAAACTTATGGAAAAAAAAAAGAGCAGAAGGGTAGTTACCAGGAATCAGCAAAGCAGAGGAAAATGGAAGATCTTGGTTGAAGTATACAAACTTTGAGTACAAGATGGATAAGTTGTGAAGGGCTAATGTATGGCATGATACTTATAGTTAATAAAAATGTAGCACTGGGACCAGCAAATGGCAAAATGGTAACATCACTGGACTCCCACATAATTGATCAGTTTGAGTCCTGTACCCGGCAGTTTAAAATGCATGCCAGGTGCATGGGCATGCATTCCCAAAATCCTGAGAGCATAATGAAGGAAAAGGGATTGCAGCATGGCTGTAACACCCTCTGGGGGGGAGAGTTCTCACTTTCTGTCTCTCTGTCTCTCTGTCTCTCTCTCTTCAGTGAGTGCATTCACCTTGTAGCAAAAAAACTGTCTACAAAAAGAGAAGCAACAAAAAAATGTAGCATATACTTGAAATTTGCTAAGAGAATAGGTAAGTATTCTCACTTCAAAAAAATAGTAAACTATGTGATGTGAATAATATGTTTAATTAGCCTGATGATGCCACTCATTTTACAATGTGTATCTATATATGATCATGTTTTGTACCTGAAATACATAAATTTTTATTTGCCTATCATATCTCAATAAAGCTAGAAAAAAGAAACAATTGAATTAAGAAAAAAATCAAGAATGAGAAACTGCGTAATTGTTTATAATTTTTAGAAAAAAGTGTGGGACCAGCAGTTAGTGTAATGGCTATATTGCTTAACTCCCATGTAGTTGAATGTGGTTTGAGTCCAGACCCAGTGGCTTAAACTCATGCCGGGCACTTGTGCATGTGTGCCTAAGATCCTGAGAGGAAAATGGAGGAGAAGAGATTGCAGCGTGGCCATCCTCCTTGATAGGTGATTTCTTGCTTTCTGTCTCTGTCTCTGTCTCTCTCTTTCTGGTGAGCGCTCACTCCCTATAGCAAAAACCTCTCCAAAAAAAAAAAAAGAGTCACAACCATAAAGCAGACATGCTGTAGGTCTTTGCTGTTCCCTCTCCAATCTCTCCCCAGCTTTTATGTGACCCTCAAGGAGTTTCCTTCAGAAACCCATGTATTGGATAACTAATGGATTAAAACCCAATAGTTTGAAACCAATGAACTGGACAATTTAAAATCAATAAATTGGAAGTTACTAAGTTTAATGCTGACTGAACTGTTAAATTTAATGCGGTTATAGTTATTGCTAATCCTGAGTGATTTTACTTTGTGCTTTGAGATCTGATATCTGGGGCCATATTAAGAACCATTCAGCTGACTGTATGGGGATGCAGTAGTAAAATGCAATACTCTGAAAGTCTGACCCACATGGAAAAGCTCTGTGTTCAAGTCCAGAGACCTCATGAGCACTTTAGGTATACATATGCCCACAATCCAAGACTAGTTAAAGCTGGGGAGTGGATCCTGGTATTGAGAATCTGCTGGAGGTGCTATTTCTCTGTCTCTCTCTCTTGCTCATGGAATAAATATATACATAACTTTACAAAAACAAAACAAAACAACTCCAGTGTAACATGGGTAAATATTGTATGACTATCAGACAAAGGAGGTGGAGCTCCATGCTGACCCTAAGGTTGTGACTAGCTCGTAAGAGCAGCTTCGTCACTATGGACTCTTCCTCCAGACTGTATAGTTTTCAAACTGAATTCAGTACTTGACTAGCAGCAAGAGAATTGTTGGGGCACCTGAATGCCTGCCCTGACAATCCCAGCAAAAGCAGCTGTTTTTATTGTACCACATTTTTTACTTCCTCAAACTCGTTGTTGGGACAAAGAATTCTGTGCCCCTAAAATGTGAAAGCCACTGTTTCGAGACATCACCATTCACCCTTTACTCATAGCTCATGTGTATGTTCTGTTGTACTTTTATCTGAGAGATAGCAGTGCAGCTTCAGAGACAGAAATAACAATTCAGACATTTTTACAAGGATTATTGTTCCTTCTACTCAAAATTTGATGAGTAGTAAGTACAGTGAGGATATTCAAATGCCTTCTTGTTGGTATCATTACTATATATATGTATAGCATTTTGGGAGCGTAGTCACAAATAATTTTCTTAATTTGCTCCTCCTGGACAGCCTATGGCAAAAAATAAGGAATCTATTATCATTTTTTATTTTAAATCAGGGCTAGATGATGCTAAACATTTCACTAGAAATGAAATGCTGACTAGTGGAAGAGAAGAGACTTAAATCCTCTAGGTAACCCTATTTGGACAAAGGACAAAGGAGAAAAAGATGAATAATTTTTTGTATTATTATTCCTTCTATTTTTCTTATAAATGAACTTTACTTCTACATTTCACTGTATGTACACACAAATACACATACACACACATAAACATATATAAGAGTACTTCAAAAAGTCAGGGGGATATGCAATTAAGGTACAAATATATTTTGGTACAATAATTTTTTAAACCATGCTCAATTTTTTATAATAACCATTTCTCATGAACTATTTGAAGACATTTTGTGTTTGTGTGTGTTTGTGTACATATAAACATACATATAAATGAAAAAATATATTTAAAAAATTTCAAGATACTAAACTTATTCATGCATCAACATTTTACAATAAATCATTTTTCAGCAACCTGTGTAGAATGCTTTTAGTACAAATATTTTATAACCAGATACTTTAAGCTTAATTATGAATTTTTAAATTATTCTTGCTTATTTATGACTCCTTCAAACTAAATAGTTAGAAACAATTTAAGTAATATTATGAAGAGTGGGGTCACAGGAGCTTCCATTCTAAATGAAAAAATATAGCAGAAAACTCAAGTGACATGCAGTAGACTGAATCCTCTAACAGAATTACTTATTATGCTATCTCATGTTTGGGATGGGCCTTTGTTCCAAGAGATCCACATTACCATAGGCATCAATCTCTGTAGGATCTAAAGCCCACCAGCTTTTTGAAGATGCCCTGAAGAAGTCAGAGCATGAATACTTCTGAGTACCACACAACCTCACACACTTAGACATCTGATGTGTCTTCAGGGAGTCAACTATATAATTAGCAGATTTGGGGGCTCTGCCTTGTTAAGTGAAGAACTTTCCCCTGAGAGTCACTTCTGTCTATGGGCCTCATAAATTGAAACAATTACTCTGCTTTTAAGATAGCAAATCAACTCCATTTGAAACATCAGATACATTCACACATATATTTTAAAACATTCTTCTTTCAGAAATTCTCTAAAAACAAATATTTTACATACTTTATAACTCATTTTTAATCTTTACTTTTATCTAAGCTTAGAATTAGAATTATTGATAACTCTTAAATTAAGGATAAAACAAAACAGACAAGTTTGAAGCTTCATAAACTTTTCTCTGTGGTGATTTTTTTCACAATGCATAGCAGAATATATAAAATGATACAATTTTATAGTTAACAATATATCCCTTACCTGCTACTTTCTATCTTAAAACTGGACCTATGAGAGACTCAGCCGAGAAACCCAACTAATTAGTCAACATAGCTATCATTCTATTTCATTTATTGATGCATGTATTCTTTCATTGATCAAAAAGAATGAAATGTTCACTACCATAGATCAGGCACTCTGCTAAGCACAGGACATAAAATGATTAGGAAAAAGAGTCTCTATTTTCAAGAGGTTTACAGAGCATTCCCTCTTAGCCTACTTATTTTTATTTTTTTAAAAGAATTACTTGTTTAATTTATTATTATTACTATTCAGATTGTTATAGGACATGAGCACTCACCAGAAGGAAATAGAGACAGAAAGTGAAAAAGCAAGCCAACAGGTCTGGGACTCAAATCATGGTCAGCCACATGGGAGTTCAGCACATTAATCACCATGCCACCTGCTGCCCCCAGTTTATTTATTCTCATTTTACATAGAATTCTAACATCGCTATACATCTAGGTGACAAGCTTATATCAGAAGAAAAATATCAAGTTACACAAAAAATTAGTACAAAAATGTATGGAGAAAAGGAAGAATTAGTAAGGAAAGAGAGAGAGAAGTTAACAGATTTGTTAAACAAATGCTTATTGAGTGTCTATTATGTGGAAGCATTTTCAAGAATCTAGAGACAATCATTGAACAAAAAGTAAAGAACCCCAGGTCTCATGGGTTTCAAATTCTAGTAGCAAGCCAATAAACATCAAAAAAAGTATGAGGCCCAGCCTCTGTAATGCAGTTGATCAGCTGCAGAGCTGGAAGCCACATATCAACTATACTTCTAGTCCCTGACTTGGTCAGCTTGAAAACAGACTGGGTCTGCGTGTACATGCCCACAATCCTGGCAGCCTAGAGGAGTGGGGTAAGGAGATTACAATGTGACTGAGCCCTACGGAACGTACTCTCTCACATGCTCATGTGCTTTCTCTCATGCTTGTACACAAGCTCTATCATGAATAAAAGACAACCAAAAAAACAAAAAGGAGTTGGAAAAATTAATACATAGTATCATCATAGCACCCAACACTTTCCTTGCATCATATACTAGACACTGGTCCAAGCATTTCCCTTGTAATAATTCATTTAATCCACTCAATATCTTTCTTCAATGTGAACTATACTTTTGCCCATTTTACAGCAGATAAAATTGAGGCATTTCTCCAAAGGCACACTTTTTCAGACGGTACAATGTACAAGTATACATTTGCTCTGATCGAGGTCACAGGGAATATCCTGCCCATATCCAATATCCCCCTCCCTGTGCTCTTAGAGGCCCTTGCCACTTTTTTGAAGAAAAAGACCCCTAGGCATTGAGGAAAATAATTTGAAAAGCACCGATAGAGGAAAGCTCAGTTTTTGCATAGTTGAATAGGTATTACGGCATCTACTCACTGTACTCTAAAGAGCTAATGGTATTTTATACATATACTTTGATTTTTCCCTCTATCTTTTCTATGAGTAGGAAACAAGGTATCTCTATTCTCTAAGTAAACTTAAAGAGGCATTAAAAAGTGAACTGACAATTTGAAAAGCACCGATAGAGGAAAGCTCAGTTTTTGCATAGTTGAATAGGTATTACGGCATCTACTCACTGTACTCTAAAGAGCTAATGGTATTTTATACATATACTTTGATTTTTCCCTCTATCTTTTCTATGAGTAGGAAACAAGGTATCTCTATTCTCTAAGTAAACTTAAAGAGGCATTAAAAAGTGGACTGACTAGGGAACCAGCAGTTGGCGTAATGGCTATGTCGCTGGACTCCCATGTAGTCGACCGCGGTTCGTGTCCCGGACCCGGTGGCTTAAAAAACTCATGCCGGGCGCGTGTGTGTGTGTGTGTGTGCCCAAGATCCCGAGAGGAGAATGGAGGAGAAGGGGTTGCGGTGTGACCATCCCCCCCTGGGGGGTGATTTCTTGCTTTTTGTCTCTATGTCTCTCTCTGTCTGTCTGGCGAGCGCACGCACCCTACAGTGAAAATCTCTCCAAAAAAAAAGTGAACTGACTAACACTGTTTTTACCAGATCCCAGAGATTCACTGAATCATAGAAGTAGGAAAGTTCTCTCTGTATACCAGCAAGAACTGTCATTAACTTAACCAGAAATAGACTTTCTAGAGAAGGTTATTCTACAAACTGTTCAATAATGTTTTCAGTTTGGAATTTTCATCCTCTCCTAATATTAATTGAATATTTATTATGTGAGTTTGTCCCTGAATCAAGAGCTGAGACAACAGAGAAGCCTATGACCTGTAATAATGAGGTATAAATCTCGTTGAGAAAGAAAATAAATGTTATTTTTCATCAAGTTTATATCTAAATTAGTGTGTCTGTGTTTATCAGTGGGGGTAAATGGATAATGGATAGATGAATAGAAGAAAAGATGAAGGGTGGAAGAAAAAAAGGAGAAATGGGGCCAGCAGTTACCGTAATGGCTATGTCGCTGGACTCCCATGTAGTCTACCGTGGTTCACATCTCAGACCCAGTGGCTTAAAACTCACGCCAGGCACATGTGCATGCGTGCCCAAGATCCTGAGAGGAGAATGGAGGAGAAGGGACTGCAGCGTGACCATTCCCCCTGGGGGGTGGGGGTGATTTCTCGCTTTCTGTCTCTCTGTCTCTCTCTGTCTGGAGAGTGCACACTCCCTATAGCAAAAACCACTCAAAAAATGAAAGAAAGAAAGAAAGAAAGAAAGAAAGAAAGAAAGAAAGAGAGAGAGAGAGAGAGAGAGAGAGAAAGAAAGAAAGAGAGAGAGAAAGAAAGAAAAGAAAAGAAAAAAAGGAGAAATGAATGAAAGGAAGAAGGGAGAGTAATGAATATGGTGAGATAGAGAAACTGACTACCAAGTGAATAGGAAAGATATGAGTGCTACTACTGTACAGAATAGTCCTATATCATTGAGACTGCTTACATGATTTGTTAAGTGTTTAGGAAGGCAAGAAAACAGGTTCTGCCTTTTTTTTTTTTTTTGAGAGATTTTTGCTACAGGGCGAGTGTACACACTGGAGAGAGGAAGAGACAGAGAGGCAGAAAGCTAGAAATCATCCCACAGGATAGATAACCATGGCATATTGCCTTCTCCTCCCTGAATTTTAGGCACACAGACACATGACTCAAACTGCTGTTGGCCATGTAGGAGTCTAGCGCTTAGCCATTATGCCACCTGCTAGCCCCAGATCTGGACATTTTAAAAAGTTGTTATAAATCTAATTCTAAAGGAAAACTTCCTAAATGTCTCTAGAATAACCACCAAATAAGATTATTCATAAATCCAAATTTAATAAATAATTATCTAATAAAGTATATAGCACTGGAGTTGAGTCTTTAAAATTAGCCTGCTTTAGAAAAATAGAAAAGAAGAAATTCTCAACAAGTAATACCAGAAGAGAGACCATAACCTGTTTTTAGACAAGAAATAAATCCATGTGTCTGCTGTAGAAGTAATATATTTGGATTGGATAAGAGATGATGAAATTAGAGAAATAGGGGCCATAATGCAGAGTACGTAGAGTTTCAGTCTCTGTATTAAGAAAAGCATAGGCTAAAGGTTTTGTTTGGGCTTTAGGTTTTTAAACATTTTTATTAATTTTTAAAAGAGTAAAACATGCTGGGACCAGCAGTTAGCGTAATGGCTATGTCACTGGACTCCCATGTAGTTGACAGCGGTTCGCGTCCCGGACCCAGTGGTTTAAAACTCACACCGGCCACGTGTGCGTGCGTGCACAAGATCCCAAGAGGAGAATGGAGGAGAAGGGATTGCGGTGTGGCCATTCCACCTGGGGGTGATTTCTCACTTTGTATCTCTCTGTCTGTCCCTGTCTGGCGAGCACACGCACCCTATGGCAAAAACCTCTCCAAAAAAAAAAAAAAAGAGAGAGAGTAAAATATAAACATGTCAACTGCTATGTTAGGAAGATTATTTCATAAGATAAAAATATGACAGATTAAGATAGAAAAAAACAGTCTATATTTGCTACAAATGCAACAATTCTCCTGCTCAGATAACTTTTTCTTAGAAAAGTCTTCAGTAACTAAGAAACCTGAAGTCAGCACACTTTAACATGAACCTTCAAAACTCTCAGTTCTGGGGGGAACCAGCAGTTAGCGTAATGGCTATGTCACTGGACTCCCATGTATTCGACTGGTATTCGACTGGGGTTCATGCCACGGACTCAGTGGCTTAAAACTCGCGCAGAGGCACATGTGCATGCATGCCCAAGATCCCGAGAGGAGAATGGAGGAGAAGGGA
>NW_006159559.1:7631-8571 GCF_000334495.1 Tupaia belangeri chinensis | reverse complement strand
GCGCACTTGCCAGAAAGACAGAGACAGAAAGCGAGAAATCACCCCCCTGGGGGGATGGCCATGTCGCAATCCCTTTTCTTCCATTCTCCTCTTGGAATCCTGGGCGTGCACGCACACACGCCCGGCATGAGTTTAAGCCACCGGGTCTGGGACTCGAACTGCGATCGACTATGTGGGAGTCCAGCGACATAGCCATTACGCTAACTGCTGGTCCCAGGATGGATATTCTGCCATTTTACTAGAAGGGTTCAAAATTAATGGGGAAAAGGGTCTCATAAACAATTATTATAAGATATGGCCTGATGTATTTAACAAAAATAAAAAATATGTCGCTGGACTCCCATGTAGTCGGCTGCAGTTCAAGCCTTGGAACCGGTGGCTTAAACTCACGCCAGGTGCATGTGCATGCATGCACAAGAGCCCAAGAGGAGAATGGAGGAGAAGGGATTGCGGTGTGGCCATTCCACCTGGGGGTGATTTCTCACTTTGTATCTCTCTGTCTGTCCCTGTCTGGCGAGCACACGCACCCTATGGCAAAAACCTCTCCAAAAAAAAAAAAAAAGAGAGAGAGTAAAATATAAACATGTCAACTGCTATGTTAGGAAGATTATTTCATAAGATAAAAATATGACAGATTAAGATAGAAAAAAACAGTCTATATTTGCTACAAATGCAACAATTCTCCTGCTCAGATAACTTTTTCTTAGAAAAGTCTTCAGTAACTAAGAAACCTGAAGTCAGCACACTTTAACATGAACCTTCAAAACTCTCAGTTCTGGGGGGAACCAGCAGTTAGCGTAATGGCTATGTCACTGGACTCCCATGTATTCGACTGGTATTCGACTGGGGTTCATGCCACGGACTCAGTGGCTTAAAACTCGCGCAGAGGCACATGTGCATGCATGCCCAAGATCCCGAGAGGAGAATGGAGGAGAAGGGA
>NW_006159559.1:0-7028 GCF_000334495.1 Tupaia belangeri chinensis | reverse complement strand
AGAATGGATTATGGCATGGCCATCCCCCCTGGGGGGTGATTTCTTGCTTTCTCTCTCTCTGTCTTTCTCTGTCTTTCTGACGAGTGCATGCGCCTTATAACAAAAACCTCTCCAAAAAAAAAAACAACTCTCAGTTCTTTCACTCTGCTTTATTTATCTTTTTGCAAGAAGAGTGGAGTGGGTGGTATATCACCCCCTGACCCAAAAATATACTGCAAAGCTGTGATAATCAAAATAGCATGGTATTAGCACAAAAACAGACAGGTGGACCAATAAAATAGAATAGAGACCTCAGAAATAAACTCCAAAGCTTATAGCCAACTGATCCTTGATAAAGGATACCAGTTGATCCACTGGGAAAAAGAAAGCCTCTTTAGCAAATGGTGCTGAAAAAACTGGGTATCCCCTTGCAGAGAGATTAAACTCTCATCTTTCACCATAACAAAAATCAACTCAAAATGGATAAAGGATCCAAACCTAAGACCTCAAACTATAAAACTACTGGTGGAAAAGACTGGGGAAACTACAGGAAACATTGGGGTATGCAAAGACTTCTTAAATAAGACTCCCAAAGCACAGGCAATAATACCCAAAATAGACAATTGGGACTCCATTACATTAAGAAGTTTCTGCACAGCAAAGGTCACAGTAATTAGTGTGCATTGACAACTCTAGGAATGGGAGAATATGCCTCAGATAAGGGACTGATAACCAGAATACACAGAGAACTCAACCGGCTTATCTGAAAAGAAAAGATTAGCCCAATTTAAAGATGAGGAAATGAGCTGAATAAAAATCTCTCTAAGGAAGACATACAAACAATCAAGAAGCAAATGAGGAAATGCTCAACATTCCTTATCATAAAGGAGATACAGATTAAAACCACAATGAGATACCACCTAACTTCTGTCAGAATGGTGAAGATTATTTTATTTTATTTTATTTTTGAGAGGTTTTTGCTATAGGGCGTGTGCGCTTGCCAGACAGAGATAGACAGAGAGACAGAAAGAGAGAAATCTCCCCCCAAGGGGGATGGCCATGCTGCAATCGCTTCTCCATTCTCCTCTTGGGACCTTGGGCACGCACGCACACATGCCCAGCGTTAGTTTTAAGCCACCGGGTCCGGGACACAAACCGCAGTCGACTACGTGGGAGTCCAGCAACATAGCCATTTCGCTAACTGCTGGTCCCCAGAATGGTGAAGATTAAAAGTACGAAAAGTGATAAATGTTGACAGGATTGTGGTGAAATGGGAACTCTCCTACACTGTTGCTGGGAAAGTACATTGGTCCAGCCACTGTGGAAAACAATATGGAAGTTTCTAGAAGATCTACAAATAGAACTAACATTTGATCCATCCATCCCATTTCTGGGTACCTACCCAAAGGATCGAAGAATGCTCAGTCAGAAAAGTGTTTGCACATTAATGTTTATTGCAGCATTATTCAAGTTGCTATGATGTGGAACCAACCCAAATGTCTACAAATAGATGAATGGATAGAAAAAGCGTGGCACATATACTCTATGAAATATTATTCAGCCATAATAAACAAGACCCTGGGACCAGTCAATGGTGTAGTGGCTTTCGCCATCATTTCTCTCTTTCTCTCTCTTTTTTTTTTTTTTTTGTTCTTGGAGAGGTTTTTGCTATAGGCGCATGTACTCACCAGAAAGACAGAGAGACAGAAAGTGAGAAATCACCCCCCAGGGGAGATGGCCACACTGCAACGCTTCTCCTCCATTCTCCTCTTGGGATCTTGAGCATGCATGCACACGCGCCTGGTATGAGTTTAGTCACTGGGTCTGGGACTTGAACTGTGGTCAATTACATGGGAGTCCAGCAACGTAGCCATTATGCCAACTGCTGGTCTATGATTTTTTGTTTTCTGTCTCCCTGTCTCTCTCTGTCTTTCTGGCAAGTGCATGCACCCTATAGCAAAATCCTCTAAAAAAAAGAAAAAAAAAAGAAAAAAAATAACAACCCTGGCGTTTGATAGAAAGTGATCAAATATGCAAGATTTACTGCTAACTGAAGCAAGCCAAGTTATGAAAGAAAGATAGTGCATGTATCCACTTAATATATACCGACTCTCCACACTTTATGGTAGAGATTGAAATATTGGAGGGCATAAAAGCAGTGAAAACTGTTATGGACGCTGAAGACTGTGGAACAGGGGAAGAGAAGGGAAGAGTATAGAGAAGGATAGCATAAGAACCAATAAAGAGGCATGACATTATGGGACACAGAAATGGTTTATTACCTGTTGATGATGACATACATTGTATTCTCAACTGTACTGGTTGGAGAAATATTTCATGTTAGGTAAATTCTCTTTACAAGTTAAATAATGTGTAGTGATTGACTTTTAAAAAAAGAATGAGAACAAATCCTGAAAAAATGCAAAGCTATTTGATGATGATGTGGATAGTGATGTCTTTGTCTTGACTGATACACACGATAATCATGCTAGAAAAAGAAATGTTATATACTGTAAAGATTATATGTGATTAAATGTAGTATAAAAATAAAGAAAAAGAAAAATACATCATGAGTTTCCCATGAAACAATAGATAGAAGGACCATTTAACATACTATTGTAATAGGATGGACATAAGTAGAGAGAACTCAAATTAAGCATGTCAGTGACATTAAGGATTTAGGTACAAAGACGGGCAAAGAAAACAGCAAAGGAAAATTCTATAACTTCCATGACTGTTAGTTCTAAGGGTTACTGGAGGAAGAATAAGACCATAAGATCAAATCCTCAGTTGGGAACACTCTATGTCAGGTTGAGTTCCATCTTCCATAAAATGCGAATAAATAATAAATTGGGGGGAATATAAAGCTCAGCAATTAATAATCTTTAACATATGTGCTTTTTAAAAAGTAGTAAAAATAGTAAAGAATTGTATAAATAATGACATTTAAATACACAAACTCCAATCTCAGACCCGGGCAGAAGAGGAATGACCATGGAGTCTGAGTTGTAACTCTGTACAAACCTGAAGGAAAAGAGCCAGGCAAACCTTCTTTTTTAGAGTTAACAAGACTTGGATGAATTTTGTATTAAACTGAAACCTGGCTCCAAGTGTATCTCATCTAGGTTTCCCACATGGAAGACCAAATTTTCTGGCAAGGGAAAAAGTAATAAATCAAAAGTATCCAACTCATTTGTTTAAATGTAATCTTTGGTTCCAGTATATCATGAAAATATCCATCCTCTAGGACTTCCAGATTAAAAAAAGTAAAATAAAATAAAGTACTAGTTGTCCTCATCCCACATCCCTCCTTCCTCCAGAATCCAAGTGATAATCCAACTGGCCCAGGATTCCAAATAAGTTGTAGAGCTGCCAACATCATTCTCAAGTAGAAAAAACATTAAGGAAAATGGCAATAAGTTGCAAAACCAACTGTGTTGTATTTGGAATCACAGACTTTATGGGAAATTTCTGACTCCTAAACACTAATAACAACTCTAGAAACTCTAGGACAAGTGACAGGGTATCAAAAGCAGCAGTGTAGATATCTTTGAGTTCTGTCATCTTGCTAAGCCACTATAAACTGACAGTTGGTGCTTCACCAGAACCCTTTTTCAAAATATTTTGTTAAATACACACATTAAACAAATAAACTTTTCTTTTGAAGATGCAAAGATATGCCCTTTAAGAGTGTAAAAGCCCTTTCTGTTCATTTGACTAATCAAAGTTCAGAATGATCTGTCTGTATTTCCAGCTTATCTATACTCTGTATCCTCTCAACTTCGCTTCTCAAATTTTAATACTATGGCAAGGATACTATGCCAAGCCATTACTAGATCTGTTGTCCTTCAGCAAAAGTAAACTTGACTAATGTTTCCTAGTCACTTGAAGTCTAATCAGCTCAGAATCAAATACTGTTTTGACTGTAAGTCCATCTTTGAGCCTGGAAATTACTCTCAAGTGCAAACATATCAAAAATATAAATATCCTTGTGACCTGGCCACAGATTCAATTTTTATAATAGAGAAGGATCACTTCAAATTTTAGCCAAATAGAACCAACTCATTGCCTGAAGGGACAGCTTTAGGTACCAGATTTACTAACTGATATTAATTTTATGACAGATATTTCTGGGGGTCCACTGCATTTATCTGAATTAATGAGTGTTAAAAATTAAGTCCTCGTAAATTCACATTGAGCAAGTCAGTCAGTGTGTGTGCATCTCTCTCATTCTGTCTTTCTCATATACATGCATATACATTCAAAAATGGTTTACCATAACAGAAAATATGTAACCTGCACATGATCACTGGACTGCCATCCAAAGGTAATACTATCCTCCTCATTAAAAACTTTGTTTCAAGTTTATAAATGTATTTCTGCATTATTTTCCTGTTCTCACCCCCTCCCCAAATTTTCTTAACTCCTAAAAACAGAAAATGTTTTCTTTTTGGAGAGGTTTTAGCTATAGGGCATGTGTGCTTGCCAGAAAGACAGAGAGAGACAGAGAGACAGGAAACAAGAAATCATCCCCAGGGGGGATGGCCACGCCACAGTCCCTTCTCCTCCATTTTCCTCTCGGAATCTTGGGCACGCACGCACACACACCCTGCGTGAGTTTAAGCCACCAGGTGTGGGACTCGAACTTAGGTCGACTACGTGGGAGTCCAACAACATAGCCATTACGCTAACTGCTGGTCCCAACATGGTTTTTTAATACTTTGAAATGCTCTAAATTTGCAACTTCTACTTTGTGGTGTAACTTCTATGGCTTTTTAATGTCAGGAACATATTAGGAGGGATATATTAAAAAACATATTCCATAAAATACAGTAAAAAAAAAAAATTTCCATTGCAGCCTATCAAAAATTTGAAAAGCAGTTTGGCTTACCAAGGCATCCACTCTGGTTTTCAAGAACAAATCCAATTAAGCAGCAGGGCGGGGTAGTTATATTGCGGGGTCCTTCCTTGCTCACCCTGGTTCCTCTCGGAGCGGAGACGGCAAATGGTGGACTTCGATACCTACGACGATACGGCCTACAGCAGCTTCGGCGGCAGCAGAGGGTCCCGCGGCAGTGCTGGTGGCCATGGTTCCCGGAGCCAGAAGGAGTTGCCCACAGAGCCCCTCTACACGGCATATGTAGGAAATCTACCTCTTAATACAGTTCAGGGCGACATAGACGCTATCTTTAAGGATCTCAGCATAAGGAGTGCACGGCTAGTCAGAGACACAGACACAGACAAATTTAAAGGATTCTGCTATGTAGAATTCCATGAGGTGGATTCCCTTAAGGAAGCTTTGACAAACGATGGTGCACTGTTGGGTGATCGATCACGATCACTTCGTATGGACATTGCAGAAGGCAGAAAACAAGATAAAGGTGGCTTTGGCTTCAGGAAAGGTGGACCAGATGACAGAGGAATGGGTGGCTCTCGAGAATCTAGAGGTGGAGGGGATTCCCGGGATGACTTCAATTCCGGCTTCAGAGATGACTTCCTAGGAGGCAGGGGAGGCAGTCGCCCAGGTGACCTGCGAACAGGCCCTCCCAGGGGGGCAGTCGTTTCCGAGACGGCCCTCCCCTTCGTGGCTCCAATATGGACTTCAGAGAACCAACAGCACAGAGACTGCGACTCCAGCTTAAACCTCGAACAGTTGCAACGCCCCCCAATCAAGTAGCCAATCCCAACTCTGCTATCTTCGGGGTAGCCAGGCCCAGAGAGAAAGTTGTTCAGAAGGAGCAAGAATGAGCCTGCGGTGGGAGGGAACGGGGTGTGGGGGAGTTAGAGTGGATCGCAGCCTGGGCGCGCCTGGCCTGCAGTCCTGCAGTCGCCATTCCTGCGCCTGACATCGCCCTCCTCCTCACAGAGGAAACTCGGCTTGTGAATGCATGTCAGCTGTTAACAAGTGGTTTTTAGTCATTCTCGGCCTCGCTGTATCTCTCTAGTGCCTGTTTTGTGCTTTATCTTTTTTCTTTTTCTTTCTTTTTTTCCTACCACTCCTTCCTTTTCCTTCTGTCCTTTTTCCTTTTTGCTCCTTGTTTTCCTGACAGCACTTGGGTCTCCCGGAGGAACCATGTGGGATTGTGTGGGTTGAGGTGCTGCTTCATTCTCGTCCTCGGCTCTTTTCACTTCAGCCACCATGGCTCAACTCCAGGCATTCTTTTGATTTTCTTGGTGCTTCTCTTCTGACTTGCATGTTGAGTTCTGTATTGCTGTGGCTTCCAAAAAAAGAAAAAAAAAAAAAAAAAAAAAAAAAAAAACAGAACAAAAGTCACTGACAAATAGAGTAGCATCTTTCTTGTACGCAGCTGCGACATGCATAATTTAAGGCACCTTGTTTTCAAAACAAGGATAAACTATCTGTTGATCCTTGCGGATTTCTTCCCATTCCTGTTTCTAGGTAGAGCTGTCTCCGTTCCCCACACCCCAGAATAGGCTCGTGTTTCAGACAGGAAGAGGAAAGGAAGAGGAATGTGGCAGGTTGGTGGCGCCCACGTGGGAGATACATGGAATGCTCTGGAGGCCCCTGGTGTCCATGCCTTTGGAGATCGCTTTCCAAATGGGCTCCAAATGCATTCGGTCCTGGGGCCGAGTATGGTGGAGGCTCCTCTCTGGCAGGGGCAGCAGACTGCCAGCTCATTCCTTTCTTGCTGGGCTAGGTGCCGGGGGTTGGAAGGGCGGTGGCGCTGGAGCTATGCAGGGCTAGCTTTAGAGCGTAGACCTTGCTTTCCCCAGTCCCCTGTGTGTGTCCTGCATCTCTGCCTTGTGCTTATCTGTTCCCTAGTGTAAGTGACAACGAGATACTGTGCTTCCCACTGCCCCTCAGATTCATAGTGAAACGGGCCTGGGATCTGGCACTTTATTCAATGTCACTTGATCAACTGAAAATGTACACTATGCAGAGTTGTCAGGACCCTCGGCATAACTGTAGATGACAAGAATTTTAGGTTTGCCGCCTCGTCTTGAGGACAGAGCTCTTCATTCCCGTGTACGGTGTTGAGCACTTACCTGGGAGCGAGGGGTTAGGCAGTAACTTTTTTTTTTTTTTT
>NW_006159558.1:6161052-6180802 GCF_000334495.1 Tupaia belangeri chinensis | reverse complement strand
TTTTTTTTTTTTTTCAAGATAGCAGAATGATTCTCTCTTCACCAAGTAAGACTTTCCACAGTCATAAAAATCATCATTTAGTGCGTCGACCCTGGGCCAGGCACTAGACCAAGCATCCGATATGTTTTAGCTTATTAAATCCTTATAAAAATCTTGTGTCATATAATGCAATTATTATGCTTGTTTGAGTTTCAGAGAGGTTAAGTAACTCACCCAAGGTCACACAGCCAGGAAATGTTGGAGCCAGGATTTGAAGCCAGGTCTGTTGAATTCTGCAGCTCTTCTACCCAACACATACACGCACACACCCATGCCCATCAAGCATCTGTTCATTGTTTCCGGAGTCCAGAGGGCTATGTCAAGCCTTCACTTTGGAACCTTAGCCCCACCTACACTCCCACTGACATTTCAAGGCTCGAATGTCTTCAGATGAGAATCTTTCTCCACACACAGCCACAGACACCAGGCCTCTGCCCCCACCCCTTCTTCTCCTCCCCAAGGAGACTCTGCCACACCTTAGACTGTACCTTCCACGAGGGCCAAGGCCCTTTCTCTCAGAAAGGCTGCAGACCTGTTCCGGGCCGGGGTGGGACCCGCAGCAGCCATTGCTGAGTGAATAGAGGACGAGCTAGCCTCCCTGCTCTGCCACTGCACCCCCAACACCACTGCTGTTTAGAATTGGGAGTGACTGCACTCCCACGAGAACATCTCAGTCTCTGGAGACAGTTTTGTGGTCGTAGCCCAGGGACCCTACTCATGCCTGGTGGGCAGAAGCCAGGGGTGCTGCCAACACCCCACAACAGAGACTCTCCAGAAATCCCTGCTGTGCACGCCTCTGGCTCAGCGCCCGTGTACCTGCCTATCTCCCCAGCATTGCTTTTCCTCCTTGGCCCAGCACCCCACACCGAGCGAGTGGACGGATGAGGACCATGAGACGCGAGTGAGGGCCCACCGGCAGCAGGCAGGGCTTGAACGCGCCACATGGCCTGAGTTCAGGGCCACGTGTCAGCTGCATAAATGTTTCTGTTGTATGTGTGTTTGGCCCCTAAGATGCCGTAAGGGGAAAACCGAAGCATCCCCATGCTTTGCTTGACCGAGGCAGCCCCGGGACCACGTGCTCGTGGGCCCGCCCTATAAAGCATGATGGCCAAAGCCCGTGGCCACTCCTGACTGCCCGTTTGCTCTCAGGAGAGAGAGAGCGGAACTCAGCAAAGAGCAACTTGGCCTTAAACTCAGGATGGAGCTGAGCTCTTCGCGGGGAGTAATTGTCACTTCCAGTCATTCGGCAGTAAGTGCTGTTAGAGGTATTTTACAAGAAACGAGTTATTCAAAGGAAACTTCTCAGACTAGACTGATTATTCATTACATGGGGACAGACAGGCAGAAAAGCATGGTTATGAAAATACGAAAAGCTTCTGCTCACAGCGTGCAGTGCGGTGTGGTCAGCATAGCCGCGTCCGGTGTTGGTGCAGGTCCATGCTGCTGGCCTGGTGCCGGCCAGTCCTTAGCACTGAAAGTCCCGATTTCCAGAACCTGTGTCCCAGAAGGAGGGATGGAAGCCTCCTGGGACTTAAGGTTGGGTGGGCTCGCCTCCCACTTCGTGATGGGGTGGGAACTGCAAAGGCTTTTCAGCAAACTCAGCTCAGCGACCAATGGAGCCAGGAAGTACAAGGGGTGATTGGCAAGCCCAGCGTTTCTTGTGCAATTGTTTTTAAAGAGAGGGACGTTTTTATTTGTTTTTTGTGGTTTTTTTGTTTTTATTTTTGTTTTGTTGCTTGGTTTTGTTTTTATTTTGCTATAGGGCGCATGTGCTTGCCAGAGAGACAGAGATAGAAAACAAAAAATCCTCCCCTCCTCAGGGGACTGGCTATGCCGCAATCCCTTCTCATCTATTCACACATTCACACACACCTGGCGTGAGTATTAACCCGCCAGGGTCAGGACTCGAACCACGGTAACTACGTGGGAGTCCAGTGACGTCACCATTATGCCATCTGCTAGTCCCTTTCTGTGCAGTATTTAACTAGCCAATCGTAAGAGGGCTGGAGTCTGCGGAAATCTGTTTGCTGTCAGCGTGGGTGTTAGATCTGGGAGAGGCGAGGAGAGCTCCGCACCGACAGCGAGAGTTGCTCCCCATGCTAACAGCAGGCTCTGTCTTCTGTTGGCTGAATTGACCAAGCACTGAGGCTTCGTGTTCATAATTCTCCCAGGGAAGGACAGGCAGCAACAAGGGGTCTGTTCTTCTGGGTTTTGTTTGTTGTTTCTCATAACAATTGGGACTTTCACAAAGACTAGGCAAAGTATATGTTCGTGCCAAAAGCAGCAGGATACTCCAGGGTCATTGTGAGCCTGTGTTGTAAGGTCTAGCTACTTGGGGTCAGAATCCTCACGTTGTTCCATGGGTCTTAGAGGATGAGTGCTGTAGAGGAGAGTCAGGGCAGTGGTTAGAGTGTGCATGTCGGCCGAGAACAGAGCGGGGACTTGCTCTCACTCCAGGTGAAATCGATGCCAGCATCCCTGCAGAGATGCGTTTGTGTGTTCAGTGAAGTCCCTCCCAATGATGGTAGTGGGACACGTAGGAGCGTGTGGTGGTCACTCCTCATCAAGTATGACTACACCACATGAGCAGAGCAGGAAGTGGTAAGATTTAAAACAGGAGTCACGTCCTGGGGAGCGTGGGGAAGTCTGGGGAGTGGGTAAAGAGCTATCCCTGTCATCTTCCTTTGGCTTCCTTCAGCCTTCCAGCAGCTCATTTGAGATGAACCAGCAATCTGTTAGAAAAGATGTCCCTGGGCCAATCTTCATTCCCACCCACAGTGCACGAGAGTTCCCATTTCACCACAGCCTCCCCAGCACTCATCATTGTCCATTCTACCCAAAGGAAAGGAGAACACTCAGTCGAAAAAGTGCTTGCACATCTGTTGTTCGTGGCATTCTTCATCATTGCTAAGGCATGGAACCAACCCAAACATCCAGGAACAGATAAATCAATTGAAAAAGTGTACCACGTATACTGTATGGAATACTACTCAGTCATTAAAAAGAAGATCCTGGTATTTGATGGAAAGTGGATGAATCTGGAAGATTTACTGCTGAGTGAAGCAAGCCAAGCTATGACGGAGAGACATTGTATTTCCCCACTAAATCTGTACCAGCCACCTGCACTCTATGGAGGAAACTTAAAGACTAGAGGATATAGAAGCATGGAAAAATGGTTAGGGATACTGAAGACAGTGTGGGAAGAGGGTGAGAAAAGGGGGAGAGTGTGAGGAAATAAGGAGAAAAATAGGCAAGACATTTATGGGACAAAGAAATGGATTACTATCTGTTGATAGTGTATACACTATATACTCGACTGGACTGGTGTGAAGTGTATTCATGTTGGGTAAATTCACTTTATGAGCTAAGTGATGTGTAGTCATTGAATGTGTAAAATAAATTAGAAAAAGAAGAAGAGAAGGTTATCACTGTCCTGTTGGCACATGGACGAGCTCAGCCAAAGGGATGGCCAGGGTGGGGTCAGAGCAGTGTTTCCCTGGGTTTCTTGTTTGTTTGTTTGTCTTAGGTGTTTGCCGTAGGGTGTGTGCGCTTGCCTGAGAGAGACAGAAAGAGATAGTGAAAGGGCCAGCAGGTGGCATGGTGATTAAGGGCGCTGGACTCCTACATGGCTGACCATGGTTCAAGTCCCAGACCTGTCGGTTTGCTCTCTCTCTTTCTCTCACTCTGACCCTCTTTGGTCAAATTCAAATAAATAAATACTTCATAGTTCTATTTTTTTTTTCCTTTGGAGAGGTTTTTGCTGTAGGGCACATGCGCTCGTCAGAAAGACAGAGACAGAGAGAGAGAAAGTTAAAAATTATTATTTAATTCTTTTTTTTTTCTTTTGAGAGGTTTTTGCTATAGAGCGTGTGCACTCACTAGAAAGACAGAGAGAGACAGAAAGCGAGAAATCACCCCACAGGGGAGATGGCCATACCACAATCCCTTCTCCTCCATTCTCCTCTTGGGATCTTGGGCATACACACACACATGCCCAGTGTGAGTTTAAGCCACCGGGTCCAGGACTCGGACCACAGTCAACTACATGGGAATCCAGCGACATAGCCATTACGCTAACTGCTGGTCCCAAAATAAATAAATAAATAAAATAAAATAATCATTTTTAAAAAGAAAGAGAGAGTGAAAGGGAAAGTGAGAAATCACGCCCAGGGCCACCCCACAATCCCTTCTCTTCCTCTCTGAGGTTTTGGGCATGCACACAGAAGCACCAGACATGATTTTCAAGCTGCCAGGTCTGGGACTTGAACCACAACAGCCACATGGGCGACCAGTGCCTTAACCACCACGCCACCTGCTGGGCCCCTGCTTGGATTTCTGACTCCTCAACTAGAGATGGGTCTGCATGTTCCCTCTTGCAAAGATAGCCATTGGAAAGGACACACATGCCCAAATTTAATATGTAAAAGGGTCATGTCTTCTCAGGGTCTAGCGACAGGTGTCAGAGAGTCCAGGTCAGCGTGCGGCCTCACTCCAGAGTCACCTCTCAGTGGTTATAAGCGAGAGCAAAGACGGGGCAGCCCTCAGCTGCCCGTGGCCACCCAGACCGGAGCGGCTTCCGCCCTCATTGCCCGTCAGGCAGGGGGCTGCGGAGGGCACAGGAGGCGGCTGCTGTGAGGCCTGTCCCCGATCGGGTCGCGGCTCACACACAGCTGTGCAGTGGCAAGGTCTCACGTGCCAGGAGTGCAGCGGGTGGCCAGCACAGCCTCCCCGACGGCCCAAGTCCATAACGGCACAGAGGCTGCTCCCAGGATGCCCGCGCTGCCTGCCGGCAGACGAAGCTCAGCCAAAGCTCTCAGGGCGTCTCAGCCCCATCCGAAAAGCACATGAGATATTCAGGAAGACCAGCAGCTTCCAGGAGAGCCTAAGGGGACGGTGCAGGGGGACATGGGCCCTCAAGGCTGAGGGAGCGTTCTCCTCATCTGCCATCAAGGTGTGGAATAATTGAAGCTGGAGCAACCAGAGCCACAAGTCCAGTCAGGGCCCAGCAGCACCCAGCCCCCAGGTGTCTTCATCTGCCCGTGCCCTCTGATGCCAAGTAAAGCAGGTTCTCCAGGGCTCCCACAACACGGGCACGTGGGAGCGTTGCCTCCTTCCTTCTTTCTCATGGTCTCGAGCAGTTCCTCTCGTCCACTGCAGAACCACAGCTTCTGTCCCTCGGACCAGAACACATCCGGTCACTAGAAGGAAGGGGGGGTCTTCCCCAGCCCCCACCTCCCAGGATGGTAACAAAGCCCTGGCCCCCACCTCTGCCCCTTGGGACTCAAGGACCAGTCTCCTGCTGGAGGTGTCTGCACCACCCTCTCACCAGATTGCTCACCGCGGCTTGGTTTACAGGGAGTTCGGTAGCCGAGTGTTCGAATATGTGTAACTAGTATATTAATACACTTGTCTCTGTAAATAAATTTATCTCCACTGTTCTCAAAGAGGAACTGTAAGCTGTACTTGAAGGCATTCTTTCAAAAAAGTGAAAGGAAATTCAAACACGATTTTGCCTTAGGGAGAACAGGCTTGGTTCTGAATTGATGCTCTTTTGATAAAGCTGATCCTCCCAGCCCATCTCAGGGCTGGGTCAGAGGTTGGTCCCAGGATCAATAAGCAGTTCCAGTTCAGCCAATGCCATGGGTTTGAAGCCAGCACCCTCCTGCCAGCCCCAGCTTTGCTGTGCCCCGGTCTCCCCCAGCTGTCACGTCCCATATCTGCCCAGTGAGGAAGCCCCGCCCCCGCTGGTGGCCAGTCATCACGCCCACTCAGACATGCCTGTTGGTGGGGGAACCGAAGTCTCTCTGGAATTCTAACGTGGTTTTTCTTTTCCTTCATGCAGGGACGTATCTGTAGAAAAGCCGGCAAATCGAAAAAGTCCTTCAGTCGCAAGGAGGCTGAAGCCACCTTTAAGAGTTTGGTGAAGACTCATGAAAAATATGGTTGGGTCACCCCGCCCGTCTCTGATGGCTGATGTTTGCGACGTGCATTAGACGCTCGCGCCGCCTGTCCTCACACCCCGGCACCCTGACATCTCCTCCTCCACGCTGTGCATCCTCCACCCTTCTGTACTCCAGCCGGAACTGCACCCTGAATGCCAAGGAGACGTTTAAGTTATTTATGAACAGATGTGTTTACAGAGAGAGGACGCAGACGCCGTTCAGGGCCAGGTTTCGGTTAGAAGTGACTGACCTTCTCCACGTCGCTCTAGAACACATGTGGAGATGGAGAGGTTCCTGGCCCGCCTACCCCTCCGCCCACCCCGTCTCACTGCCCTTAGCTTCTGTCCATGACAGCAGCTCCGATGAGCCGGCAGGACACTCGGCCGCTCCCTCCGTTCGGTGCGAACGGCGCTGCCCATGTGATGAGATCGCCGAGCGCCCCACGCCGCAGCTCCGTTCGCTGTGCTCTGTCCCTCTCTACCTGGCAGGTCGACGTAACCTGAAGACGTGTCTCTCTGTGGCCCGTGGTCTGCTGTGACGACATTTAGGCCTCATCCGTGCTATGACTTTTGGCTCATGGAAACACAGTTCACATTGCCAGGTTCTAGCGACTGAAAACTACAACTGCCCACTCGGTTGAAACGTGCTCTCTCTGCTGATTTCATGGTGTGCTGCTGTCCACAGATCAACCAGTGCCATTAGACTAAAGGTGGGGACATGGGGCCACCGGGGCGGAGCACGGTGCACCTGCGCGTGAGCCGACAGTCTGTGCCAGCCTCGGGAAGTGCCCACCGCAGGGCGTTCGTGCTCCTCTCTTCTCTCCACCACCGGAAGCTAAAGACAATGTCCCATTTGCCGCGGCCATCTGACTCATCTCACTCTCCGTGCTAGTGACAGGGAAGGCCAGAACTGCCAGAGGACACCAAGTGACCGTACGATGATTTGCATGACCGGGTCTGTTCCTTCACCCAGTAGTCACTCGCGTGTCCCCCGAGGTCGGGATGCTGTGTCACTTCCTGTTATTTAATCTCCTCACACTTTCATTTTTCCCTCTGTTAAGTTACATAGAACTTTCTAAGAAACTCCATGAAATGAGGAACTACTGTTTATAATAATCTGCGGAAGGAGGTAAAATGTTCATTCCAAGTGGAAAATCTTATTGGACACATTTTAAATAAAATCATGCATACCAGATACACTGCCTCGAGGACCGAGTCATTATGGGCTCTCTTTCCATTTAAAATAGTCCATCTGTTTTTAAAATGTTCATTTTTCAGATCCTGCAAACACCGTAGCATGCATGTCGGGAGCAGCGTTCTACAGCCGGGCACTGGAGCGTGTCTCAGGGGGTCCCCAGTCCCCACAAACATCGGGTAGGTTCAGCCGGCCTCCGGGAGCGGCCAGGGCAGCAGCAGGGCTCCAGGACCTGGGAGGCGGGGCTGTGTCAAGCCCAGAGGTTGCAGGGCGTCTCTGGCCACTCTGAAGGCGAAGACGCTTCTTGCCGATTGTGTTCAGTTCTCCCGACGGTCTGGGCTGCCCAGGGACTGTTCACTTGCTCAGCGGTTCTCAGATGGGAGGGACTTACCTTGAGCCACTGGGACCGGCTTGCCCAGCATGGCTGGCCAGTCACCAGATCGCCTCTTTCTTGTTGCTTTTATTTTTGCCACGTTCTTACTTGCCCCAAATACACAGCAGCGGCTCAGCTGGGCCAGAATGACAGTGCTGAGAGGGAGTGACCTGCTCAGGTTCCCTCTGGGCAGTGACAGTCACGCAACAGGGGACAATGAACTCTCCACGTTCATTCGCCGGACCCCCCGGGTGGAATTCTCTGTCCTGGAAACCTGGTATCTAACTGAAGGCCTGGGGACCAGGGCTGTGGGTTGTAATGGGATTGCACTGTGGACACTGAGCACCTGCGGGCAGATCCATCTCCTTGGGAAAGCACCTGGCTTCACGGTTTCCCAGATATTTTCCTTGTCTAATATAAAATTAAAAACAACATTTTCGGTTTTTAGGGGAAAAAAATCATATATATATACGCACACAGCTGTGTCACTTTGGTGCTGTGTTTACCATGGCTGCGCCGTGTCCACAACTTCTCCTTGGGAAAGCACCTGGCTTCACGGTTTCCCAGATATTTTCCTTGTCTAATATAAAATTAAAAACAACATTTTCGGTTTTTAGGGGAAAAAAATCATATATATATACGCACACAGCTGTGTCACTTCGGTGCTGTTTACCAGCTGGCTGCAGTGTCCCCAGCTGTTCAGGGAATGCCACCCCAGGCCACAGCCAGGATAGAGGTTAGGACCTGGCCAGGTCTGGTGGTTGCCACGGCAAGGCAGGGGGCACGAGGCTCTACATCAACTGCCCACGCAGGCTCTGATAGCTTCCACGAGATCTGTCAGAAACTTCTAGACTAGAAACCATTCTTTAGTGAAAGAAATGCTTTCCACCTCAATTGGTAAGAATTTCTGGTTTTAGAAGGCGTGAGAAGTCATCTGGAACTTGACGATTGCTCTGAGTCTGAGAAGCGAGACCTCCCATCCTGGTGTCCTGAGCTGTCACGTAGCAGAGCCGGCCACTGAGGTGTCCTCATGACCCCGTGGTCCTCCTCACTGTGGTATCCTGGCCTTCTACACCTTGGCCTCAAGCCTCACCCACCTCTGAGGTGGGTGTCTGCTGTGGAGCCTGGGTAGAGAAGGAGGCCCGCCTCCAGGCAGCAAGCCTGCAGCCTGAGCTCACATCCCCCCAGCACCTGAGAAATCCGTCCCTCTTCAGCCGAATAGCAAGGGAACAGCTGGACAGGTGCAGATGTCACATCCGCAGCTCCACACCCGCGTGCAGAACAGAGCTGGAGGCCGCAGAGCCAAAGGGATGGGGAGCTATAAACACGTCCGGGTTCCCACTCCCTGCACTCCTAAACTCCTTCCCACCCAGGGGCTTCCTGGGCCACCCACGTCACTGGGTACCCTCTCCACCGAGTGCCAAGGCCCGTGAATAAGAACTGTGCGTGGTTTCTTGGCCAACTTTCTAGAAGATCAAGAATTACTTACGCCTTAGGAAGAAGTCCTGTGAGCGGCAGGATTGTTACCCGCCGGTACACATACACACATGCACACACACGCACACACGTGAGCACTCATACACATGCACACACATGCAGTACTCCCATGAAGACTCACAATCGCTAAAGTCTATTACTCCAAAACCAGGGGTTCATTCTATCTATCAAAATTCAACCTTATTTTCTGAGAGAAAATTGTTTGGTCCCAAGAAGAGATCTGGGGTGGGAAGACAAACCCCATGTGTCTGTGTGATTCTGCGGGTCGCCTCACCTTCCCCGGGCCTCAGTTTCCTCAGCTGGAAACTTGCCAGATGGGTGTGAGAATTAGCCAAAATGACGAAGGGAAAGTTTGGAAACAGCACTTGAATGACGCTGCTGTATGTTAAATAGAGGCTGCAAAGTGAGAACGCTAAGGTAGGGCATACCTGAACTCAGGAATGGAACTTATGTGTCATTGTCACAGAATCCAGGCGCTCAGATTAAAACGACAGGCTCTGGGGTACTGGCTCGGGAGGAAGGTGACAGTGGTTAGCACACAGTGGCCTTGGAGCCACACGCTAGTTTTCTATCCCTAGCCCACTCTGTTAAATAAACCAGCCATACAGACTGACCGTCCCTCGTAATGTCCCCTCTCAGATACAGGGAAGGCAGAACTTCCAGACACATCTGCCTCCCTGGGTGGGGACGCACACGGGAAGCAGCAGCGGGGAGACATGCCCAACTGCACTGCAGAGATGGTAACACTGCAAGCCCGGGGGGTCCCTGACGGGCCACCAGAAAGCTCTCCTGGGTGAGTCGGGTGTGAGCTATGGCTGGGCAATAAGACGGGCAGGGGTAGGAATGAGAGAGGAAGGCTGACAGGCCTCCAGGAGGGTGAGGTCTGCATCCTCCCTGGCCCTGAGGACAGCGCAGCTCCTCGTCCGGGTCTGTGCGTGCTGCTGTCTTGCCCACAGCCCGCACGGTGCACGGCACTCACTGCTACACAGCAGGCGGACCTTGGTGTGTGGCCTGCCCCTCCGAGCAGCATGCAGGATTTTAGGGGAATTTGCTGTCCAGAGGGGCAGAACTGCCTCCTAACTCCAGTAAGGGAAAAGCCACTGGATCTGGAAGGCCACTTAGCCTCACTTTAAATGCTCCACCGTGAAGGAAGAAAGCCAGAGACAGAGTGCCTCCATCTTGCTGTGGCTTTCTGATCGTGCCTAGTGTCTCGTGAGACCACCAGGCAATTCTGGTGCCCACATCCAAGCACACGCTTCTCACCCGGCCCTGAGCCAGTGCAGCCGCAGGTCTCCCAAGCTAGCTGGAAGCACCAGGGTGATCCATTCCTCGCCCAGAGCAAGGTGAGCCAGGGCGGAGATTCCACTCCAAGTGCGTCAGAAGCTACAGAAGCAGCTTGGAGCTCAGCCCAGGAGATCACGGTCAATACCTTCTCCTTTTTCTGCAAAGACGATGCCGTAAGACCCAGCTCTGTTCCTTAGTTCATGCTGTGCTCTGCTTAGCTTGCTAATCTCGCACCCCCAGTTCACATGCTATCAATATCGTTCACCCAGGGTCCACGCTGACCTGCAGACTGGCCAACGGACTGGAAAGGCCAAACGCTGTTGACATTGAGGATGGCAGTAAGTGACGTTAGCTTGCTGCGGAGGAAACAGGAGCAGAGTGTGCTGGCCAGGCATCCCCAGAGCAAGCCCTTACATGGAGCGGAGATGTAGGGAAGCACGTAGTCGCAGGGCTAGGCAAACCGCAGAGCGGACCGCAGGGGTCAGGTGCGAGCCTGTCCCCATGGGTCTATAAGGTGACACAGAGGCCTGTGACGAGTCCCACTGCCGACTCCCCCTGCTCCCCTCGCAGTTAAAAAGTCCTCCCTCATAGACAGGCAAGCGTCTCGTGCCTCCCCAGCTCTTGGGCAGTCCCCGGGGATGACGCTGACTCAGCTTAGACAGACACTGCGGTACCCAGACGTGCTTGCTTCCATCCCTGCTAGCCATCCCTCCTGATGTGATTTTAGCTGAAGAATACCGCTGCCACTGTGACTATGGGAGGGTGACCATAAAGTCCAGACCATCGCCACAGTTCATGCTGACACCTGATTATGCTCTTTCCAAAGTTAGCCTATTTTGTGGTCCTCAAAGAAAAATGGGAAAATGCACGTCCCTTGAAACCAGTAAGAAAGAAAAGTGTATCATGGGAAGATGGTGAGTGCATGAGTCGAATACCCCAGGGCTGCCCAAGGGGAAAACGATTCTGGAGAGCAAGATTGAAACCCAGCGCAATGCTGTTGTGTCCAGTCCATGGCAGGATTTCCCTGGGTTTCCATGTGCATTATCCTTTGTGTTCGTTGTGGGTGGCTCTTGGCCACTTGGTGGCCTCTGATCTTTTGTACTTTGGCTTATTTGTGGCTTGCCAAATGAAAACTTGGATGCATGTCACGGGAACGCTCTATAAAAATCAGTGACATGTAACTGAACCAAATCTAATTAAGCATCCGTGTGACTTAGACGATTTCTCCTTCGGCTGCCATTTGCATGATAAATATTTGTAAACATGTTCGCCAAAGATGCCGTTGAAGTTTCTCAACATAACTGCAGTCGTGTGCACAGGACGGCACTGCCGTGCTCTAAGCCACTGCCGAGTTGTAGAGAGGTTTCTTTGGAAGAGTTATAGAATGGCAGTTCTAGAAAGTGACAATCTCCAGGGAACCAGCAGTTAGCGTAATGGCTATGTCGCTGGACTCCCATGTAGTCGACCGCGGTTCACATCCCGGACCCGGTGGCTTAAAACTCACGCCGGGCGTGTGTGCGTGCGTGCCCAAGATCCCGAGAGGAGAATGGAGGAGAAGGGATTGTGGCGTGGCCATCCCCCCTGGGGGGTGATTTCTCGCTTTCTGTCTCTCTGTCTCTGTTTGACTGGCAAGCACACGCGCCCTATAGCAAAAACCTCTTCCAAAAAAAAAAAGAAAGTGACAATCTCCAATACTCTGAACGCAATTTATTTAAAAGGTACTCCAGTTTCTTTTCCACACTAGCATATAAGTTGATTCTCAGCTCTTATTTTGGTGTGCTTAGTGGAAGAATTTTCCTTGCTAATATTCTCAAAAACATACTTTTCTTTCAAAATCCAAAAATGTGGCTGTGTTAGTGTGGTCAAATCTTAAAAGGTAAACTGAGTCAAAGTACAGAACACAAAGTTTATTTGGGCCTAAGCATAAAGCCTGCACCTGGCGTGCGACCTGGATGGACATGCTCAGGTAGCCCTGAACGTGCTCACTGAGGTCCACAAGAGGGAGAAGGTGCGAGGAGATGATGCCACTCGTCTCGGACCAGTTAGCCTTGGCCAGCAAGACCATAGGAAGATGGTGTCGGCCCGAGGCCAGACAGGCAGCCCCTGGGCAGGTGTCCTTGCAGAGGTCCTCCTGTCTCCGGCTGCAGTGGTCTTTGTCCACGGCTGTGGTTCTGTCAGAGTTCTTTCAATAGCAGTTAACAGTAGTGGTTGCAGCCTAGGGCCGTCCCACGTGGCCTCCTCATGGCAGAACATCGTGTGACCTCTGCGCCACCCCCATCGGCTGAGACAGGACGGGCAGCGCACAGGAAACCGCATGCCTGGCGTGGGGCTGGAACTCAGTACATTATTTTAGAAACAGCAGCACCATGGCTTTGTAGAGTCTGGCTGGCAGCGTGAGCTGGCTGTTAGGGTCTCCCCTCCAGTTGTCCTCGTCGTCCCAGGACATTACATCCTTTCCTCTGGATGCACCTGAAAGACATCAACAGGGAGGACGTTGACTCAGCTCCTGGTGTAGCCGAGGCGGGCCCACCGAGCCTCACTCCCCAGTGTGCGTCCAACCATAGGACATTCAAGACTTGGTCGGTGAGGACCTGTGCAATCTTTGTCCTGAGACATATTTTTCTTAAGGCAAAAATTTAAAAACCAACAGGACTGAGCCAGTACCCCGGGCCCTGACACGGGCAGCTCAAGGGGACTCCTCTGTGTAGTAGGTAGGTTCAGGTCACCACCATGGAAAATGCACACTCCCGGGCTAGATGGTGTGCACTGGTCAGACATGACACTGCAAAGCTGATCCACGTAGGCTCGTTCTAGGTTAGCATCCAGAGACCTCCCTGAGGCTGGCCACACACACCCAGGATCAGGGCTAGCCGAGGTGGGGGCCATAGCATCAGGGATCTATAGCAGGGATCTGTTCTCGCTCTGTCTCTCCTGCTTATGAAAGACATAAATAAATAAACTCTTTCTTAAAATATGTGTTTGCCAACTTTGTTTACCACTTAAGTATTTATCGCAAAAGAGGTTTATTTCCGTGCTAGAATACATGGAGATTTTAACACATTCACAAAAAAAAAAAATGTAATTAGAGTGTGAGTTTATTTTGCTGCAAAGAAATGTTTAGATCCATGCATAACCTTTTCATGTTACACATTTCCGTGAACTTTTTGAGGACCCTTGTAAGTATTACGCATAATTATATTTGTTACACTTACGTGTACCAAGTTATTTTTACTTCCACAGGGGAAATGACAGAGATATTTGAGTACGCACAACTGCTTGCCAAAATGGAATTTAAATAGGTCACATTTGGTTTTCTCAGCCTTCAAGTGGAAGGAGTATTATATACACTCAGCAAGTGGCCAGGTGAGAGGCCACGAGGCCAGGACCAGGAGAGCTTTGAAAGTGTAACTCCGTAGGCCATGCGCACTCACCGGAGAGAGAAGAGTGGGGAATCACCCGCGGGGGCTGGCCACGCCGCAGTTCCTTCTCCTTATCTTCTCTCGAGATTCTGAGCATAGTATCTCATCAGATTCTCGCTATTTCAACGCTCCAGTGCCTTTTCCATGAAACCTATTGATTTCCAAACAGCACATGGCCTCGTGCCCCACTGCCCCTCTGCTCCCCCTGGAGTGTCGTGGGTCCTCCGCTCTCACTTGCAGGGCTCTTGTGTCCTCTGTCGACTGCCCCGGAGTCCTAGACTTCATGGGACCTAAGGATCAAACAGTGGGAACAGAAACCAGTTGGGGTCAATGACAACTTGGAGCTTGTTCTTGTTCACTCTGGAAAGAGCACCAGAAGGAAGAGAAAAGCCTCTGACTTCTAACCTGTCTGCCGTTGTCATTTATTTTCCGACTGGAGTGGAAAAGGCTCCAGGGAGCACGGGGACGACCCTGCCATTTAATGCGGTCAGGTCTGCCCTCGGAGTCCTCGGGTCAGGGCCCTTAAAGCCCACTCCCGTTCCTGTTAGGCAGAGGGCTCGTGGCTAGCCTGTTCCAGGGACTTCTAACAGCAAAAGTCTTCACACCTCAGGGAGTACGACTTACAGTACTTCATTGCTCAGAGGGTCTTTGAAGGCACAGAAATTTAGCTCCAGAGTCCAGGGTCCTTGTCTAATATGTTGTAATACTGGGGCAGAAACGGGAGCCTCATCCCCTCCCCCTCCCGTCATGCTGCCTGAGAGATAGAAACCGTGGGCCAGCACATGGAGCGGTGGTCAAGGCCACTGGGTCCCACATAGACGACTCCGTGGAAGCGACTCCGGCAGCTGGAAAATGACGTGGGGCCGTGGCTGTGTCCCTCCAGCCTTTGCCTATCTCGCCTGCCTCACCTCTTCTACCCTCTGTGTGTCAAAGCCGCTTGCCTCTTACAGGGCGCTTAGCATTGGAGGTTGATCCTTAGGGATCACCCAGGGTGGCCTCCTCACCTCAGAACCCTTCCTTGAATTATGCCTGCAAAAACTCTTTAAAATCAGGTCACGCGCGGTTTCTGGGGCCCAGGGTGTGGACGTATTCTCTGGGGGCCACCTCCAATCCACCCCAGGCATCATCTCAGCATGGGGACCCACACACATGCCCACGTCCCAGCTCCGCCTGTCACTGGCTGCAGGGCAGAGCCCCTGCCTCCTCGGAGACCTGCTGACCGCCTGCCCAGGTGCTGTCCACAGTTCTCTGTGCCATTGCACTGCCACCCCCAGGACCCCGTTCAGCACCATCTTTGTGGCATGCCCATGGTGGGATAAGGCTGGGGTGCAGGAGGTGCCCCCAGGCCAGCCCTGGCGAGGCCGGGCCCCATCCGGCAGGTCGGTCTCCCAGGCGAAGCCCAGCTACAGGACAGCAGTGATCCTGCCGCCTCTCCTGCGGGACCTCCTCCAGGCAGAAAGCGGTAGGCAAGGCCGACAGGGTTCCACTTGGTCCAAGGGCCCACAGAGCGATCTCCAGGACTGCTCACTTTACTAAGAAGAGCTGGGTTGGGACCAGCAGATGGCGTAATGTTTATGTCACTGGAATCCCACGTAGTCGACTGCGGTTAGAGTCCCAGACTAGGAGGCTTAAAACAGGCCTGACGCGTGTGTGTGCATGCCCAATATCCTGAGAAAATGGAGAAGGGATTACGGCATGACCACAGCCCCAGAGGGTGATTTTTCTATTTCTGTCTCTCCGGCTCTCTCTGTCTCTCCGGCTCTCTCTGTCTCTCTGGCCAGTGCATGCACCCTATAGCAAAAATCTCTCTCAAAAGAAAAAATAAAAAGTGCGGGGTCGACTCCTTCAAGAGGGGGAATCACCAGCTGCACCTTTGCCCTTAATTGGGTTTTCCTCTGCCCGGCCTGCTCTGAGTCAGGGACACCTGTGGCTACATGTTTGCTGAGTCACCAGCCAGCGGCCCTGTCCTGCTCTGTGATCCCGCAGACTCCCGGGGCCCTGACTCATTGCCCCACCCCTTGCTCCCTCCTGGCTGGGAACAGACGTCTTCTGGGGAGATGGGGGGGATAGCGCATCAGGAGAAAGAAGAGATCATTTGGGCATAAAACTCTCCGTCTTTTCCAGCAAGAGAAATGGCCAGCCCTGAGAATTCATCACTGACAGCAGGGAAGGAAAGGCTGCCCTCTGGGAACAAATCTTCCTAAGCTCCCGGTGGCCCCACTCCATACCCCCGGGGCTGGCCAGCCAGGCAAGACGCCCTGTCCCGGGTTCCCTCTCACCGGGAGGAGCTGACCTCTCCCTAACGACTCTCGCCCTTTGCCACACGTTGGCTCCCTAGCACGACACTGCCTTACTTGTTACTCTCAGGGCCACTGCCCACTCCCATCCTCCGGCCAGACCTCGGCCCTGGGCAATGCCTGCTCTGCCTGCTGTGTGCACGCAGGGCCCGTCAGGCCAGGCGGGGTTGAACAGAAATAGAGGGAGAAGGGGATAGGGGCCAAGGGAAGAGGGGAGGGGCCAGGTGCCACCCTTCTCCCTGGCTGACGCCACGGACTCCGCGTGCAAGCGCGTGGGTGGCTCTGGGACCTTTTTCCAACACCCACCCAGGCAGGGCCAAGAGAGACAGGGTGACAGGGAAATCGTGAGCCTGCAGGTCAGGCTGGATTCTCTCCCCAGCTCCCAGGAGGGCCCGATCCTGCCCACTTGTGTTGGAATCAGTGGGCCTGGAGACCAGCCTGCTCAGGGACTGGGCGCGGCATGCTGAGGATTTGAGGTTGGGCAGCCGGCGGCCTGACCTGCCCGCAGGAAGACGTGTGTCTTCCGACCCAGCCCCCCACAGACGACCGACGTTCTCAGCCATAAATAGAACACACGCCGGCCACGTGAGCAAGACCTGAGCAAAAATACGGGTCTAGCACTCCCCTGTAATTTACGCGCCCTCATTGCTCTCTTTCAGAAGCTCCCTTTCCTACCCCATCATTCGGAGCCCTAGGCGGAAGTGGGATGAGTCAATAAAAGATGCCGATCCTGCTCGGGGTCACCCGGCCTGGATCTGCACTTGAGGAGGGGCGGCAGGGCCTGGAGCGAAGAGGCCGTGGTGGGGCAGGCCATGCGGGCTGGATTCACGGATTCACACAGAAGGCCCAGTTGCCACTCGAGTTTCCAAATGGTCTACGTGTTCGGTTTCTTTCATTTTGTGTGCTTGTTTCTCTTCAGCAGGGAAAGAAAGCCTTCTATTTCCTGTCCTTTTTCACTTCAAAGGAAAAAAGTGATGAAGGAAGCAGGAAAGAAAACAGAAAGGCAAATACGCTAGGAGGCGCCAAGACAGTGGGAGAAAGTGCCTAAGAGAACCAGCCATGGCAGGCGGACTGAGCAGGCAGGGAGCGGGGAGGCCACCTGCTCCCCCGGGCGGGCCTGGGGAGACAAGGGGCTGTGAGGAAAGGAAGGGGCTCGTTCTCCCGAGAACTCGGTGACCTCTGCAGCTCCATGCGTGGTTAGCGCATGTGCAAGTCGGCCCGAAGGCGTCTTCTGGAATCCCGGTCCCGTGGCCCAACCCAGCCTGGACCACAGGCCAGCGCTCCTGCTTACTGATGAGGGTTTCGAACCAGGTGCCATTTCTCAGGTGACCAGGAAGTGGAATGCTCAGTGATTCTCAGCTGTGGGGGCCGTCAGTACCAGCAGGTACAACCCAGAGAGCACAGAGTGCCACCCACCCACCCACAGGTCATGAGAACGGCCTGGCCCGGCATGGACCGCAGAGCCACGGCCCTCCGAGACGTCGAACCAATGGCCAGTACATCACCCCACACAGCAAAGGGGGCACTGCAGATGTGAGTAACTGCAAGGCCTTGGAAGAGGGTCATCCTGGGTTACCTGAGTGGCCCTGTCGTTATGAGAGGGTGTCAGGGATCTGGGGGCACCCTCGGGCCAATAGGAAAGGAGTGGTTTCCTCATCCTACAGCCCACGAGGAGCGACCCTGCTGGCAGCCAGGGAAGCCGGTTGAACCCTGACATGGCCACGACCCCCGCTGACTCCTGACAGCAGACGCCCAGCGACGCCACCAGCTCCTGACCTCTGGACTCCATGATAGAATGTGTGTGTGTTAAGCTGCTCTATCTTGGAGTGGTTTGTTTCCCAGTGGTGAGTGATGAATAGCAGCCCCCATAGCACCCCATTCCCCCAGCACAGGAGGACAAGGCCCTCTGGTCTCTGACCCAATGATTTTTCCTACAACGATCCCACCTCTGTGTCAGCCTGGACCCCTGGGGTTTCTGTCCTGGCAATGGCTCCAGGTAAACCGTGCAGAAGCCCCGAGCTGAGGCAGCCGGTTCTTGAACGATTGGCCGGCGAGGCGGGAACCACATTAAGCAGAGTGTGAGAACTGGCGTGGCCGTGAGCCCTGGGCTCTGGGTCCCCCCTGACTCCTGCTGTCACAGTTCTGTGGGATAATTAAACGACTCGGGTGCCCACCTTTCCCTAATTTCCGAGTACCCAAGTGGGACTCATGCTTGCAGTCCTCTGTCTGAAAGCGGAACCACCGCACAGGCGTCTCTCCTCAGCTGTCGCCTCGGGGCCCAGAGCAAGGTGTTCATGGGTCTAGGTGCCACCTGCTCAGCCCCAGGGCGGTTCCCAGAATGTGGAGGGGTCGGACCAGAGCAGGGATCCCAGGGCGCCTGAGGGCTGTGCCTGGGCCAAAGCCTGACGACGCACCACGGTGTGTCCCACGAGGACGCCCCCCCTCACTGAGCCACCTCCTGCGAGGGCCTGAGCCTTGCCATCCACTGAGGTCCCCGAGGACACACCCCGTGAGCCCAGAAGCCAGAGCCGGCCCGGTCACCCAAGGGCAGCTGCTGGAGATGGGGGCTGGCCAGGCCCCGTTCTTCCCCAGCCCTGGAGTGCTGAAGACTTTTGGGGGTAAATTTAGTGCTGCTCAACTCCAAGGGCATGCTGGGATGAAGAGGCTGACCTCACAGGCTGCTGGTGGGACGTGAACAGCAGGCCCCGTGGGAAAACAGCCCGGCCTCAGTGTCTTCCCCGGTGAGGCCCTCGCCCCCAGGAGGCTGCAGGACTGAGTGGGTGAGGACGGCACCCTCCAGGAAAGGGAGGGCAGAGCGGCAGCCCACCTGGGACAGCAGCGGGGCCAGACATCTGCTTTTGCCACCGCGTCCCCTGCAGCCATGGGGCCGCCTGCCCCTGCGGTGCTGCACCAAGTCCACGTCTTTCCAAGCAGGCGGAGGGCACGCACAGGGCCACGCTTCTTTCTACCTCTGTGATGCGCACACAGCGCGGTTTGGGGGCCAGGTCTGCGCCTGCGTGTCGGCCCTTGTGTGGCCGCTGCTGCCTCTGCCCTATGTGGCTGTGGTGATCAGGAGTCGGAGGAGCCTCCTGGCTTCCCCGTCACAGAAGGGGCTCCTGGGAGCAGCCAGCCCAGCCCGGCCCTGTCCCCGAGGAGGGGGTGCAGGACCCCAGAAATGCCCTGCGGACATGGCCTTCTGCTTCTCTCCATGTGGAAACAAGCATGACCACTCCAGGAAAGAAGTGGCAAGTCGCCAGTGTCCCCAGTGTCCCTGCCTGGCTGGCCTCCAAGGGCTGGATTACCGAGCCTGCTGCCCGGCACACCCACTGGCACCCACCTCGGCGTTCCTGCTTCCTTCCACAGACCCTTGTCCATGTCCTCACCGGCCTCTGTCCCAACCTGTGTCTTTCCCAGGCCACTCTCCCTGGGCCCTATGGTCGGGCTTCCTCCCAACCCCTGGCTGAGGACTTTCTGCCCGCCCTGGCTAGTGCCGCCCAACCCCTGCCCACTCCCTACTGTGCGCCCGGCCCCTGCCCAACCTGGCTAGAGCCACCCAGCCCCTGCCCGCTCCCCGCTGGGCCCATGCACACTTCTCTGTGTCTCCCTTCAGACTAGAGTGTGGCTAGAAAGAAGTATGTGAGGTGACTGGCCAGCTGGCAGCAGCATGAACAGCCGCCCCGGGCGTCAGCAGTTGTCTCCAGTCTG